>NW_024581137.1:7403144-7713418 GCF_017639235.1 Corvus kubaryi
CCTTCCCTTCCCTTCCCTTCCCTTCCCTTCCCTTCCCTTCCCTTCCCTTCCCTTCCCTTCCCTTCCCTTCCCTTCCCTTTCTCTGTTTCCAGCTCCCACACCAAGTTCAATACCACGTGCAAATACTGCAAGCGGTTGCTCAAAATACTCTTTAGGTGATCGTAGTGCTGAGAAATCTGTGGCACAGAGAGAGTGAGGAAAGCTGGTAGCTCTGAGTAAACACACAAAGAATGTGAGTTGCATCAAGGGTGTGGCTAATGGGGGTTTCTTCAGATTCAGCCATCTCCTGCCATTTGCATCCAAAGCGGACACAGATAGGAATGATAAGGCATTGCAACACTGTGATTCTTCTGAAAAACTACAGCAACCAGTCTTTATGTAGGCTAGCAAACGTAAAATAAGTCAGCCTTCCCTTATATCCACTCCTTGTTTTGCACTATGGAGGTGTCTCTACCTTAACTGACTTTTCTACATTAATTCCTATATGTTACTCAAATTAAAACAAAGATACACAGAGGCTGACCATGCAAGTAACTGTACAGGGCCATTCTCCAGTATGAAATGAATTGTCACAGAGTAGATTGTATCCATCAAAATTATAAAGTCTCTCAGCCTACAGATGTGACTGCATCCACACTACCAGCAGACTGATGTGGTTGCATCCAAACTACCAATCAGGAGCACTCCGTGCCTTCTGCTGCCTCTCAAACTTTATGTGGAAGACTACTAGCCAGTCTAGCCTGGGACTGTATAAATGAATAGTGCAGATGATCTAGCACAATGTGCACGGAACACTCCCTGCACAATTGACCAACAGGAACATGGTCATAGCTATTTCCCAATATTTTGCAGTCAGCAGTTCTGTTCCTTACTCATCTCAGTGCACACAGATTCAATAACTAAAGTATCTGAGTAGGTAAATTTTCCTTTCTAGCCAAAAAAAGCAGAGATGATCATCAGTTCTTTTCTCCCAGCCCTGTTAGTAAGTATCCTAATGTTTGTGGACACTTCCTTGCTTCTTCCTTCTCTGTGATCCTGGAGATATGCCACTGAAATCATTACCTTGCATTTTTTCCATGGAAAACTAAGCCCAATAACAAAGCTGTCACTGAAGAGAAGGGGAAAAACATTTTTCTGTCATGTGCTTTGAGGTTTTGTCCACCAAGGGTTTAAACCACAGAGCAGATAATAATTTTTATTTAAAGCAAAGTAAGTCATAATACTTTAGAAAAAATTCTATCATGTTTTGTTCAGCACTACATAGCTAAATAATAAAGACATATGTGGCAAAGGCTTGTCAATTCAATATGGTTAACGTAACCTAAATCCCAGAGATACTGCAACTGCACTGAAACAAATCCCTCAGGACATGGATGGGTAACCAGCTGACTTTTTTGCTTTATCGTACCTTTAACTTCCAAAATCTTTCTCAGGTAAAAGTTCTGCAGCATGTTGGAGACTGTCAACAAATGTGACTGAGCAGAAGAGCAGGTTCTGGAAATCAGAGATGTCACAAAGTGCCCGACTTTCCAGCAATGGAAAAATGAAAAATCCTTTCTTTTCTGATGAGGAGGAGCCAATGTAAATGCCCCTGAAGAAGGCCTTAAGGCAGTTTGGCCAACATAGCAAGGTACATAATTGAAGACTGAGATTTGGGTAAGTCACTTGGTGTTGGAGGATTGGATTTGCGAAGCAAAACAGCTGCAACACAGGCCCTGTCATCATCACTGCATGTGTTTCTGGGCATTTTAGTTCAGACTGCCTCTTGTGATCCTGTGGATTGAGTATCCACCACTTGTTGGGGTATGCTACATATGCCCCTGGAGCACATCTTTCATCTTAGCTCCTTTTGGAAGAAACACAGGTTATGCGTCCCAAAGCCCATGGCATGAGGAGGATCAGCCTCAGAAATGCACTCCCAATCCATACCAAAATTCTTTTACAAATTCTTGCCTGCAATCTGAGGTTTCTAGAAAAAGAGAAACAATAAAGTATTTTAGTTGCTACAGAAGTAGAAATTTTAATCTTTAGAAGGCAAGACAGGACCTAAAACTTCAGTCTTTGAGGTTTCCAAATGGGGCTGACCCCAAACCCAGAACATAAACAGACCCAGTCTTTCACGGGTTACCTAGAAAACCACTCAATATGAAAATGGCAATGGGATGAGAGTGCCAAGCACTTCCCATTGCCCAGTGATACTGCAAGATAAAAAAGGTGAAGTAAACCCATGGGTAACACAAAAGATACATAGGACCTGTAATGAAAAGAATAAGCTAAAAACAGCCAGGCAGCTCTTCAGGTAGCCATTCCAGTGGTACACACCAGCAGGCAGGATGGCAAACAGGGCTGGCCACTGCAGCCACAGAAATCAGCTGCTGCCACTCAGTTAGGACAAAGTTAGTCCACAAACCAGGTAACCAAGAGCTGACATCACATTTTGGGTGCTGTCAAAACATGGCTACAAAAAGGTGTTGTGAGGAGCCACCTGAATGCTCTGAGCTTTTTCTTCCTTCCTATTTATAGCATGGTCCCCAACACACCTCAGGATATCTATTTGATCTCAGCTCTTTGGTATTTACTTCTTGAGCTTCCAACAGCTTTGATGGCATAACTCCCTTTCTGTTCAGACAGATGAGCAATTCTTTGAGTATTTCAGTAAACTGTCCAGAGGTAATTAAGATATAGCTGTCTCCGTAGCTTCCTGTTCTCCAAATTCGGAGTCAGTCCTTAAAATCCTCAGCAAGAGGATGTGAACCTCTAATCAATTCCGTGTGCACACTCCCACCTCCATCAGACCCCCAGCTACCAGTGTGTGATATCCTGCACTGCTGGTAAGAACACAATATCCTGGTGTAATAGAAAGCATACCACGAAAGAGCCCAGGGATATATGAGGATAAAGAGACCTGTCTCCTGCCAATTTTTTTTCTGAAATGGGTCAGATTGGATAGGTTACTTCACATTCTCCATCATCCCATCTTCATAAGCAGCTCCCTAAAGTACAAGCTCCTCGTCATTTGATTTCATGCATTACTTCCTTTCCCAGCCACTTCTGCAGAACTAGAGACCCAATTCATTTAAAAAATGAGACCCAGTGCAAGAGCATTAACTTTTCCAGACCTGCTTCCTTCCTGACCTCACTGCTTATTTGACTGTAAAACAACTGATGCTGCAGTTTTCAAAGAGGCAAGCATGGACCACAATTTCTATTCCCAGTCTGTGGGAGTGGGAAAGTGACTTCGGCATAAATACATGCAATTTGATACTTTAAATATATTTTAAACCAGCTCCTTTTCCTTTAAGCCTAATTTCCTCTGCAGACAGAAATTTATCACCAATGACTCAAGCATCCTCAAGGTTTTATCAATTTAAACTTCAATAATGTTCTTCCTTCATGTGTTCATGCTACATTACCTAGCCCTTGCTTATCCAGCCAGCATTTGCTCATGCAAATCAATACTTTGGCTTTTCTGGCTTATTTGCGTGACTGCTTTTTCATTATGTGCCTTGCCCAATCTATTAATTTGAGATGAGGGTCTTGTGGGAATTAATAAGTCTGCAAATGCATGAGCTGTTTAAAATCTTGCCTGTTTCCTATCTGGTTGCAGAATATAGAAATGCTTCTTCTATATGGAGCAGGCAACAAATGCCTGGACCTCCCAGCAGTGGAACTACTGGAAACTGTTTTTCTACAAATTATTTTGCTTTCTCCTTTTGTTGCCTGTCATCTGCAATACCCTCCTGTGCCCTCCAACACCAGCTTGATTAGAGACAGCTGGTATGGAGATGTATCCATGGTAATTGGCCACGTGGGCTGATGGTGGTACAACAGACAGCTGCTGAGGTTGCAGCATCTCCTCTTTACCTGGTTTCACAAAACTTGGGAGGTCCTCGCTCTTCCATGGAATTTGGTTGAAGTTAGTTAACAGGCATGGGGATCAATAGATGGAATGAATCTTTCTTCCAAAATAAAAAATCAGGAGCTGGCAAGAAGCTGTGATTGTGTGATTGAAACAGTTGAAATGTGTCCTTGATGTCCTTTCCAGTGCCTCAGGAATAATGACAGGTTTAGAGAGTGCAATTCCATGACCTTATTTGAATTGGAGCACACCGCAGTGTGTCTGAACAGCTCTCTCCAGGCTTTTTTTTGGTAAGATTAAAGAGACTATATCAGGACATCATAGTGCTCCAAGGTTACCAGAGTTGTTATGGCTCATGGCACAGGCATATGTGCTCCATGATTCTGATGTTTGTCATTCACAGATCTGCTCCTGACCTTTGCTTTTATCTCTGCATCTTACCCTGAAGCTACCATAAAGTGCTACAGAAGCAGGTCTACTTGTGCAAGCCCATACAGAAGTCAGAGGGCTTCCTTAGAGAGTTGGCTGCCAGCTCACAAGGACTTCCCTCAGGAAAGGAAAATAAGGATGCTGCGTTTCTCATGCAGTTTCTCAAGAATCAGAAGATTGACCATAAATGAACACCAGTCTTAATGGAGTCTGGAGAAGGAAGAAAGAGGAAATAAGAATTACCTTGAAAAAGTCTCGAAAACAGAAGTGGAAGCCTGTCACTGCCTTTCAGGGAGACCTATGTGTGGATACAAAAATGCTGTTAGCAAGGAATTTTCCTGCTTCTTCTAAACCGTGGGATACTTTTCTCTCTCATGGAAGATAATAGCAGAAGTTCTGTAAACTAAGAACACCTGTGACCTTGTAGAACTATGTTTATGGTACAGTAGAAAAATATTTTGACAATGGATGTTTTAGGATTTTAGCCAATCACCCCAGGGGGGCGGATGATCCTTTGTCCAATTAGACTATGAAGAAAAAGTCTATAAAAGAGTTTGTAAAATAATTAAATAAATCAATCTTGCTCCACAATTCCTGCCTGCTGGATCTTCTCTCCTCCTCCCTACGGCTGTGGGACACGGTAATATTGACAGCAGAAATACCTATGCAGCTTACTAGTGCAAAAAGGAAAAAAGTCTGTCCCAAAGCAGGTAAATTTCTATGTGTGGCCTGAAAAATTAGATACTGAAGTAGGAGCCAGAGCTTCAAAACCTGGAAGTCTGTGTAAGACCAACCTTCCTTATGTAAAATGGGGATAACAAGTAGCACAAATACCTGAACAATTTTTAAGAATAACAACTTAATAACCACATGGTGCTTTACATCCAGGGAAGGCTTCAGGAATGCTAGATATTCTTAAAATCTTGACTTTCCGCAATGGTTTTGGTTTGTTATCTGCAAGGGAGTGTTTTCTGTCTCAGGGACCAGCTGCACTCTCACTTCTTAAGTGAAGTTTCTTCCCTGAAATAGAAAGATGTCCAAGTTGATGAGATACAGTATTGGCATTGCTGCTCTGTTCACTCTTAATTACTGGTGTGGTGACAAGAGCCATATAAATCAAGCCCGTCCAGCCAGGAGACCTTACCACGGGCTGGTTAACCTCTACATTAACATGAACATCTGACACTTCATTTTCTAGAAGGGCTAAAAACAAGGGTAAAACCTTGGGGGAGGCCACTCCTTTGTATGTATGGAGCAACATGGGGGGAACAGTGGCCATGAGCAGCAAACTCCATGGCTTGAACCAGTATAGGTTCTTCAACCCTCCCATTTGCCCATGATGTGGAGCCCACTCAGACTTACTTGGAGCCCAGTGTGAAACAGGGCAATGAACTCAGGTGGAGTTTGCTTCATAGTGGTTGCGTATGTGCCTTGAGGTAGGTCCAAAGCACACAAAAACTTCACTGCTGTTGGTAATTGGAGTGGAATGATGTGTTTGCTTTCTTTCAATTTTAAAACAAAAACCCAGCCTGAGTGTTTTAAATAGCAGCATTTCTCTAGGAAAGGCATTTGTTTACTGTAGTGCCTGTAAAATTTGTCAGAACGAGAGTATGGGAAATAGAAAGCCTCGCATTATTCACAGAACAAGTATAACAAGTTCTGCAAGCTCTCTTCCAATGTTTCACCAATTCACTCTGCTCAAAGCTGGCAGATTAGACTTCATAGTCAACACAGTACAGAGATTTTCTTTAGTTGAAGAATTAAATACTGCAGTGTCTTTATAAAGTCTGGGCCTAACACATATAACTACCTCCCACCCAAATAGCAATGGCATTGCTAACAGGCACCAGTTTTTCTGGAGACAGGGCCAGGACTTTGAGAAACTTGCTCTGCTGACACTCGGCCCAGAAGAGCAGAGGTCACTGGCCATCTCCCGCAGGCCCCATAGCCCACACTCTGCAAGAACCTTATTTACCAAAGCTGTGCTTTTCCCCTCAGTGCCCAGCTTTGCTGGGAAGGACGTCGCCATGGGATGTGGTGATGTATGTGAGCAATTTATAAAAGAGTTTAAGTTCCTTGAGAGTTGTTAAATACTGGGACACAAATACAATCGTTGAGTCAGGGAAGCTGTAACACCACAGAAGCAATTGGGATTGTTTGGGATGGGGAAAGAGAGGTGTTATGGAAGCATTGATTTTAGTTTGACACAGTACAGCTTCTCTCCCCTTAATTAAGCAAGCAGAAATGGAAGTCCTTAGGCGCTGTTCTCCAGCTTTTAAGGCATTTACATGTACAGAACACCTCTTCTCCTTCCCCTGGCGAGTGAACAGCCTTTATCCAGCACCACCGGAGCTATTTTTAAACAGCAGAGAAGGCTTTTCCGCAATGTCAACTCAGGAGCTGCTCTCTCCCTGAGCTTATGGAATAGGACACATATTCTGTCCAGCTACTAAGAATACTTGTGAAGTCTTGGATGTACAGGGACCGACAGATGTCTGAGATATCCGTAGATGTGGGTGATAATTGGGGTTGAGTTCCCCTGATTTGGCTCTGATATTGGGCTGCTGCCCATGTGTTTCTGGCTGTTGACTTTATTCCCACATGACACAAACCTACCCAGGGTCTGTGTGGGATCACATCGACCCAGAGGTACAGGAAGGGAAGAGACAATATTTGTCCCTATTATGACAGGGAAAGCCTCTAAATCTTGACCATGTGTTAAGTAATGCTTCATTTCACTTGGAGCTGCCCTGATCTCCAAGGCATTAGTCATGGAGGAGGGATCTGCTCACCATGAGTAAAGGCTTTGGAATCCTGCCTCTAGTATGGAACACTGTGATAGCAGTACTGCATATGTAAATCTCTGCTTTGTACCATATGTGCATGACATTAGGAAAACACTGCATAACAAAGAGCAAATAAGGAAAGCATGTTCAACACCTCAGTCTACATTCGTGCTGCTGATTTACAGGGCCAAGGGACAAGCTCTTGATCTTATGTTCCAACAAATTGCAGGAACAAGATGCTGATAAGTTATCTGAGGAATGTGGTCCTCTAAGAACTTATGGAACCTGTCCGTAAGTCCATCCACGTGCAGAGGCAATGCAATTTTGGACAGCACTAAGAAAAGAGACCAGCCTCTACAGGTACATTTATGGCTTCCACAGATTCTAGAGAAGTCTCACAAAGGATGAGGATACTCAGGACCATGAACTTTTGTGGCTTGACCTTCCTTAATGTCAAGCAGTAGGTTCCTCAGAATAATTTACAATGACAGAGAAAGAAAGACGACAGTATTTGATCTTTTGCTTGGCTGTGGAAAAGCAGAGCATATGGCAATACAGAAAGCACATTTTCTGCTCTGCCTGTCTGCTAGTATCACTATAAGAAATCAAATTCATCAAGTTATTGCCTAGTGAATCATGTTTTTAACTGATTTTGCAGGGGAAGCAGAAACGGAAGGAGAAGGAATGGAGTTTGTTTCAAGCTTGTCTGTCCTCATCACATAAAAAAATAAAAAGAGGGAAAAAACCTCTTAGTTATTTTTGCTGTAACAGAATGGTGTTCAATGACTACACAGCAACAACACAAGTAAGTGTTGAAATTAACTCATGTCATATATCACAAAAATACACGCAGGTTCTTTGACTGCTTTAGTTTCATATATGGCTTGCAATCCACAATCCACAATGAGATGTGAGAATGTGGTTAAGAGTTGAGAAAGGAATAAAAAAACCCAAACATGTTATTCTAATCAGCAAATTCTGCAGTCTACACCATATTATCTCACTAACTCCACTTGAAATTAAACAACATCCAGTCTGAATATCTGCTCAGTTCCTGTCCTACACAGAGGTGTCAACAAGAGGGCATAAGCTGATTTTTATGATGTGAATCAAGTCTGGTGGAAACTATTACTTCTTAAATTTCAGCAGTGGGTTGGGCTGATAGATGGTATAAAATAAAGACTATCCCTGCCCTAGGGGGTTACAGTCTAAAAAAAGACCAAAGGAAAGTATTTGTCTCTTGCAAAGTGATTTATTCAATTGGTTCTCTGAGTTTATAGTCTACTTTGAAGGTGGGCACATTTGTCATGTAAATTTTAGTTTCTGTGAGAATCACAGAATAGGCCATACTGATATATGCTGATTCCAGAAATTGTGTTTGGTTAAAAAATAAAAAAAAAATATTTCCTGTCTGTTCAGACATTTTGAAGTTGAAATGATTTAATTTATTGGTCAAGAATAAGTTTTATTTCTAGACTTCTTTGAATAATGTGGCTAAAGAAAACATCTTATGGACAAAATGTGTCACTTCCAGAAGTGATTTTTTCTACATTGTTTTAGGGGAAAATTCTGGGGAAAAAACTATTCTGAAGGAAAAATATTGCAAACCTGAGAGCTGCCAAACAACCTGCTGTTCAGTAAATTCTGCCACAATGAACAAGACTAATAATTTCAAGGAAGAGTGATCATTGTGAACAAACCCGCAGCAGAGCAAAGGGCTGGACTAATTGTTGGATCAGGTAATCTGCAGGACTCTGTTTAGTGTTCGAAGTCATAATTGGGTCCCTGACCACCTGCTTTGGTCACTGGAAATGAATGCAGCTGGACTTGGCTGGTCACTCTGTCAGAGGTTTGCTAAAGGATGCACTGAGTGCTCTTGTTAGCAGTTTGTTGCTGTTCAGGCTAAAGTCAATGGAAATTGTTGTTGAGCTTAAGTCTTGTTGTCAGTAACACCAGAAGCAGTAAATGTTCTTAGGTAAAGAAATGGAATTTCCTCTCCTTTGCCACAGGGCCTTCTGAAGCACAACAGCAGGAATGCATGTTAAATAATCTACAATTCAGAATGCTTCCTACACAGAGGAGGCAAAAAAAGTAACATGGCTTAGCAGAGACTGCAGGCTTTGTGTCAGAAACCTGGTGTCCCAGTGCAGGTCTCTGCTCTGTCTCCTTCAGCAAAGGGCATAACCTCTGACCCTGCACTTTGCTTTCCTTTAGGTAATGATATCTACCCTCTTTTTAAAAAAATATTTTTAAATATACATGCAAGATAGGTTGGATCATTACAGAGCAAGCACACAAATACACACACACCCAGACAGGCCATAGTGATACATAAAATGCAGACACTCCCATGCAGAGAAATGTACTGATGACCTTAGGCTAACGACTGGAGTCTGGGTGGTACTGCTGGCATTCGCAGAGCACACACTCAAATAGCCGTGCAGGTCTGCGCAGGCAGCCAGAGAGCCCTTTTGCATGAGGCTGGCTAGCATGGATGTTCCCAGGCACGCTGAGCCATTTGGGGTAGCTGGCAGCTGCTGGGATGCTGCTGGGCAGGCAGCTCTGCTAGCTCTTCTTTAGCCTCAGAGGCCAGAGTTTATAGTCATAAGTAAGGAAAGGGGAGAACAGTTCCTACTTTCTAGAGAGCTGGGATTTTTATTTACTTATTTATCATAGCTGCTATTTCATTTAAAACTCGTGTGTATTTAGCAGGAGCCTTGCTAGATTAAATGTGGTGCAGCTGGTGGTCAAGTCTCAGAAGTGTCTCTCGTTCAATGCTTCCCACAGTGGCGAATGGCCTGGCCTCTCTTGCATAGTTTAAAATTGCTGTGTTTGGAAATGCAGAAAGGAAAAGCCTTGGGAGGAGCAAGGAAAGAAAAGGAAAATCAGGTGTGGAGAATTTCTATTTCCCCAATTTTAAGTGCAATTTTGAAGCAATCAGAAATAGTTCATTCTAGGTGGGCCCACACGTTGTAATTTTCAAACTTCCAGAGCCCTCCCACAGGATATCAGGTTATTAATGTTATTTTACCAGAAACAAATCCCACAGGTACATCATATTTTTAGTACCCTGCACTGCAGCTCACTCTGCTGAGAGGTTAAGCCAAGCAATAACTCCTTCACTGTCTGTCAGCTCCAAGTCGTACAGCAGCTCATGTGTGGTTCACAACTGCGTCTTGTTTCATGTATTGTTTGCTAGCTCAGCTACAAACTTGTGAAGTGGAACTGTTGTTCCTTAAAAGAAAAAGTTCTAGTGGTGCTTTTGCTCGCTGTGAATAGAGCCTTTCTTACAAACTTCATGCAGGGTTCCTGTCCAGTCTGGAGCAGAGTGTTTCAAAGTGTCCTTGCCAAGCCCGTTAGCACAGGCTGAGCAGCACCAGTCAAATTACTCCATCCACAGTGTTCTGGTTAGAATCATAAGCTGAAATTTACTCCATCCCAGAAGGAAGAGGCTTACCACATATTGCTCCCCTTAATCTAAGATCTTGCCCAGATACAAGTTCAGTCACATCTGAACAGCACTGTTAGTGAACCGAAAGAGTATGTGATGCTTTGGAGCCATCCTACCTCATAAACAGGGCTCAAGTTCAGAAGTTATTCAGAAGTTTATAGCAGTTCTGTACAGTCAAACCAAAACCAAAAGCACCCAAACAATGATCAATGCCTGAACTCCAACACCTCAGCATGCTTTTGGCTGTTCCATAACCAAACAAATGAGTCTAATGTCTCATTGTGTGTATTCAAACAGGAAGCTACTCTGCAAGCTCCCAGGTTGCATTTGACCCCGAATAAAACTGCTGCTTTATCAGGCAATCCAATCCTAGGTGTACTTATAGGAGACTTAAAGTATTTCATATGCAGGCAAATAACTTTATCACCCTTGACTTGCTTTATTGCTTTGTCTTTCAACACATTAGACATTATGGGATCTTCCTAAGTTTCTGCCCCAGCAGCACCTCCTTCCCTGCTACTACTAACCCTCCAGGCACTGCTTCTAGTTTGGTGACTGCTAGTTCCCAAAAATAAAAGACCCTTTTAACCTGGCTTCTGAGATGAAACAGTCTTGTTGGATACCAGACAGCACCCTCAGAAAGAGATAAATGTTATGTAGTGAAAGAGATTTCCATTGAACTTTTCATCCTCTTCAAACCAAAGACAAGAATAATAAACACATCTAAAAAATGTACTAGATTAATACAGGATTTCTATGTATTTCTTTAATGAAACATATTTTTAGGAAATTAGGTTTCTTTAGTTCATCTGTTCTTGGAACTACTCCTTTTCCTACTCTCAAGATAGTAATGAGTTTTATAAATTTGTCAGAATTACTCAACAAATGTTTTTAATAGTTAAGACACATTCCACTTCCAAAAGCTCTTTGAGGCAAAGGCTCCTCTTCATTTTTTGATGCTTGATACTCTGTGTTTGGCCAGCATGACTCAGCATAGGAACATGATTTCTATTCCCTGAATGGATGACTCAGTCTGTACATATGAGAACAGTGCCTGAAGAGCACACAGCACGTCACACACAGAAAAAGATAAAAAAAAAGAGGATCCTCTGAGAGTCTGCTTTAGAGGTATCAAACATGCTCTGAAGATATTACTGGCTTTTTCTATATAGGAATATAAATGGTCATGATTTTAAGGAAAATAAGTAATCAAATTCACCAAAAGCTCTTACACTCACCTTGGCACAAAATAATTTCCTGTTCTTTCAGTTTTTTGGGGTGTTTTTTTTTTGTTTTTTTTTTTTTTTTTTTTTTTTTTGTAAATGTATTTAATGAATAGATTAGCATTTGTGTCTGGAGAAATAAAACTCCCCTCAAATATTCCTGTGTACAAATGTGATAACTGGTTGAGTTGCTTGATGCACTATTAGAAGAAATCAGATGGTGACCGTGGTACAAAGACCATAAGGAGACAGTGCACACACACTCTCACACTCTCTTGCAAAAAGTTAAGTAAAATGGACTTAGCAAACATGCTTGCCAAAACCAAAAGCAAACATTCTCCAATGACATCAGACCCAATGCTAAGACCACAAACTTCAAGAGATGGGATGACTGGGGCGACCCTCAGTGTACAGAGGCTTTCCCCACTAAACATCTTGACAGAGGACTTGCTCTTAAAACAGCACACATGGGGCTTACTGCGTTTATGGAACACTCAAGAAAAATTAACCATTCCCCAGTTTCTCACTCCAGAACCAATAGATGGTTATGGAAGCATGGTTTAAGTCTGGAAATGCTTGACCAACATCTGCTATATTTTAATACTTTGGTTTTATAGATGCTGAAAAATGACAAGACACAGAAAAAAAGGATTAAAGCTGGTATTTTTTTCAGTCCAATGTGACTGTTATTAGGAGTTCTTAATTTTGCTCTGTTCACTGCCTAGGTATAGCCAGAGACGAGGGGGAAAGCCATCGAAGGACGAAAACAAACAAAAGCCAGGCTGCCTTGAGTCAGAGCCCATGTCTCACAAACTTGCAGTAACCTGCAGCACACCTTGACCACAGCACTCAGACACTCCAGGCAGAAGAGCCCCATGGCTAAAGAGTATGGCTAACAGGCAAAACATTTGGGCAACGGAGTACCAGTCACCCCACATTCCCACTGTGGGCAAAATATTGTAGCTCATGTTTGCCAAAGTTTATGGGTGCCATGAGGTTCTAGTTGCCTACATGGAATTGGCATCTTGCCTTCCCAGAGCAAAATGTATCCATCTGCAGAGACGTATTATTGCTTACCTCACAAGAGCTTTGGGAGTTTTAAGGATGCTACTTGAGATTTTTACCTGAAAAGTGAATAATTATAGTTCATTACCAGGCCTGAATTTTTAGATAACAAAATAGAAGTCTCAGTCACTTCATTAAAAGGTGTTTACATACCAGCACAGACCAATAGTTTGCTTCCAAGAACCCAAGGCATATGATTTAGGAATAAAGAATGCTTATGACTCTTGCACAGGACTTGCCAATAGCCCTGCTCACCTCATCAAGGAAATTTAATCCTTACCTGGTTTCTTGCTGAAAAGGCTTGTGGTGAGGCAGGCACATTTGTTGAGTGTTGGTGGTCTTGCTCTGAGCTGTGCAGTTCTGGAACAACAGAGACAGTTGCCTCTGACGGCCTCTTCAGCAAGTCCTGCTTGAGAAAGTACAGCAGCCAATGAGGTGCTGAGGTGTTCTGGGGGCTTAACCACAGTCTGTGAGACCCAAGAGACCCAAGAGAGTTTTTCTTCTCTGTGTCAGGATTTGAGCCCTGCAGAAGCACCTGTCAGGTGCATGGCTATTCAAAAATATTAATTCAAACATCAGTACAAACCACTAAAACTTCCACATTCAATTCTAAACTACAGTTCAACTGAGATAAACGACTCTCAGAGGGTACAAATTGCATCTTGACTTAAGACAGTCTGTAGCATATGAAAACAGAATCCAGCTCCTAATCAATCTTTTTTTAGGTTGGCTATGCTAAATTTCCTTTAAGGAGTTTTGACCTCTAGAGCATTATTTCCTTACCTTTCTTGCAACCTCAAAGTTTTTCAGGGGTGTTCAGTACTCCAGGGTCATGAAGCTCTTCTCTGAGGGCATCACCTGATAAGGGAATGATTTGTTTTCTATCCTGCTGTCTGTCATCCTTCTGTGAAGCATGTCTGACTCTGACACATGCTGTTGAGGTTGTGCTTTTGCTAATCATTGGACTGGTCATATTTTACTTACTACATGTTTATAAATCATAATATGGACAACAGTTGTTTTAGTGTGAACCCATGGTATTTTCTATCTTTCTTAAATCCTCTGCCTTGGTTTGACAGAGAATTCCAATCTACATATTTTAAGGAAAATGTCATGCTCATAGGTGCTGCATGAAAACTTCAAAAATTGGTATTGAAATGATTGGCAAATAAATAAATGAGAAAGAAGTAAATCCCTTTTCCCCCTGAAATTAAAAAAACCCAAAACATAAAAGGTGGTGATCTGTAGATGGAACACTAGAAGGCAAAGAAGCAAAATCATAGTTATTAAGATGGCCTGATTACTAAGACCAATCATGCTATTTCTGAGTGACAGAGTTTTGAATGTCTGTGGCTTGCAATACCAGATATCAATGTACCTGAGCAGATGCCGGGAGAAAGGGGAGAAGTGAAAGGTACTATGGTGCCTCATCCCTGGGATCTGGGGATGCTCCCTGTCATCATCTACAGAGAGGCTTTTTTCACCTCCTGCACAGAGTTCAATTAAGTTGTAGGAAAACTACCAGGAACGTTTCATAGATGGCCCTCTGCTATTTCTTTCTCTAGTTCTCTGGAGTGGCCTGCAGTCCAAAACTCAGGCCATGCCAAGAAAGGTTCCCTGCGGAGTATTACTGGATCATTGCTCAGTTCAAGCAGTCCCAAACATGGAGTCAGATTGCTATGCATAGTTCAAAGCAGATTTTCTCAAGAAAAATTGCAATCTGTGGCCATTTAGCCCTTGACGATTTTTTACCATGGCACGGTAAAACTTCTTCTATTTGCAGTTACTTGTACGAAAAGTATTTCTTTTCCTTGTTAGGCATCTTTATATTTGCAGCATTAGGGAAAGCCACCAGAATAAACACTGCTTTATAAGTCTGTGGAGTTTATTATATGGTTGTGAGCTGGGAAAAATGCTTTGTCTGTGCCTTGCCAACTCTGTGGTAGCATAAAGCTGAAGCCAGACATCAAAACATTAACTGAGAGAATGCAAAACAGACTTGACAATATTTCGTACTTACCAGAGGCTTACTCAAATTTGGAGAGGTAAATATATTTATAGCTGCTTTCAGAAGTGTTTAAACTGAACTGAACTGTGCACAAGTACTTAGTACTTTCAATACTTTAAAGGAAAGAAATAGCTCCATAGATGTAATTCAGAACTAAACACTGCCATCTTTGCTGTTATGAGTAATTATTTTACTACCTACCAAGTATTGTACATGTCACGATGAATTTAAGTAGCTGATTTTTGCTGTCTACAACCTAACCTCAGTAATTTACAGTTACGTCAGACAGGATTGCAGATTTTACCTGACACCTAATTCTGACATCACTGAAGCATATTGAACACTGGGGAGGAATTCTCTGTGGAGGACCAACTCACCCAAAAATAGCCTTATTGTGAAGCAAGACTTGAGCATTGGGAGCAGCATCTTGCCTTAATCTACCATCCACACAGCATCTCTGTAGCAGTGGGGAATTCTGTAACCGTGTTGTGACCATTATCACGATGTAGAGGTTAGAAGAGCAGCCACAGCATCTTGTTCCACATGAAACAAGGAGCAGAGACAAATGTAGCTTATAATCATCTGCAAGGGGCTGTTTCAGACAAATAAAACAAAAAACCTGGCCATGGCTTGATGCTTATGTTTTGAATGGCTTTCTTCTCTTTTGAAAGAAAACACTGCAGAGCAACTTCTTGTCCTCTACAGTCAGGACAGTCCTCCACTAGGTAGGTATAAAAATGGAATTCCACCATCAACCTTGAATATATTGTGATATATTTCTGCAAGGACAATAAAAACAATTCTACTTTTTAAAGAAATATACCTTAAATTATGCCCACTGCTCAGTACAGCTGTGTGTGTATGCTGTATTACAAGCACACTCACGCTTCAAAAATATCTTTGTGTCCTGTGTATATTTTCAAGGTGGTTTTCTTTTGTGTCCTTTTGTTCTGCTTATAATTTTCTCTCTCTGTGTATGTCCATGTTCAGATATCATTAAACCACTGGGTGTCCAAACTTTAGTGACTCCCTTGCTATGTGAGGAAAATACAATTTTTATTATAATCCTACTACACCTCATGCTACTTGTAGCTCTTTTTCCTAAGGCAATGAGGTTACTGTAATTGTGCACTGTGTATGTTTGTGTGTATGCGTAATTTGACTCAGTCTCCTCCCAGTAACCTTTGATCCTGCTGGCCAACCAATGCAATGTAACAAACACATGGCAGCTTCAGGTATTTTTAGTTCCTCCAGCAAGGAAAATAGGCCAGCAGATAGTGAGGAGAAAACCCCCAACAACTCCTCCACTGAGAAGGCTACAGTGTGGGTGTCCTAGATGAGTGCAAAGAGTGAAATGTCCAGAACTGTAGTCCTGGGAAAACAATGGGATTTTGCATCTAATGAGATAGCAGTTAACATCACTGCAAGACAAAACCAGAGAAAACCAGACTCCACCACCTCCACAGCTCTTGGATGAGTTGGGTATCACCTAGGCATGGGCTACCGTTTAGGTTGCCTCTTGAGACACGGCCACCGCCACGTTCCTCATTCAGGGGACCCCTAACTTGATTTTTACATCACCGAAGTCTACTGAACATTCAAGAAAAGTTCCCTGCATCCCTGAAGATGTGGAGCCCTTCTGTAGGCACAAGGGCCATCATGCTTTACAAATTAACCTCTGAGGGTACATGCCCTTTTCTTTCCCCTTTATTTAAGGTGCTCAGTAATTTGCTACCTTTGCAATGACTGACAATTACAGCACCTTCCAAGCTATGGAGATAGAGGAGGAGAGAGGAGAGCTCCTTGACTCAGTCTGCCTTAGCTGATGGTAGCTATTAATAGCTTAGACCTACAAATAGCTCACCTGGGGTGCTCAGCTCTTTCTGCAGTCCTGGGAATTGACTACATTACCAAGGCTACAGAGGCCCTGCGTATAAGCCAGCGAAACATCATTTTTCCAATTCTCTAATCAGCTTGCAACAGCACACCTTCTTTTGTGCTGTTGGGCTGCTCCACCCGTGGGCAGAGGCCACGTTGGCTGTTCAGCAGCACAGCTGATCCATCAGCAGGCAGACAAAGCTGGGAAAAGAGCATGCAAGTCCTGCCAACTCATCAAGCAGCATTACTTCCTCATACCCAACTGGCTGCAAATCACTCTGTCTTTCTAAAATGATGATTAGAATTGGATCAGCAAATGTAGCCTTCCACACTGTTCATTTTCCTTGTGGGAATGCCTTGTTCCTATAATAACAACGCCTTCATAAAGCCAGTAGGAAATGTTCTGGGCTTTGCAAATCGGAAGATATCTCAAACTGGAAGGGACCCATAAGGATCATTCAGCCTAAATCCCTGCCCCTCATAGGACTACATAACACTTAAATATATGACAGCATCATCCAGCCACTATTTGAACTATGGCAGGCTTGGTGCCATAACCACTTCCCTGGGGAGTCTGCTCCAGCACCCAACCATCTTCTCAGTGAAGAATCTTTTCCTAATGTTCAATCTGAACTTCCCCTGACGCAGCTTCATTCCATCTCCTCATGTCCTCTCGCTGGTCACCAAAGAGAACAGATCAGCACCTCCCTCTCTGCTGTCCCCTTGAGAAAGTCATAGACTCCAACAAGATCTCCACTCAGCCTTCTCTAAGCTGAACAAGCCCAGTGACAGCTGCTCACTTCACTGTGGAAACACCTCCAACCTTGGTGAGCCACGATCTTCATCAGTGTTTGCTTTGACTTCCAGAGGCTTTTACCTATTGTACAAGGGATAAGGGGAGACTAAATATTGTCTTATGATAAGCTTAACTTGCGGCTTTTCTGAACAAGAGACAGAAAAACTAGATAACCAAGCAGCACACCAAATAATCCCTTACCCAAATTTCAGATGAGTATTTTTGTCAAAGCCTCTGACCATGTCAGAGATCAGCAAGAGAAAGGTTGCTTCATGAGAGAGGATAAGCCAGAGGCCAAGTGTGATCCCAGCACAAGCAATGCTACCACCACCTAGGGTGTCACCCCACAGGGCAAGAATAATATGGTTCAGTAACAATCCCTTACAGGACAAGCTAAAGGATCAGGTCCAGAGGACATTTCAGAGTCCAGTCACAAGGAGCAGGAGGCAGAGCTAGAGGTCCAACCAGGGAAATAGTCACAGACAACATTGAGCGCATACATACCCACAATATAGGTCAGAGAACCAAAGGCTCAGAACTGCACCTAAATTGGGCTTCTGGGACCACTGGAAGAGGGTGTGGGAGAGGTGAGTCTGATCTGGGCTATTAAGGTCTATTAGTGCCCTAAGGGCACTGAGAAGAACTTGAAATTTTATTCATGGTCAGGTATCAGGAAAACAACTTTAGCTCTTCATGCAGTTTCTTCCCTGTGTGTGTCTGTCTGTCCATCCAGTCCCTCAGAAGAAGCTCCCACCAAACCTTCTCTGGTCCAAGATTAACAGTATGTGATGGAGTAATCACAGTGTGTACCTGCACCCAGGAAAAGCCGCTACCAACACAATGGGTGGAGCCACAGACAGTGACACCAGCTGGGAAAGAATGATTCACAGGTGATGGATCACCACCCAGCACTGGGAACCACCTGCAGGGCAAAGGCAAATCTGTGGCTGATAAATGAAATGCTTTTTGGTTTCTAGGTCAGCAAAGCAGGTTTATTGCAAAGAGTACCTGCTAATTGATCAGCTCTTCAGCTTGAAGACAAGCCAGCCTGCACACCCAGGTTTTCTTGCAGTCGGAAGCAGTGTGTAGATGTGAGGCATGGGAGAATTGGAGGAAGAATGCATGGAGATTTCAGTGTCAGGACCTGTCCAGGGCTCATGCCCACCCCAGGGAGACAGATAATAATCCCTGGAACTGCAAAACACACAGAACTAGCTTATTCCATGACAGATAGCACAACCAGGGTGGAGCAACCAGAAAAGAAATAAACCAAATGTGGTTGCAGTGTTGCCTCCTAAACCATGGGTGCCCAGCCACAATATACCCAGTAGTTGTGGTTATCCAATCTTCAAAGTCAATAAGAGGGCAAGAGAATGCTCATGAAAATGAGTTTACATATTGTACTTTGATACCATATCAACACAGAGTGAGGAATGGCACCTACTGGATACCTCCCATACCCTGAAGCATCACTGCAAGATTCTTCTTAGTGTTTGAATATTAAAGCTATCATAGGGTAAAGTGATGTTGCTGTGAGGTTAAAAGCCAGAGCAGGACTTAATATTTTAGCAATGTCATGTTCACTGGATGATAAAGGAGTTTTCTAACTCAGAACTTTGATATAAAGCCCATACATTTACATTGACTTATTTTTTTTCCCCCAGAATTAGCCTCCGTGTTGGAGCTTTGTTGCCACTATAGCTAATGGTACAAAAATATTTGTGTGAATGCAAACACTGGAAAGGGCAGAGAAAAAAACTTTCCCCTTTTATCTATTAGGAAATTTCTAAAAAGTTGGCACATAAAAAAACTGCAGAAGAAATTTACCTTATTTTTATAGTGTGACATAGTGTCAGGTCATGCTGGCTTTGGCTGTAATCTTATCAACAGTATCTCATCCTTTAGGAATCCCTGCTACAATTTCAGTTGGAGTACCTTTCTGGAAAAAGAGGACTCTTGAGAAAGACAAGCAGTTGTACAAGATGACCTAATAGTTGAATAATCTTTTCCCTTTAGGCAAAGCATGAAAAAACATGAAAGCTACCAAACAGGGTGATCAGAAATAACTGGAAATACGTGTCCTGAAGGGTGGTACATGATAGATCCCGAGAGTCACTCAAAACCTCACTACCAGTTATTTGCCCCTTTTAAAGCCGAGGGTCTTTGGAGATTGACACTTTTTTTCCCCTTTATTATCTTTGATAAACACACACACACACATGCACACACATACTCACACACTTTCACATTTACAAACAGGTGGTGCCGGGATCTACACAGATATGTACTGCTAATGGAAAATAAATGGCAGTATAGGAGCCCTAGAGATTCAAGAACTTTCCTATTCTTATGTGAGGGCATATGACTGAACCGACAGACTCTCCCTTCAGGTATCTGCCATACATATGTTGCACAAAGATGCACCCATTATACTCTACTTTGTTGATCATGTATTTCCTCAAGTTTTCTCCTCAGAGCTAATTCAGCATAATGACAGTGGACTGTAAAAACCATTACTTAGGACAATATTAATACGCATTTTGTTTAATGGGGCCTTGTTAACTCACTGCCAAGTAATACGTAAGCAAATCATCATTCATTAGGGAAGCTTGAGTAATGTTGTAAGGACCCAGTTTGCTTAAAGACTCTGAAGTTATTGCTGGGCACATGTCCAGTGTTTCTTCAGATTTGCAGGAGCATAGAAAGAGTATTTTCCCCCTTAAGTAACCTTTGTATTCTTCTGCTTTTTAGATGTGTATTTAAATACAAAAATTCACATGAACATAATACCTGAGAAGTTACTGTCTTAATAAAAAGCAATTATAGGTGGTAGGTAAATTGCTGGTCCCAGTTCCAAACACATTGATTTCTGTGGGGGTTTAGTGACCTGCCAAAGACTAAAATTTGACTTCATGTTCCCAGAAGGGGTTATGGTTGAGAAATCTGAAACCATGTAACCTTTGTGCATTCATTAAATGTGTAAGTAATAGAACTGCTGGTGTACAAAGTACTTTCGGACTATGCCCATGAGACTGGCTGTCAGCCTTTTCAGAGAACAACCTTGCCTCTTTCCTTTCCTTGAAATTGAATGCAAAAAAAAAAATACAAAATCCCCCAGAACAGGCTGACTAAACCTGTAGGGTTAGGGTAAGGGGAGTGAAATTCAGGCTTTTCTGAGACAGATTAGCAGCAAGTGATCTTGGTAGTTTGGGGTGTCAGATGGTTTGTGCTAGTTATCAGACACATTAGAGAGGGAGTCAGAGCATCCTGCAGCTAAACCATATTGCAGCAGGGAGACTGGCTGGCCTTAGTGGCAGCAGATGGGTAGGCAGACTGGAGATGTCTGTAGTGGGACATCTGTGCCCGGGGACTGCTGCACCACACCTGAGTCAAAGAGACTACAAGGATAGCTCTGGAGAGCAGGACTGCAGGCTGGCTGCTAGTGGCTGGCAGAACATCAGGGAGGGAAGGTATATGGAGCTTTTATGGAAAAGAGAGGATTTATGACTCTAGGGAAAAGAGCAAGGGAAGACAAAGGATAAATGCCACCTCAGTTGCCAGGATCAGCAGTGAGACTCACAGCTCTCCAGTTTGGAAGTAAACAACTGATAGCATGTGTTTGTAGCCCAGAAAACCAACCTTATCCTCATCTGCAGCAACAGAAGTGTGGCTAGCAGATCAAGGGAAGTGATTCTTCTGTTCTGCTCTGGTCTCTTGAGACCCCACCCAGAGTGCTGCATCTGAGGAAAGACGTGGACCTGTTGGAGTGAGTCGAGGAGGTCACAAAGCTGCTCAGAGGGCTAAGGCACCTCTCCTACAAAGACAGGCTGAGAGAGTTGGGGCTGTTCAGCCTGGAGAAGTGAAGGTTCCATGAAGACCTATTGGGGCCTTTCAATATTTAGAAGAGGTTTAGAAGAAAGATGGGGACAGATTTTTAGTAACAGGGCCTGTTGTGATAAGACAAGATGTAATGGCTGTAAACTAAAAGATCATGTAGATTCAGATTAAATATAAGGAAAAAAAACTGTGATGAGTTTGGTGAAATACTTGTACAGGTTGACCAAGAGGTTGTAGATGTCCCATGCCTGGAAACATTCAAGATCAAGTTGGACTGGGCTCTGAATGCCTTGCAGGGTAAGAGTTTGGGTTTGGCAAGTCTTAATGAGTCTACAAAACTGAACAACTCAAGACTCCCATAAAATAGGTGTTTAAGTAGTCTTGAAGTAATTTTAAAATTTGCCTGACTTATGGTAAGACCTGAAGAGAATGTAAGAGATGAGTTCTACCCCTGCTTTGGCCCACCGTGAGATGCTTTAAAGGAGGTTGTTCTTCCATGTGTAAAGAGAAATCTCTCAAAATAAGTCTTTAACTTGTCTCAAAAGTGTTCTAAAAAAACTGAGAACACCAGACCCAAGAGTAGCCTGCCCCCACACACAGGCATAGCACATCCTCATGGAGGCTCAGAAAAAGAACGGGCAATGCTGTGTCTCAAATGCTTTTACATCTGGCTGGCAGAAGGTTATCTCCAGCCTGAGGTGCAGACAGTGATATATTACCCTGGCTTGTGAAATATCTAAGACAGAGAGGCTTAGACAAGCCCTGAAGTGAATGCTATAGATGTGTTTCCTAAGAAAAAAGTTTAAGTCCCAGGAACAAACCTGAGCAGTAGGCCCTTAGTACGGCTCTGTTTTGTTCTACTGCAATAAGCTGTCCCCAAGGTTTGGGGTAGGGGTATCCCCCACAAGCTGGTAGGTATTAGGCTGCATTAATTTTGACAATGCTCCCAAACTATCCCACCTCCTCTTGTACCCTTAACTGTTTTAACACATCCCCATGACATTATCAGGGCATGAAACAAATGCCCTCAGATGTACTACATGCTCTGGAGGAGCACAACGCAGTCCTCACATTAGTTCATTCACTCTGAACAAAAAATGACAGCTTGCAGTCAGGAGGGCATTGAATGCTCTGCTGACTCTGAGTGTGGATGTCTCTCTACATCTGCACCTGCAGGCAGAAGTACAAGAGTTTCCCTTTGGAAAGAAGGCACGCAAAGTTGCAGGGTGGTGATACAAACCTCCATCAGTTCTGACTCTCCCTTTTCTCAGTGGGCAGATGCCTTTCCTGCAACTTCAGAGATTCCTCTCCTATGAAAAGACATCAAAGTTTTCAATTCAGCCCCACGTTTTCTAAAAATAATTTAAAGGAATTATTTCCCAACTTTCCCTTCTTTTCTACATTCCTCATGCCCTATGTTGAGTGCAACACCTTCAAATGGCAACAAGTCACAGGAGATATTGGCAATCTTCCTGTTTCCTAAAGGAGAACCATTTCTTTAATGACCACAGTGGGACCAAGACCAGTTCTTTCCTAATTTATTTGTCACTGAGCGCAGCACTTGGAAAATACATGTTGCGATGCCTGGTGCATTCCTGTGAGAGGTATATCAACTTCCAGTCCCGTGGCAACAGCTGTACTCAAAGATGCAGTGCATGTGTTCTGAATTGCATTGTTATGCACATACTCACACATGTAAATATGTTGCATTGTTTTTGTGATCATGATCAAGATGTCTATGCAAAGTCGATGTTAATCTCACATTCAGGCACTGGGGCAGAACTTCCACTGCAAAAACAGATCAGTCAGGTGTTGCACAGGGTTGCCAGGTTCCCAAAAGGCTGTAGCTCAAACAGTTGGCCCCTCAGAAACAACCCTGTGCTGTGTTTGCTTCTCCCTTTTGTCCACTGCTGCCTGTAAGTGTGTTTACATGCATAGAGCATGTCCTTTGTAAGCAAACACTGGGAGAAGGAAGATATCTGTGACATGGGTACATACATGTAAGTGCAGAGAAAATCTTTTTTTTTTTCAGAAAAGCAAGTATCATTAGGGCCACTTGTTTCCTTTGGACTCTAACCATTAAAGCACATTTATAAAGCAGCAAAAGTACTGAAGGAATTTCTGCTTGGTGGCATGGAGAGTAACACATTTTAGATCTATTACTTATGCAAGAAACTCTGATAATGTGCTCCTAAATACATGAATTTGAACAAAGGTAAATAATGTTTTATGGATCATTCTTTAATTTCTGTTAAGTTTAAATGAATATAGCTTTTTTACTTGTTGAGGTTTTTCTCCTCAGATATACAGGTTTCTGAAATATTTTACTAAAATTCATACATAGTTTTTTGAAGCAGAAACTGTTTTAAATACACTTGCTTAAAAACCTTTAAGAGATGAAAAGTCAGTAATTTTTTAAAACTATTAGACCTGACTGAAAAATATTCCCTTGAGACTTTCTTTTTCTTTTTTATTTAATGGAACAACTAAGACCATGCAAACACACATGAACTATACATTTAACCCTTTGCAAAAGAAAAGCCTTAAAATTCTGCCTGTGAAAGCATGAGAATCCCATACAGCTCATTTTTATATATGTGCATATATACACACCAGAAGTTTTGGCTCATCCTCCTTACAAGCAATTAGTTATTTGAGCCTTTTGATGAAATGATCTGTGGAAGATCAGTGTTCCAGAGAACCAAAGCTTTAATAGATATTTAATTGTATCTTTTGGGTAAGTGACACAATGATGGATGGAGTTATCACAAATTACATTCTCTTCAAGTGAAAGCACCATCTTTTGGGTACAGTAAGCAGCCAAATAATAGTTAAGTGGTTTTAAAATAAAGAAGCTGATACAAGCAAAGCCCCAAAAAGTACTGAGCTTTCATTTGCCTTTTGGGAGGACAATGCAGACGCCAAATGCTTGAGGAGCTAAGCTTTAAAATATAATCAGGTCAGAGATATTGTACTGGGTATTTCTGGTGCAGATCAAAGGAAATTGCAAAGAGCTCAATTAATTCTTCTGTCCCAGCATGATGCCTGCTTTCACATAAACAGAATATGGTGGACTGGTGTTTGTTACACTAAGGTGGTATCTTTTTAATGGCCAGTTCACAGCCACTGCTCGGGATGTGCAGGAAAGCCCATGAAACGTGGATTATTTTGTATGAAATTGTAGCTAAACTCTTGCAGAAGGTGTATGCTACCCAGAGAACCTGTCCTCTCATCTTTGAGGTGGTGGCTTCATGCTTGCTACCACCACAGCTCTTCTAAGCTCTTGAGGTAGGTCTGCCCAATGCTGTATTTCAGGAAGGCTCATTCTGCCTTAAAAAGATGCAAATTAGTTAATCAGCATTGTAAGTTGGACAGCTAGTTAAAAACTTCTTTACATATTCTTTGACTGTCTTACACTGTCCATATGAGACAGACAGATCTATGATAAAAAATATGACCTGATCAAAGACATTGCTGTTGAGTCAAGTAAAACTGGAGTGTCAGAAGGAGTCTAGAGTGGGAGGAAGGCTGCAAGAGCTATGTCCTCAGCTGAAGCCATGTCACCGAGCCTGAGAAGAAAGCCTAGTTCTCATACAGCCCTTTGTATAGGCAAAAGATAACTTCCAGCTTTAAATCTCAAGGATTTATTTTAACTGCCTCTCCCTTTCTGTTCTGTTCTGCAAAGTAACAGTCTGTGATGGAATCCCCAAAAGAAACTCCAACAGCACAAAAATTCCAGCATATTTTTGCTTGCATTCAGAGACACAAGCAGAGACTAAGCAGGACGTATGGTCTAACTTTGACACCTCTCATCTATCAAACCAGTTAGTCCCTCTAGTACTTCACATACAAATCAGAACAACCACAGGCTGGGTAGACATGAACCTTCCTGCCCATGAATCTTTGCGCTGCAGAGGAATAAATCCTGGCAGTGGGCAAGAAAAGTTAGTACTCAAACAGAAGTCAGAGATGTGGGGCTGCACTTGTCATTTTAAGAGTTTGGTGTTTTCAAGCAAGTCTGAGAAGAAACAGTGGTCAAACACCTTTCAGATGTACAGCTCTAGTGCCAGCCCTGGTTTGCACCACTGTAACCAAGAACAGCCTTCTAACTTGCTAAGGAGTGCAACAGAAGGCTTCTCTCATCCTCACTGAAACTTAGAGAAGACCAGCTGAAAGGTCTGTCTGTTTCCAAATGTTATGTGCTTTCTCTGTTACTTGTCATCACACATGGGACTAAATAACAGAATAACTACTAATTTTTGCAATTATAATATTATCATCTTACCTGGAATTTCTTAGAGGCCTCAAGCTCTCAACTTACCTTCTGGTGTAGAAGAGTTACAGTCAGTCCACATATTTTGATGTAGCTCATCAAGATAGAAACCGCTTTTCTTTTGTTGTTTTCCCAACCTAAGATTATAATCAAACACGGGTGGGAATAAGTTCTAATTAATTGGTTTGAGATGCCTTCATTTAATAGTTTGCATGGTATATCCCAATAATGGGGTACCTGAGTTTTTCCAAAAACTGAGAGACTAGAACGAAGTCAGAGTTAAAACTGTACAACAAAATGCTATCTAGAATTCTTTTTTTTGGACTAGATAACCTCCAGAGGTCTGTTCCAATTTAAATCATCCTGTGCTAATGATTTGTTCCACGAGGTTCATTTTGTGCTTCCATGCACATTCAAAACACAGAATAACAATCTGTGTTTTAGCTTTACTTGTGTCTTTTAGTTCCTTACCCCGAAAGCTCTGCCAAAACTAGCAAGACTCTTGATGGAGTGAAATCCTACTCAAGGTAAGTGCCACAGGATCCAAGATCTGCTGTTAAAATGCAGTTATGCATATTTGTGCACCACTCTACACGAACACTCTGTGTTTGGAGGTTGGCAAGATGAAAACAGGTGTCTTACCTTTCAGTTACTCTGTGACTAAGCACATTCTTTCCCCAAAGAGTCCAGTCCAGTTTGCCATGAGTTTGTTATGACTATGAGCCATGACATCAGCAGAGAGACATCTTTTTGGTTTGATCCAAACCATGTGGAAATTGATGGAAAAATGTACTCACTTTCAAAGGTATTCTGTTTTTTGCTCGTATGTAATACAATTAATATTCTATTCTGTTCTATTCAAGTATCACACTTGTGGCATACAATCATTAGGACATGCACTGCTTTTTTGGCTGTACAAGAAGAACACAATACTTTGGCATTCATTTAATAAAACATACCTGGGTTGGGGGAGATATGAAGGGAAGGACACAAGGAAATACCACATGGAAGAAGTAGTCAAACACGCAGAATTTCGCCAGAGGCACCATTGGAGCTACTTTTTGCATATCAAGACAAATGATCATACTATTTTTGCTCTTGTGCTTCTGAGGAATTCCCTTCAAAATACCTCTTACTTCACAAGGGAGACATGCTTCTTAGGAAAAAGTCAGGACCAGCATGAACAGGAAATTAGGTGAGAATAAGCAGGACCAGTTGTTCAGACTTGCAGAGCAAAAAAAAAGCCCCAAACAAACCCCAAATCAGGCACACAAATATGTGAGAACTGGCTCAGGTCTTTAATGGGTTGTTTGGATTAACATATCCCCAAGAAAGAAAAAAGACACCATTTGTGTTTACAGTCCAAGTGCTCAACCTTCCTTAGCTCTGCACTGCTTTCACAGAAAGGATGTTTCCAAAGCTGCTGCAGAAGTGGCAAAGAGCTCAGTCTGGAGAATGCTGAGGGAGATCTACTGAGATGAAAGGGCCTGAAAAACAGGAATGAGAGGAATTACCTGTCCGGGTGTTACAGCCACTTCCCCCAAATTTCCTCTGCCCAGCAGCAGAGAACCCAGGTCAACTTCTGAGTCAATCAGCACCAAAACAATACAAAAGAGCAGGTGGGAAGTTGCCCATTTCAGCAACCACTTTAAAAAGGAATGGGCCTTTAACACTTCTACTTCAGAAACATCTCTCCCTTTTGTGTAGTTTTGCTGTGACTACACACACTAAGCAAATCTATTGCTCACCACAGTCAAAGTAAATTTAAAATTTTCCTGTCGTGCCAAAACCCCAACCTATGCCAACTGAGAAGGCCCTTAGCAGGCAGAAGTTGTCCAGCTCTTGGCTATTCAGGCTTTGAAAAAATCAACAGATAAATGAACAGCTGGACTTGCCCTTGGGATCAACTTTAACCCATGACTCCCCTCGTCTCTCTGGAGTAGATAAGACTGGCCGGGTGCTGCTGAGCATTAACCAGTCATGTCCTTGTTCTACAGGTCCTAGAAAGCAAGTGAAGTTGTAGGTGATATCTCTCTATCTGCACTCTTCAATTGAAGAGCAGCGAGCGACTGCTCAAAAGTTAATGCTGTCTGAGGGAACTTGCTTGTAATTCATTAACAAATCTATAATTCTTCAGGGGCTAGCCATGAATATCTCAATATATGATATCAAAGACTGAAGCATTATTACTATGAATCTTCTAATTCTGCAGTCAGAAATATATTTTTTTTCAGTAACTATAAGGTGAGCTGTATTTACTTCACAACTTCATGTACAGGAATCCTACATATTCAGTTCTTCCACAGCCTACAAAATTCAGAGATACTGAAGAAATTGTATGTAAAACTCTCCCAGAACACATTACATGTCTACCATTTCTTCTTCACAGCTCCCCAGATGTGTTGCTGGGAGTCCAGCTCTACAACACCAGAGCCTTTCCAACTACTAGCTACAAGTGGCAGTATTTCATTTATTCCCAGAAGCTTGCTTCTCCACTTGCACCTTTTCCATGACTGGGCATATCCTTTTTTCCCATCTCTCCTTCAGTAAGAGTTAAGGTTTTTCACCTCCTGATCACAATTTCAGAGTTTCTTCGCAGCATATTTTCATCAGAGTGTATTTTCCTGCCATAGAGTAGTTAATCCACCTCTTCCACTTGGATTTCTCTCTGTCTGAACTGTTGTACCTTTCCTGAGATCAGAACCCAAATGGAAATAATCACCAAGCTGTGTTAGCTCAGCACAGAAGATGACTTTGCTCAGATACCAACCGGCTTTGAGAAGGAAACTTCTCTGTGTGCATGTTTACAATGCTTTCTGACAGTGCCTACAGAGTCACAGGTTGTGATCTTCCTTTGCATCAGCAGTCTGCAGAGACAAGCTCCTTAGGCAGTGATGGTATTTCGCTTGTATTGAGGACAAAAGTATGATTAAATATATTCCTGGACCACTGTCAACTGACTTTCTTTCCAGAAAAGCAGCCAATGATCTTGGAAGTTCCATCTGAGACATCTGACTTCCAGAGGAGAATGTCAGGAATTTCTGAAGAATCAAAACCCCATACCCAGCATATGTTTCGAACTGGGCACCCAAAACAAATGGTCACTTGGAAGGAGGCTCCTGTTTTCTGAACACTCCCAAATAACTCTGAATACTCTGATGAGGAAGTGATGTGTCCACCAGAACACTGCAAACTATTCAGAAATGCCAGGCACCAGAAAGGAACATTAAGAAAAGCCTACTTGTCATCCAATTGGAAATTTAAACAATAATTTAAAAATTAAAACCCCCAAACAAAATCCCCCACCAAAACAAAACAAAACACAACACAACACAACATTATTAGCACTTAAAATAGTAAAAAATTCTGACTCACGTTGTTCAGCAGCACATCCCTGGCAGAACTGGGGTTAAGAGTGGCCCAGCCAGAGGTACAACACCAGCTCCCAGCAATCAGCCACTTCAGTATTTGCTGCCAAATACCTCCCCTGGGAACACTATTCCTATGCATATGCTATCTTGCTTAGAATGCCCCCAGGAAAAGACTTCGATAGTGCACTAGAGAGGGGAGGAAGGGGAGGCATTGCATTGACACTGGGACCAGGGCACAATACCTGGGCTCCACCAGCTGGTTACAGGCTCTGTGAAGTTTGACCTTTTACTTTGGCTCTCACTGACTCAGACTGCACACTCACAGTTCGGCACTGGGTGAAAGCAGGCTCTGGACTGCGTGAAAGCTAAAACCGGAGCAGGGGAATTCTTGCCCTTGGCATGAACAGCTACCACAGCAGCTGGCTGAAAATACTATAATACATGGGAATCTGGCAGGTGGCTCAGGGCTGCATAGCTTTTGTGGAAACATTCTGTAGTACCCCAGAAAGAGGGAGTCCAGAGAAAATGCAATTTGCATGTACTGCAAAGTGATAAATAAAAGATTTAAATAATGCAAAATATACCATCCATGTTTAATATTAAATATAAAGCCCAAAGATTACTATGAGGTCTTCCTGTGTCCTGAGAGCAAAGCTTGCCATCTCTCAGAGATGGGATACCATGTACATACCACAAGTTCTCCAGATGGCATAGCAGTTCAACAGGCGATCATGCTGCTGCAAATACTAGAGGAGGCACGTGGGGATCTGTAGGCTCTGGAACCCTCTTAACAAGTGCTGTTTGCTGTGCAGGAATCAAGGAAAGAACTTCTGCACAGGCAGGGTCACCCCATGCCTTTGCAATGTGTGCAACAGTGTTTGAAGCCTCACCTGACATCTCAGGTAAACCTACTTCTCCAGAACCACCATTTTGGCACTTGCAGATGTTGATCTAGTTGTAGATAATACAACAAGCAAGATTAAAATTCCCTGAGCTGAAGACAAGGCTCAAGAACATCATGGAAAGGATTCACTCTTTCTTTCCCTATCCTGCTACATACTTCTTCCAGAGAGCGGCGAATGCTTTTGAAAGAGAAGAGGAAATAGCAATGAAAGATTTTGAATACCTGTACAAGTCATCAAGGTCTGAATAATTCTCTCCAGAACAAGTTCTCAGATATTTTGGGATATTTTGGTGGCTGTGAGGATGTGATGCTCATAATTTAATACAATAATACTCATGAAATCAGCATGATGTCATAATGTTTTGTGCTGGTATAAGCCCCAAGGAAAGCCAACCTTTTACAGTCCTCATTCTTTTGAAGAGAACTTTAAAAAGACATTAATTTAATACTATGATTCTGTCTGTGATCAGCAATGGGAATAAAAAAGTAGGTAGAACAACAAATTTAAACGATATCCTGGAGAAATGTATTCACCAAAGAGATGCACCCGTAAGTTTTTAATTTTTTTTTTTAAGTCATCTTGTTAGATTTAAATTAATGCCAAACCAAATTCAGTAGCTGTTCTTTGACCAGTCAATGTACATTTCCTATATGTCAGCATACATGCACTTTTGCACGTGCATTTCCATAGCTGGTCAGTAATTTCAGGGTTGGCTTTTCCATTGCCTAGATGATGCCTGCAAGGCTCGAGTCCCAGACTACTGTAAGTGCTTCTGTATGTACATTTATTGGCATGTGAGGGTTAATGTGAAACACCCTTAGTGAGACTTACAGCTCTCTTCTATGTATATTACCCCATTTCTTGTTTCTGAAAAATATGAAGCAGGAGTAGAAGAAAGACCAGATCCCCACCCCAAAAGGGGTGGAAGGAAGGCCAGTTCCCAGTGTAAAGGTACATGCCCATCCTCCTTTGCCATGATACCTGCAAGGTGCAGCACACCCAATCCTGCCACAAGCTCCATATTTTAATGGTATTTGGATGCCTCATGCTTCTGAGAGTGCTTGCCCATCACGAACACCTGAGGGGCTCTCACACATCATTTAACACTTTGCACATGTATGTGAAAAATTGTACATTATATTCTAGTTTCATGTACAGGCTCTGTGATTCTTTTTTCATTTTCCCCTCCTTTTTATTTTTCTATAAACATTCCTGTAAAACCAATGCCTTTAATATCACCATGTGTTTAGCCACAAAAATTGCCAACTTTTGTTGGAAATGCTGCTCATGATTTAAGTGTTTGCCAATTATTTCCTTTAATGTTTTAATCCTATGTGGTTTCATAAAATAATTCTATGCAAGTTTGATTTTTTCAGACATTTGATCAGTCCAGCTTGCCTGCTAAAAATGATGCTTGACTCATATCCTGGCAACAGCGTTTATTTGACGTGCACTGGCGAAGCACTCTAAAAAAACTGTACTCAGGCTATTCCAAATTTAGCCTCTTACATCTGTGTGTGTATTGGTGTTTGGGTGCGTCTGAGTTATTGGCTGTGTCTAGTGGGTGACACAAGCTGATCAGTGCACCTTTGTTGTTTAATTAGAAGTTCAGTGTTGAAGAAGCCATGAGAGAGAAAATAACTGTGGTCCTTGTGGGCTTTTTTTTAGATCTGTTTATCTTGGGTAGCTTTGTGCCATAAGAAAATCCAAGTCTCTTTAGACCGTGTCTATCCTCAGCCAAACTCCAATTACTTTTGTATTTTTGTCCAAATAAAACTACTTGCCTTAAGTCCAAACCTATGAAAAATGTGCAGCTGTGAAGTTACATCCATTCCTACGCTCAGAAATGTTAAACAACAGGGTCAAATTTTTTTTCTGAGAGAGGCATACCTGAAGACTAGACGGCAAGGGGAGAGGCTGGCCACAGGCCGAGTTTCACGTGGGAATGCGGGACACTAAGAAGGGGAATGTCTCATTAAAAGGAGCTGTGCTAAGTTGGCTGAGCTGGTTTTCCAGTGCATGACGGGTGTCAAACAATGTGAGTACCTTGCCAAGGAGCATCCTCCAGGATCACAGCAGCTGTGGTGGGAGTGGAGGCATCAGGCCAAGGTTCCAGCCAAGCCCCAGGCTAGGATTGCATGCTGCTTACTGAAAGCTTCTTGCAGTTTCATTTCAGTGATATATTACTCTCTCCTGTTTCAAGAGGTGGAAAGATCTGGGGGCTGGTTTGTCCTTCAAAGATGAGTATGAAATCCTCTTATTCCTGTTTACAAGAAGCGGGCAAACACGTAACTGCTCAAATAACCAGGCACTAAATTCCCTTCATTGGCACCTCCTCAGCAACTCCACCGCCCAACACAGACCTTCAGAGCCTGTGGTGCCACATGCCAGTGCTAATTGGGTTTGCTCATCAGTGGGAGCAGCAAATGCACTGGTGCAGGCAGCGGGAGAGGGCAGCTGCCTTCACCACCAGCCTTTCACCATTGCATCTGCCTCAGACACCTCAAAGAGCTCCCGTGTGGCTGCATGAGCTGCAGTTACACTGTGGGTATGGCAGACAAAGGCTGAGGACACCTCCTTTCTTACCACATCTTCGGTAAATTAGGCTGTATTTTCACTGAGCAGAGGTACCCCTGCCCCTACAACGAGGATAAGGCAGCACCCTGTCCCAAGGAGCCTGCTGTCTTGATGCCGGGCTCTCTCTTACGGTGGGATAATACCGCTCCTTCAGGAGACCTGACCGTTCCTGTTTGTAATGTATGCAAAGCTGTGGAGGATGATGGGGCTGCTAAAATTCCCTTCTGCTGACTCACTCCTACCTGAGACGATTTACCTTCAGGGCTCAACATTAATCTGATTTTGGAATGTACCAGATTGTACCAAAAAAGAAATGATGGGGAATTGGCAGGATAACAGCAGGAGATTTTAAACCAACCTACCTGCTGCCAGCCCTGACTCTATACATGCTCTCCATTTCACATCACACAAGCGGGGTGACACACAAAAGCCTTAATGCATTCAGAATATTTCTTTTCATTATGAAAGTGTATTTCCAGACAACACAGCAAGCTTGAGTTAGCCTGCCAAGATTTGTTGCATTTTTCTTTAATTACAGCAGCAGCCAATAGGTTTAAATTTGAGAACCAATGAACAGAATCCCTGCCTCTCCGCCCTGTTCACTGATGGTTTGAATCTTTAAGAAACACCTTCCTAATGTCTTAGTCAGGAAAGCCTTTAAGCGCACGATTATCTTCAGGTAATGCATTGCGCTCAACTGGGTGGTACATGTTTGGCGTGTGTGCTTTCTGGGGTCAAGGCTGGAATACTCTTGGTTCACAACTCTGAGAGCATGTGATTGCAATGAATTTGTCTTGCATCAGAGAGGATTCTTTTTGGAAGGTGTCCTGTTTAAACAACAATCCATTGGTGTTTCTGAGGCTTCTAGAACAAAGTTGCTATTAAAAAATGCAAGTATTTCATGTTGCACAGATGTAACATTATGTGTTGTATATCGTTTGCAAAGTGTGGGCGACTTTCGATTGAAAAGTTCTCTGCACATACATGATATCACCATCATCATTATAAATGCATTGAAGGCAGAGAAGCCTAAGCTGATCTATTATGGGCACCTGTCCCTGTATAATTTTCTAACCCTGCCTGCCTGGCTGAACTGATGAGATCTCCACTAAATTGGGGTAGCCTGTCATTTTATTCCAATTGAAATGGATTTTCTTGCCTTGAATTCCTGGCAGAGAGAAAACAATCAAAAGATAATGGCTCACAGATAATAAGGTTGCATGTCGAGCTAGGCATAACAGATACACAGCTGTCAACAGTTTTCCTGCATGCGTTTACATCGTTTCATTAGGAGATGAGCAAGCCCAGGATGAGAGGCAAAACAGGACCAGGGTGTTTGCCATTTGACCCCCCAAAACACACTTGGGATCCTCCGAATAAAGCTAGTTCTCATAATTTACAACAGCCAGAGAGATGGGCTCCCTGGCAGAAGGGTAGGCAAATAGTTTGCCTTCCTTCAGATAAGCAACACTGATTATGTTCCACTGAAATGATATCTAATATGGGCTTTTGTATATTTTGGCCCTCAGCATGGCACCACTTCTCCCGCTCTCATCTCTGGAGAGCTCTTAAAGTCCAAGTGACGCATTTTGTAGAGATTTCAAGAAAAATACAGGCGTTCTGGACAGCTTTCCTTTTTCAAGTCTACATGGGAAGCTGTAACTCAATACATAATGGCTTGCCTTGGTTGTCAACAGAGTCACACTGGCCCAGGACAAAACCCTGCTTGAGCCCTGTGACTCTGTTATACTACTGTGGCCAAGGCACAGCAACTTCACAGCAAGAAGCAGACAGGACAGGGATGTTGTTGTCACACCAGGCTGACTCTGATTCCCCAGACTGGATGAAACTGTGACACTTTCCAGTGGGATGTGCCTGCAGTGTCTTGGTTCTCTGGTTCCAGAGCCAACTGCTTCAGCTGCTCTGCCATCCTGTGCCTGTCATGTCATTTTTGCTTACCTGATTCAGCCGTATCAAATTATTTTTGGTGTATGAAAAGATATTTAAAAGATATGCTTGATTTGTCCCTTGCTGTGTCTGAGTACATACTGCAAAACTGGAATCAGTGGAGTTAGCAGCAGCTGCCTGCAGCTCATCTGTTGGCAAGGCTGGAGCTGAAATCACATTCTCAAAGTGCCAGAAAGATAGACCTTCTGAAAGGAAATATCGGGTGAAAGAGCAGGAAAGCAACTTCTCTTCCAAACAATAAACATGCAGATTGGAAATAATTGAGGCACTAGAACAAGGAGGAGGCACAACAAAAGAAACCATAACAACAGATCCTCAGATGAACCAGTTTTCCTTGTAGTAGGGAAAGGGGACAAGGTGGAAAAGGAAAAACGCAAAACCACCCAGCTTTAGGTAGCTCAGAACTGACCAGAATAAGATTTTTCACTTTGTGATAAATCCTGAGGAGCTGCTATGTTCAGTATCACAGTGATAAGCTGGCATCCTGGTAGTTCTGGCAAAACAGATGAAGACTTTCAGGACCTGTCTGTCTGCTGGCTGACCTGCTGATGAGCCAGGCAACTACTTGCTGTGCCTGGTTTCCTTTAAAACACCAAAAAAATTGACCTGTTTCAACAGACCATTCTGGTTCTATCAACTTGCCGTCTTTCCAGAAGACTCCTGTCTGATGGGGAGATTTCCAAGCTGCTCCATGATGCCAGACAACTACAGCTATAAATATTTTTATTATGGAATACCACAATATCATTCTGTAGAAAGACATAAAGACAAAGAACAGAATAAAAACCAATTTCCTTTACTACTAGACAGCACTTAAACTGTAGGTGAATGATACTTCCAGGCTCCTAGCCAGATCACATGTGGGTCGCTTGGGGTCTGAGGAAAGAGGGACAAAGAACTCTGGAAAGATGGGGACACACACATGAAAACTAGAGCCAAGCAGGGTAAATGGACTTTCTTTATAGCTTCATGGGATACAGTGTACAGATATAAATGTGTGTGACACTGTTTTCTACAGCACAAGAAGGATTTCTAAAGCACTGAATTTAGGGACCCAGCCTAGCTGGTTTCGTTACCTGGCTTGCCTCCTTGAATTTCCTTAATAGAGAAGCTCTCCTAGAGGCAATTCGGAACAGAAGCCTGATACAGGCTTACTGAATTGCTCCTGGAAGTGAGTCTCACTCCCCCTATTTTTCCATTGACTCCAGGGGCAACCTGGAGAGCCCAGCTGGCTAGCTTAACCAGCCAAATTGGGCGGCTAAATTTGGGTGGTCTGAACACCTTGGCTTCTAAATGAGGCCTGGATTAGGATTGGAGCTTTTTCCTTAGCATCTGCATTGCTATAAAAATACATTGTTGTTCTTCAGCCTTATGTTGCTATGCTTTAGATAACCTGTATATTTATGTAAGACATTGGTTTTCACTTGTACATAGGATGTGAAAGTGAAAATCTAGTACTGTGGTGTATTCAAGAATGGGAGGACCGGGGGAAGTTGATAAACAATCTGGAAGCCATCAGAAGTTCATACTCACTTTGGGGCTTTGCCTCTATCAAAGACAGCATCTTCCTGCTCTCTGAGTGACAGGAGTGAATAATGAAAATCAGTGAAAGCCCTGAGTGGCTGTATGAGCAACGTGGTATTTTTCACTCCTTGTTCACTAGCTCTATAATGAAATCTCTCTGAGTGTGTCTGCTCTCTGTCTGGTTTTTTGCAGCCTTCCAAATATGAACATGCCTTGCTGGCTTCAGCCTGCATTATTGCATTCCAGCATACTCGCTTTGCATGACATACCAGTTACCTTCAAACAAACTTCGGGCTAAGTTTGCACAGACTGATTCAAAGGGTGTCATTTAAAGAAGCTGAACTTTCACCACACATTTAGTCAGATGTTTCCTTCAGGCCAATAAAATAATATGCAGGCAGCCACCTACTGCATTTCCAAAGTTGGCCTTCAACAGTGCAGGCTCAGACCAGATTAGGAAGCTGAATTTTAAATTATCCCTTAAAAAAATAAGCCAAATCACCACTTGTCTGTGGTCCCAAGAGCCCAGTTCTTAACCCAGTAGGATGAGCTGCCTCTCCTGTGACAGAGTTTACAGTCTGAATGTAGCAGTATCCACAAGCACTTGGCACACTGGAGGAAAAGCATGGGATAGACCTGGGTCAGTCCAAGCAGAAGCTTGGGAGAATGACGTGGTCCTGCTCTGGAACATTGTTCCTTCCCCAGGTGATGCACAATCACCCAAAGGGTCACATTTTGTAGCCCACACCTCTAGTCCCTTCCTGAACAGACAAGCCTGCAAAAGAGAAAAAGATATTTATTATCAGAGCAATCCAAGCATGAACCTAATAGGTCAGAGGGTAAATATTGTTGACAAAGATGGAGCTATTGGAGCTATTGTTACTAATACATTTTTCAAAGCAGAACCACAAGGATTCTGTGTCATACATCTAACTTTTCCATATGATGGCGAAGAGGAGTGGTGTGGTGGGAAGACAGACTGAAATGTTTTCCAGTCTTGACATTACTGCTACTGCATACTGCTTCTTATAGTTCCTTCCAGCTGAAAAGGCATAAAAGAATCAATATATGTTTGGATTCATGCAGAGAAACATCAGAGAAGAAAAAAAAATTCCCATGCTCCTGTTGCCTGATTTTCACTATGCAGAGCACAGACTTGGAATTGTGCTATGATAGTTTATATATTATATATTCCTCAAATAGGGGTAGGTCTGAAAACATCTGGCCTGGTCACATTGTGCTTGGCAAGGATGAAACTTAATATATAAACTCTAATAACCAAGATCTACTGATAGGCGAAAAATGCTGCGATTTTGTTGTGTATACTTTGGGAAAAGTAATTACATTTCGTTATATAATCAGTTATACAACACAGATTCTCCTCAAAGTAAACGGTAGCTCCATCCATGAAGACTTTTGATGTGTGTTCCAAGAATTTGTAATAAATCAAGGCATAAACAGACTATTTTGGTGGCACAGGTTGGATGGCTTACAAGGAAACAAAAATTCCCTTGGAAAAAACCACTGCTTTTAAACAAACATTTGGTTTTCACTGAATTTTTACCAAATCCAAGACTTTGGGCCATACATGGGTCTTGGAAGAGTTTGCTTGAGGCCAGGGGTCTTCGGGTCCTGAAATCCCTTGATCTCATAGCAGCTCACATGTGCATCTGGTCTGCAGCCACATCCCCATCCTGCTGCCAGAGCCGCTAACACTGCAGTGCTCCTAACACCTGTGTGCTCCTGGCTCCAAGGCTCACTCATCCAACAGCTCTGCCTTAGGAAAGGGGGGTCTGGAACCTGATTCCAACCACCCTGAGAGAGTAATGTTTTTGAAAACTGTGAAGCCAGCAGAGCTTCCAGCTTGATTGCAGAAAATTAAATGAAAGTTGGATTCTCATCAGAATCCAGACAAGTTGAATTAAAGTAAGAAATTAGCCTGCAAGCCCCTGCGTGGTATGTAGCACTCTCAGTATTAAATATCTTGGTTTCCTCCAGAACTGGAAGCAGTTTTGTCAGCACACTAGGATGAACTATCAGTTGGTTCTCATTCAAGTCAGAGGGGACTATGCCTGATCAAATTGGTCAACGGTATAGTCAGAAGGTTCAGTTTTTGGGCCCATTAGTGTCATGTAGAAGTAACTTTCTCCTGTCACCACTGAGAATCTTTAACATATTTACTGTGGTCAGCACTTGAGATCTCACATTTCAGTGCTGCAATGCAGAAATGAGAAATGTAAGGAAGAGGTACCAAATCCTCCTGGTTCAATCCAAAAACTTGTGTCTTCCTTAAAAGAAAACTCTAAATATAAAACCTTGTAGTATTTAAAAGAGAGAGCGAAGAAGGAAAAAATGGGGGGACCTTTCTAAACTCTAGCACTAGTAGCTTGGCCCATCTTGTGTTACATGTCTGCAGGAGCTGGCCAGCAGTAATCTCAATATTTTGTCCTGGAGGCCAACAGTCAGGCAATAACCAGAAACATTAGGCTGAGGTATTAGTGGGGAGATTTAGGCCACCTGACATGACCCCTCAGATTCATGCATAAGTTAATTCATTTTGTTGTGGTTATCCTGACATTCTGTTTCCTTTATTACTATGGCCTGAGGTCGGTAATACACTTGAAAGTACATGTTTATCTTTACCATAACTTTGAACTTTTGAGAAGCCCCATTATCCTCAATGAACATATGTGAGTACCTTCCTGGAGACTGGGCATGATTTTACTCACTGGTTCAACAGGGGTGGCCAAAACAAGAGCCTCATTTTTTTTTTTTTTAATTAAGTAGAGCATGACAATAAAGATTCTGTAAATTATGTCCCCCATTAAACCAACAGAGGCATTCATTTTGATGCAGTCATTATTTCTATTTCATGGCTCCAAATTAACAGGCTATGGTCCATGGCAGTCTGTTGGGACTCAGTAGGACTGAAAATTTTTGTTGTAGCAATCATATAAATTTCTCAAACTGCCTTTAATGTTTTTCTCAGAGACCATATTTTATGGGTTATCCCCTGAAGTCTGGCCATCTTCAAAAAAACATAGGATAAACCTATTGTCAGCTTCAAGTTTGGATCCTTATAAATTAATGCAGCAAACTCAAACAGTGTGAAATATCTAATTCAGTAGGCATGTTTGCAAACAGGACATTCTCCTTTCCTACCAAAGCAATAACAAATGCATTTTCTTGCTGAATGGCCTCCACAAAATGGGCTACATCTATTTAGGCAAAGTTAATTAAGTCATAACATTTACTTTTCCTGTTCACAGATTCACAACTTCTTATAAATCAAAATTGAAACTTTGCCTCATTTTCAGTATGAATTTTTTAAAATACTTCTCGTGACTATCACAATTTTTTTTTTCTGAGATATTATTTTTATTAAAATACTTGCAATGGGAAATCTAATCAATTAAATCAGATTGTAGCTTTTCAGGCATCACACTTTTCCACATGGCAGGTCTCAACTCTTTTTAATGCTGAAACATGATCCTGAATTTTTAGTGAACCTATGTTAGATATTTTTCTAAGGATTAAACCCACAAACTGATAAGTCATACTATCGATTTTCATTTGGATGTAAATATATCCATTCAGTGGATCCTAAGTCTACAATAAAAAGACACTCATGAACATGTTCCTTATAACAATTGGAAGCCTGTTCAAGAAAATGCCTTCAAATTCACCAGTTAAATGTATTCACAGATATGTACATATTTATATATATATAAATACATGCACATATATGTATGTTTATATATGTAGCACTGAAAAATATTTGAGAAAGTACCAATCTTTATGGGACTGCTCTCATTGCCAAGGAAGTAATTAATGGACAGTTGCAATAATTCTGTAAATTATACTTCCTATAATAATATATGGGCTTGAAAAGGGGCCACAGTAGCATTTTTGGCACAGTGTGAAGCTATTAATTTCTATTTATGTCTCTGCAACAAAGTAATTAAACACATGCATAAATCCCCAATAACCTGAGGTGAACTTCAAAATATTTCCAAGGGCTTTGCATAATGGGCCTGGGACATGAGAGGTCAGAAAGGGCACAATTCTATTTCCCAGAAAATACTGATATTTTGACTTTTTTCCATTTTGAAATGGGGCAATAGGATGAAAATATTTTGCAAAATGAACACTTCAGAATTAATTTTTATAGCCAAGGCTATCAGTTTCAAAGAGATTTGACATGTAAGACATTATAAAATAGTAATACATAAATTAAAATAAATCCCTGTAATATCAATAAAAATGGAAAAAACCAGAACGAAATATGCTGATGCCCTCCAAGCAAATGAAAATGAATTCTCAATCTAAATATTTTCTCTTCTCAACACTATAAAATCAAGATAATCCCCAGAAACACTTCCAGTTTCAAAAAAGAAACCAGATTCCAATTAATTCTGTTCTCGAGCTGTTTGTAAGCCAACTGACCTGTGCTATTTGTAAGTTATGGCACATAAAACAAATCTTGATGTCTATCGTGCCTTCAGCATTCCCATTCAGTTTCTACAATGCTGCAGAAATTGATCTTTGTGGTTTTTTATACAATAACTAGAGCCTGGGTTGCATCTTCCATGGTTCCGGGTTATGAAGCAGCAGCTGGGTATCTTCATAATGGAATTTTGGGAGTAACCAAATACTGAAAGTACATCAACTCTTTGCAGAGAAAAGCAATGAAAAGATGCACAGTTTGAGCTGGGGAATCAAATGTTCTCAAAATTATATATATAAAAAAGTATGACCCAACCCATAAAAAAATCTTAATTTAAAATCAACCAGGCTTGCTCACAGCAAGATACACATCCTCCTGATATAATTTATGCTGCAGTAGCTCCTACAAGCCCCAGGTCCCCATCATGCCACACACTGCACAAATACAGAGTGATCACACATTTATTTATTTATTTGTTTATTTGGCATTAGATTTACCTGCTCCTGAGTGAACAGGTAGAGCACTGATTACCGAGGACGCCACATACACCCAGGCAGTCAGCCACAGAAAGTAATTTCAGCCTCAGCCTTTGTTTTAAATAAACACCTGCATTTTTATATGGAGAAAAGAATTTGTTTCACAATGAGCTGTCGCAGCATGTTTGCCTGCTAATGAACCAAAAGCTCTTTGAATTCTGTCTCCCATTCTTCCCACACTGCAATTTTGCCAGCCCTGACTATCCCTTTTAGTGCTTTTTGTTTTTTCTTTTTTTCTTTTTCTTTTCTCTTGAATGAAACATTCCTGCTTAGGCCTGCAGTTACTTTGTAATTCCCATGTCATTTACTATAGGGAAAGGCCTCATTTCCATCCACAGAAGAAAGAAACAGATCGTTGTCACTGCTATGTGCAGACAGGTAGTCCCTATTTGATGGTATTTCAGTGGCAAAATATATTTGGTGGTCCAGACAGGGAGCTGAAGACAAGGCTTCTCATGGCATCCAGGATCATAGCATGGGTTACTGTGCCACATACAACCCAACCTAGTCCAACCAGTGGCTGTACACTCCAGTGAAGTAAATCCCTGAAGACTTCCATGGATGAGGCCCTCCTCCAGCATAAGAATGTCTGGCATGTGTCAAAGCACGCCCTGCTCCTCACACGAGCCAACCCCTGCTTCTAGCGCTGTAAAACATGGACTCAGCCTCTGCTTTTCTGTATTGTCTTGAGCAGTGCTCCAGCAGGACTTTACATAAGAAAGCCTGTTTTCTTTGGGCTCCTGGATCAAGGCAAGTCCTTTGGCAATTATGGCATTTAACCTTTCTGCTCCCCCTAGATGCTCACTGGGGAGAAGCACATATTGAAGAAGTGATGTTATGCAAGCACAGGGTTTTTTAAACCGAGGAAATTTCTCATGGGGCCCATTATATCATATGAGGAAGAACAACTGAGTCATTTTTAAGTATAGGAATTTAGGCATAAAAATAGCCAAGAAATCCTTAGCTTGAGCATCTGTCCCAAACTCACCCCTCCTCCCTTTCCTTCTGCCTTCCCATCATGCGTGGGCTTTCCCCTGATCTCATTCAGTGTTTTCCTTGCCTGCATTATACTATTGCATGTATCCCACCTAAACCTTACTTCATGGCAACATGAAAGGGACTCCAAAGGCACTCACTTCTTTCGCCAGCTTAGCAGAGGAAAGCCTGCCTCGGCAGCCCACCAGACTGCTGGGGGTGGGGGGTTAAAGAGGGTCTCTGGCAGCCAGGGCTGGGGCATGGGAGTGAGAGAACAGCCTTGGGAGGGGAGGGGAAGGGAAGGAGCTGTGGAGGCTCTCTGCTGTCCAGAGGTGCAGTGATGTGTGGGCACAGAGGTGTCAATGTCACCATAGGACATCTTCATGGGGTGCCCCCAGTCATCCTCAGCACTTCACTATTGGAAAAGTCTCTTTTGAGCTCCTATTTTCTTCCAAATCCTCCTTCCCTGAGCATCAGACTCCACAAACCACACATTTTTTGAGCTACACACACAAATAATGGAGAAATAAAATGTTCAAGAACACTGTAGCACATTTTGCAAGACAAGTACTGAGAGTGGGTAAAGGAAGGAGATGGGATGGCTCACCAAACTTCCCACTCTTCCTGCTCTTTACAGGAGTCAGCTGGGCTGTCCTTAGGGGGCTGGCATGCATGTCCCAGGTGCCTGTGTTGGTTGTCACCAACAAAACTCCACTGGAGAGAGGACAGAGTCCCAGCCCTGCCTTGCCTTTCACAACTAGGCCAGGAAGGTGAAGGAGCTGCTGCCTGCTGTCCAAATCCTCATGCTGGCATGGTGGTGCTTCCTGCAGCGTCCCATCTTCCTCCAGTCTAGGGCCACCAGCATCACCTTCCAAAGTGGCCCTCCATGGGCCAGCACACCAAACCAAATATGTTTAACCTGAGGCTGTAGCAAGCATGGGCTTTGCTCCTGTAGCAAATGCTTCCTCTCAGCAAAGTCACCCTCTGCTTTGTCAGCTGCGCCTTGAAACTAGAAGTACTTAATAAAATAATAATAAAAGGAATATAGCAAATAAGAATCACCTAAGTACTGCACATCACATTCCCTATGAGCCTGGACAGCTGTTCCACCTTGCTAACTGAGAGGTCAGAATAAAACCTGTGTTCATGTCACAGAGATGGGGAGGAGGGTGCTTTTGGCTGTGAGGCAGAGGATGTGGGGCTGTGACTCAGAGCTCCCACTGCCCCTCTGCCAGGCCGGTCACTGAGTTACCCCTGCCCCGCTCTGCCTGGGGTCCACTCTCTGCCTTCCCCTCCAAGACCCTCAGGTGGACCTGACACACAGGGATGCCCAGCATGGCAAAGGCTTTGAAACTCCTCCTCTGCATAGGTAAGAAATAAAGGAGAGTATTTCCTTTAATCCTTGCCATGAGTCAGATAGAATTAAGGCAGTTTACAACAGATGAGTTTTAACTTGTAAGAAAGAAAATGAGGCAAAACAGATATCTGATAAAAGTTCTCAGCTGGAGGTCTTTTAGACACTTATTGCCATCTTTATTGTATCACATACCTGTTTTACATGTCCAGGGATATCAAGCAGCTAATACTAACAGAAAATTGTGTACTATTCCCATAGCAGAGTTAAACCAAGAAATGAAAAAGAATCAGCCTTGCTTGGAATTGTGGCTGAATTTAACTGTAGGATCTTGAAGTCAGATTAAATAAAAAAAAAACCCCAAACCAAAACAACCAAAAAGTCCTTATTTACAACTGCATATGCACACTGAGGCTCACCAAGATTGAAAGGACCAGAGTGGTTTTCTTACACCTTGATGAAAGGGAATCAGCAGGCCAAAAGACCATATTCAAGCTGTCTTGAAAGACAAACTTAAAAGAAACACTTTATAACCAGAGGGGAAGGTGGTAGGATGGGATAGGATTTTCTTCTCCTGTTTATTAAAAACACACCTTGGGCATGATTCTAATCTGATTTAAGCATCACGTGAGGTGTACTTGTTACATGGGAAAATTGCCTCAGTGTGTTCACTGACACAGTTTGGACCCAGCCTGTAGAATCTCCTCTGCATGCAGAGGACTCTCCTGTACACAGAGATGAAGTGCGGGGGAGGGAAGAGCAGCCAGGAAATAAAAAAGGGAATATCTGGGAGGAAGCCACCTGAAAAACAGCAGAAGTTGGTGTGAGCAAGGATATCCTGCTCCTGAAAGCTGCAGGGTAGTGGCAACCAAGAAGGGTGGGACCGCTGGCAGAGGGAAGGGAGAGTATGAGGAGAAACCAGTGGAGTCTGAATGGTCTTGGAGCCACACCATAAAACTGAGCAAATTATAGTCCGCAAAATAATATGTGAAACAGCCAGATGTTCCTGAAAATGCTGGAGTCCTGCTGCTGCGAGGTTTCAAGGCTTATAGCCTAGAGGCACAGAAAACCCAGAACAAGGAACAAGTAGCAAGACTCTGGTCTTCCAGATGGATCAAAGATCATCTGTGGGTCCCTGGGACTATGGGATACCCACTTCACAATACAGGCAACTAGAAAACATCTTAAGGGTGCAGGCAGTGAATAAAAGTGCCTGGCAATGACAGCAGTGGGGACTGATGAGCTGAAGCTCCTCACCGAGGGTGCAGTGAGCAGAGGAGAGCAGCCTCATACCACAGGGTTAACAGGCATTTGGTGAGGGCTCCCTCCATGCAGCCCAATCTTGGCTCCACCTCAGTGGAGCTGTTGGACTTGACATCAACATGCCGTGTGCGTGGGATAAGGGAGGCAGTGAGAGAGAAACAGCCAGGGTCTCATATAATCATGAATCTCTGCTCCAAAAGTACAACTTATTATTCAAAAATAGCCAGTTTTCTGGGCAACAGCCCAGGGCAGTACTTTGCCAGAGGTCTGTAGAAACCAAATCCATCCTTTTCCCTGTGCTGCCAAAGAAATTGCAATAGGCTCCCCATATCACAGTGACTCCTCTCTCCTAGAAACAGTTGGAGAAATCATCAGAAATGTCTCCAGAGTTAAATCCCAACCTCTCAGAGTAGATCAGCTGGTTACCAAAAGACTTCAGCAGGCCCTGGGTATCACTGCAACCTGACCAGGAAGTCGGGAATTACTGTGTTGAAACTGAAGTGTACTCCAGATCCTAATAAACAGACAGACTTCCTTTGGAAAACTCTCCCTACAAACTTCTGGCTGCACAGAAAAGCACATTTAGCCCAGTCTCATCTTTACTCACAGCTAGAAGGAGCCTTCTGAACTTTCAGAGTCCTGTCATATGGAAACTAGAGGTGGAGAGGCTGAGGTTCTGCCTACAGCAGCCAAAGGAGGAGGGGGATGATGCATGTGTGGGGAAAAAGATCATAAAAGTGTCTTTAATTATCAATATTCACCAAAGCTTCTGAGGGCCCAGTGGGAGTTAGGACCCCAGAGTGCTGAGCACCACACAAGGCTTTTGTCCCTGCAAGGGGATGGGTCACTACACAGAAATCCCTGTGGCAACAGAAACTCCACATGCTCTCAAAGCAACAGCATCTTCTGTCAGTCACTGAACAGCTCGATTACGTCGGGCAAGGCACATTGTTATGCGTCTCCTGAAGCCCTGTCTGACACATCAGCGGCTGAAGACCTTGCCAGGGGTGCCCAGCCTGGAAAAAAGCTGGCAGGAGCAATATCTTACACTGCAACATTTGGATTTTATTCTAGTCCCACCCCCTCTGCCCAAGTCTACAACCCTGCAGCACAGCTGGTGCTGAGGAGCACAGCTGGTGCAGGCAGCCCGGTTTGCAAGCTGCAGCCTGAGACGCAGATTGAGCTCCGGGTGGGAGCCCAGAGAGACAAGAGGCCGTGAACTGCCACCCTTTGCACAGCAAAGGGCACAAGGAGCGGTGGCACAGCCGGGGAATGGGCACGGAGAGACGCGGCAGGAAGAGCGAGGCTTGTGAGAGGGTAGATTGTGAGGGGATAAAAGCCTGGGGCTCCTTTGCTGGGGATCCTCCTCGGAGGCACCAGCTCGGGCTGTTCCTGTGTTACTGCGCCCTGAATAAATGGCTTTATGGAACGACACGTCTGAGACTCTGCCACAGGAAACCCAGGGTCGAACCTCTCAGCTCTATTAAGTGACAGTATTAAGATCAGGCTAGGAGTGATGAGACCCCTTTTGATATGACATCTATCAGAATTCATCCGGAAGTTAGCCAAATTGTTCTAGAACTTGGTTATAAAGTGCAGACTATGTTTGATTTATGAATAGTAGGCTACACCATTACTGTCCATTTTTCAGGATCCAAAACTACAAAATGTCAATATACTACAAGAAATGCCTCATCCCACATCATGGAAAGCAATTTTAATAGGTGAGACTATAATGGTAGCAGCATTTTATGTCAGTCACTGACATAAAAAAACAACTCCTGTCTCCTACCTCCTCAAAGAGACCCTCTGGTTTCCTTAAATTATGTGTAAAATGTATAGTACATGCCACATTAGGACATGGGCTTCCTACTCAGGGATAGAAATCCACAGTCAAATCTACAGATGACCAAAGCACCACCTAAGCTTTGGCTAGCACATGCATATGCAGAAGATATGGATGACAGTATCTGATGCCAAGTTCCAGTCCTGTACATAACTTCTAAATGTGAATTCAGGGCAATTACTTATGCAAAAACGTCATTCTCACTTCACAAGTCATACAGACAGAGGAAATCATGGCAAAGTCAGTTAGGAAGGGGCCTCAAGAAGATTTCTGCTTTACCCCCTGTGCTGAGGAGAATCACAGGTTCCTAGTTAGTGTGATGGTTGACTCTGTGACTGAGACAAATGAATGTTAGTGTGGAAGAAACCACACACTGACTTTTTACGATACCAGGTTACTTCTTACAAAGCTGCATGGTCCAGGAGAGTAGATTGAGGTTGCAGCAATGGGATTTGTTATTAATTAGATCTTTGGCTGCAGCTTAAAAGCTTCATTGTATCTCTCAGGTCAGACTTTCCGCTGCCAGTGCCATCAAAGAATTTGTAATTGCCTCCATAATTCACTTAAATTTCTCTGGCAAAGCACTGTATTGAGCACTACCTGACACTCTGTTTTACATAGGTTCCTTACAGTGTACAGGGTAGTAATGACTTATTTAACCTTTGCATATATGTATTTTATTTCCTATGCATAGAGCACCCACTGACATCCAGATTACATTTTTTTTTAATCCATAGAAAGCAACTATCTCATATTTCACATGGAATTCCTTGCAAAGACATCCTGGAAGAAAACAAGCAATTCAGGGACACTTGCAACTCAGATTTTCTTCTTTCTTGCCATACAAAATTAATGATTTATTAAGAAATTGGTTCTGGCTCAGCTAATCTGACTGGCAAGGACAGAACAGTGCCTTCCAGTCTGCCTATCCCATCCCTAATTAGGTACTCCAAATTAGTTGGAGTAGCATTTCATGGGAAAAGACCTACAGTTCCTGCAGCTACTGTAGAAAACACACTCATGAGCTGTCTACTGCTCCACCAGGAATTGTGGTGGTGTACACTGTGGTATAAATTCCATGGATTATGTCTGAGCATTTAATGGTGAAACTGCATGAAAAAGTAAAGAAATGTAATAAAAATAATTAAAGAGAAGGAATAATAATTAAAAAGAAATCCATGCATGGTATTTCAAATGCACATTACTGTTACTTCCAATCAAAGCTAAATTAATTTTCTTCAGATTTGTCTTCTCAGACACAAATGAGTACTCCTCTTTGATCAGGAGCAAGTACACCTAACATGGTAGCAGGGCTTTATTGTTTCAAAACCAGAAAAGTTATGTGACTATAGAAATAGAAATTACAGCTCCACTATGGAAGTGCTCATTCTCAAGGCTGCCATTGTTTCTCCACAATGTTGCAGGAAAGTGGTCATGTAATGGGAAGCTGAAGTGCAAACACTATGTCAGATGTGGCTTTGACAAAACATTTATTCACTTCAGCAGATTTGGTTCACTCTCTTAGCCTCAGCTGCCGTGTCAGCTTCCAGAATGACAACATGGATCATGAAGAGTTGTCACTTACTGTTAATATTCTAACAAGGAATAGAGAGAGCTATAAGTTCCTCGCACTTTGCATGGGATAAAAGCTTGATTGGTTTCCTGAGCTGCAGGATGTAAGAAGCATGCTTTGAGGTGACCCTGCTCCACAGTATCTCCATATATCAGTTCTGGTTTATAGGAAAGAAATCAAAGCAAAGGTGACTTGTCTGACATGGTGCTAAAAACAAAATCTGGGTGTCCAAAATCCTGGTACAACAGCAACCTTTCCATTTCATACCAAACTATTTCATCTCCAGCTCAGCAACTCCAGGAGCAAGATTCTGTACTTGGGCTTTATGAGCTACTGGCTCATTACATTTACTTTAGATAAGAAAAAATGCCATGGTCCAGCCCTGAAAAACTCCACCTTCCCTACCACCTGCTACTCTCCTACACACTTACATTAGCATGGAATACACTGAGTTAACAATTTTCAACTAAATTGATTTGCAGCCTCCTAATGTATTTTTCAAAGCTTATGATGAGTGAAATTTCACTTTATTGACAACAACGTGCTTTCTTATTTACCTGTCATTAATCTCCTCAGAAGCACCTCATGGGCTGTGAGGGACCTGGCTAACATAGACTGAAACCACTTCTCTGGGGAACTGCTTCTCACAGGATTTTATGGCCTGGTCTTTTACACTGCAACATAAATCCTACAGTAAAACTAACACAAACTTTGTATGCAAGTGGACCTGCTTATTTACAGAGTTTATTACTTCCTATCTTGTCACATCTTCACCACCTTTGATTTACGTAATACTTGTTGCGCATAAGGGCTTTAGACGCTTGCTCCAAAATGCTTGTGCCTGCTGCAGACATTCCTGCTCTCCTGGGACAAAAACCAGAGCCACCCTCTCTCCTCAGACTCCACCACACAGAAAAATAGAGTACTACTCTCCACTAAGGTCACTGGTTAAAAGCTGTACTTCAAAATGGCAAATACCACAGACAGATTATATCTGTTACAGGCTCATATGAACTACGAAGTAGTAACTAGTAAGCAAGATTTCTATGCTGATACCTTAAACCTCTTAAACCAATGCCTTTCTCTCCCTAACACAGGCTGCTGCAGAAGGAAGTCTCTGCAGGATTTTACTCAGAGGCAGCAAATCTCCTCTGCTTTCACCCATGGCTGAAAAACAACAGACACATTAGGGAGGAACTGAGCTCCTGGGCATGGTTTGCATGATCATCAATCTCACCCCCGCACCAACTCCTTGAGCAGCCCCAAGAAAAAAAGCAAAAACAAACCAACAAAAAATGACCCTTCTTGTCCCGCTGTCTGCATTTCATCAGCAAGATGAAGACAATAGTAACTTCTTATCAATGTAAAATGTCTGTCAATCCACAAGGAGACCTGCAGCACTACAGATGTTACCACAGACTGCTGAACAGCCATCCCTGGCTACTGTCAGTAAAGCAAAACTCCTCTGGGAGAAAAGCCAAAAATAATTGTACAAAATAATTGTAAATATACGATGCATTATGTTATTATTATTATTATTATTATTTTAAACAAAAGCAAATTGTGGTTATTTGACGTTTGGATTTTGCTCAAGAAATGATGCAAACTTTGAGGAAAATATTTTTTGCTGAAGAAAAGAGGAAAAATTTTGTCGATTCTCCCCCTGCAAAGATGTGCTCATTTTGGAAAAGAACAGATAAAACTGACAATCTACTGAATTCTGAGCACAAGTCCCATCCCTTCGACATTTTGTCTTCTTGTATAGTGGTATTTCCTCTTGTGATGAAATATCATAGTCTCTCCAGCTTTGAGGCATCAGGTCTGGCTGAGCAGCTGCCAATGAACCAGACACCCCCGGCACGTGGTGACCTCCAGCATGGGTATGGGCCTGCCCATAATGGAGCAGTGTGTGCTTCTGAGCAAGGGTCCTCTTAGGAGGCACATGTTCCTAATGGCAGATCCAGCTGGTGGCCCTCCCACCGCAGCAGGGCCTTGAGAGCTCCTCCCAGGGGCAGATAAGGAGAGAGGGGCCTTCCCTCCTTATTAGAAGTCATTTGCAACACACAGCATGGATAAAAGGAAACAAGTCTTGAAAATGTAACTCATGTCTGAAGAACAACCTTGCTTGAAATAAGTGCTTGGATGTCTGGATCTATTCAAACTGTGCAGCTCTCTTGGGTTTGTGGCAAATGGGCTGTGAAATTTCCAAGGCAATTGCCTGTTATGAGGTTATCCCTGCTACAGGGAGTGTAGGAAGCAACCCAAAGTTGTTTTTCCTGACTCTCTACGTGCACAGAAGTCCAGGAGACAGCTACTATTTGGTGCACTGATTGCCATTAAAAAAAAAAAGTCTGTCTATCCTTTTTTCTCTACTTATTTCCCTTTTTTTTCCCATCCTCAGTTCGGTACCTTATGGTGACATTTGAACTCCTGTGCAGTGAAAGTGAATGTGCCCCTGCAATCTGGTAGTGCTGCACATCCACTTTGAGCTAGCATAAATTATTTAGCAGTGTTTCAGACAGCAGCAATCGGGTCAACACCATCCACCCTCTCACAAAGACAGTGCTTTTTGCTCTTGTCTTGTTTGCTTAATCTGAAAGGTCACTGCAACTGGAAGCATATGTTTATTCTTTTGTATGGAAAACATAATACTACTTATTTCCTTCCTGAGAAGCCAGAATTGCTGGAACAACCATTTCTTCCACAGCATTACTGCACTTCTGCTTCTTGTCCTGTCTGGAATCTAGAGTTTCAAAAGGGCATAGAATAATGGAAAATTTATGATGAACATTTCTGGAAAGTAAAAAAGGGAAATATTGATTTGAGTTGTCTCTAAAAGTAAAAGTCATTATCTATTAAAATCAGTTCATCAGCCTTGCCTTTGTGTTCCCAGGGGCCGTCATCCAGAGCAATTGCTAAGTCTTCCCAATCAGCTGTTTTGAAATGGTGCATTTTCTTTTTTTATCATCAGTTTGGCCTACACTGCAAAATGATAAAGAAATAAATCTGTATTAATGATGTGTACCCACACAGTTAATCCATCCTTTACTTTTAATTTAAGCTGTCAGAGTTTTGTGGCAGAGCTGTAAGCAGTTCTATAAATCCTGTATTTCTGCAGTTCTTCCCTGTGGATCCCCTTGGTACCTTTGCCAGAGCTGAAACCATGCTCAGCTGCTAAGGCAGAAATTGCACAGGTCTGTGGAACAAAATTTCCTGGTGCGTGTCAAGAAAATACTTTGATTCATTAAAAAGGTGAAAAATCAGAAAAAATTGACTTTATTTATATAGTAAATTGACTTTATTTATGTAGTTCTGCAAACTACACTTCGAATTTCTGAAATATTTTCTGCATAGTTTGAGTTTTAACTTATTTTAGCTCTGAGTCTCCTATGGGGAATTTCTGGTTATTTTGAGAATGTCAGATGGGCAAGAACCTTAGCATTTCCCTGATTTCCACATTAGTCAGTGACCAGGAGTCTCAGTTTTTAAAAGCTCTTTGCTTTCTTGAAAATAGAAGTGATATTTGATGCATGTGATACCTGGAGACCAAGGCTGAAAACTCTGCACTTGAGAGTCTTCACGGAGCTTTCCTCTCTGTGTTATCCATGCGATCAACAACATTCCTACTCAGGAGTGATAGGTGAAAGGAATGAAAGGCATGAGGAAAAGTCTTTATAAAGAATAAAACAAATAGGCTAAGTTTTGCTCTTTCACATGACTTCTAGCATGCCAGGAAAAAGAAAACAACCAACCTTCTCCAGTTCTTCAGACATACTCATTTTAATGTAATGATGATAAATGAAAATATGTTTTATTTAGCTTTTCATTTCTTTTTTTCAATAAAAAGCCTAAAAAGATAAATTCTTCCAGACAAAGAAATAATTCCTCATTAAAGTGCATTAAAACTCTTGCAGTAGTACCTCAGGTATGCCTGCTGTATTCTTACAGTACAATATTCTCCTCTTTCTTGTACAGCATTTTACTCCTCTGAAAGTGAGCATGAAATGAAGAGCTGGATGCTAGCTGGATGAATGGCAACAGCAAAACTAGAACAAGAAGCTCAGGCACCTACAGTGCATTGTAAGCAGGTTTTCTTTAACCTCTGGCAGGAGCTTGCAGAGCAACTACCTAAATTCAGTCTAAAGAGGAGTGGCAATGTATTCAGCCACCAAATAAAAACCACTAGATAGATCAGTACCTTGTAAAGTTGTTGTCCATGGTGACCAAGACTTTCTTTTCCTTTTTTTTTTTTTTTTAAGCTAGGGATGTCATTATGGGAAAAGGGTTTTTTTCCTCCACTGGAACTATATGTAAAAAAAAAAAAAAAAAAAATCTGTCATTATTCATTATTTTTACATTTCTCTTAATAAAGAGGTCATCTACAATTTCTTCATTTATATTTTTCATCCAAAGAAAATCACTTACAAGCCACGAAGAAATGACCTTGGAGGTCCATAAATCAATGTGACAGGTGATTCAATCAGCCACATGCCTTCTCTGATTTAAGCAGCTGCTGACTCTCCTGGAGCACACTGAGAGCAGGTCCCAGCGGCCCTACCAGTGATGAAGGAAGCAGCAGGTTTGCACTTTTAAAACCACTGAAGCTTGGCTGAGGAAATCACTGACACAAGTGAAATAAGAGGGACTGAATATTTAATTTGCATGATCTGCTTGCACCGTGCACACCTCCACACTTCGTTTTCTCCTCCTGCGTGCGCCTTCAGTGTCGCTGCAGAAACTGCAGCTCCTGTGGGGATTTTATTTCTACAAAGTGATACTTCAAGTTCATGACTGCAATTTTTGTGTAATTCCCAGGCAAGCACTTAATGAACTTTAAGAGAACTGCAACAAGGGTAGGGAAAATACTGTTCAAACTCAAATGGGAGACACAGAACTGGACAGGCTGCTGAGTGCCAACAGGAGACCTTCACCTGGTGGGCCAAATTCTCCTGAAATTCAGAGTGGCTCATTATATCAGAATGGCTTACTGCTAAATTTTTATGGCATTTCTTTGGGTTTTTTTCAGATAGATAAAATAAGAGGGCTGAACAGAGTTGCTAGGGTCTAAGCAAAGATACAGTTTATTCCTGCAACAAAAAATATATACTTCATTTACTGTGATAGCCCATATTTTTCTCCTCACTTAAAATTTATTTGCACATTGCTATCTCAACATACCCGGTAAATTCAACAGTTCACAGTGCTTTCCCAGCAGTGAAACCTGTCTGCTCAACTTTACTCCTTCAGGACACCAAAGGAAGCACAAAAAGATTCAGGAAGATTTTCTGTGAATGCTCAAAAGTCCCATCTTTGAAAGCGAGTTGCCAGTATGCTCCTAACTTTGTAAAATCTAATTTGAATGAGTTTTTAACAAGCTTTGGGAACTAGCAGGTTTCATACAGTTACTTAGAATCAAGTCTCTGAGTCTCAGTACCATTTTTTTTAGTAGGAGACATTGTACAGATTAATTCACCGAAAGAAAATGAAAACATGTAAGAAAAACCAGAAAACTGTCAGCATTATTTTAGTAAAATATGTAAAATTCATCTCTTTCTTGTTGGAAAAGCAATGAAAAAGTTCTGAAATGTATGTGGAAGAATTCCTCTAGATCCTGGAACATAAGATCTGTCAGACTGCCTCTACTGCAAGATCCGTCTCACCCAGTGTCCTGATTTAAAAATACAGACAGTGGAAGCTCAAGGTAAAAGACACATGAAAAGCAGCAGATACTTATATAAAGCAAAACCTTCCCTTATCTTACCACCTCCTGTCTCACTGCCTTAGCACGTGGCCACCATCCTGATCGAGTGGCAACTGCCTTGCCAGGGCTCTGGATTGCACCAAATTCAAGCAATAGGATGGGCCACATGCACATTTCACCTAGAAGGAACAGCTGATTTTTCATGGTATGGCTCCTTTTTGTCCTCTCCTCCACACATGGTTTTGATCAAAGCTTAATTTGGGAAAGTTTTGTGGCTAATGCTACAAAGAAAATCAGACTGATTTACTGCAATGGTCCATTTTGTCCTTGAAACAGGAAAAAAATGGTGCACAAAAGTTTTGAAGGATGTACTTGCCCACTTTCAGGAGGAAAAATGAGAAAGGTGAGGAAAGGTCTCTAATCCCTTTCTCTTATGAATTATTTTCCTTCTACTCACTGTGTTTTCTATCATCATTATTTTTTCATGGATCTGCTTTCTCCAATATCTTATTGTCATCTTTCCTCCCTCAAATAAGTCCATTAAGCATGTTCAACTTCAAAAGCTAATATGCAGAGGTGCTAAAAATCACTGACACACACATGAATATTAATAATGAGCAATGGTGAGCATGGTCTTATGCTTTTTCTCTTTAATTGCAGTGCATCAGCTGTATTAATGTAAGCTGCCTAAACTCAGTCCCACAAAATAATCCAGACTTAGGGAAACAGCTGCCCAGTCCTGATTGTTTCAGGCAGGCTTCTTGTCACCTTCAAAGTTGTAGTTTTCTACTGAAACCTCAGCCAGCAGTGGGGAATATGCAAGTAGAAAGAGTGAAATATTGAAACGAAGATCAGACCTTCCTTTGGCATAAAAGACTCTCAAGTGCAGTACACCGTATATGCAAGAAATCCCTGAAACAAATCTATCCTCAGGCAGGTTGCATCACTACACTATTTCATGCTATTTTTACTTAGATGAGATGACCAAAAGACATGGAAAATATTTAGGAAGAGAATATGGACCATGCCTCTCAGATGGAAAATTAACTTCTGTGAAGACAAGGTGAATTTAAAGCTTGGAAGAATAGAGATTGCTGGTTGGATTAGGGGAAAAAATAAGAAAAAAGAGAAAGATTTATGGTACATTCACTCTGAAATCCATCTGAAACGTAGGCAATAATTCTTGATTGTAACAGTAGTTAAAGAACAGATTAAAGGCTACATTCTTAGTTAAAGCAGATTAGTTCAGGTTTATGCATGTGAATAGAGGTTTGCATAGGGCAAGGAGAGGGCTCTATATTTTTCTAAGTGTGTAGTAGATTTGCCTATTTTCATTTAAATGCTAACAATGAAGTAATTTGGGGCAGAACCGTGGAAGAATTAAAGGAAAAAACATAACATGGGAGCTAGTGCCAAGGCTCCAGCTGCTCAGAAATGACAAGTTCTGAAAGTTCTCTCTGAAGCTACAGTGAAACACTTCTGTCTATCATTTCATCCGCTTCAAGGATTTCCAAAGAAATACGTCACTACATTCCAAAAACTCAGTCCTTTCTCCCGTATTGCTTCACTTCTTGGAATATTTTTGACAAGTCTTCCTCATAAAGTAAGTCCGGGGAAATGAGCAGACGAAAAAGAAAAGTTATTTCTAAGGAGTTAAATTACCAAATTATTCTTAGAACCACAGAGATGACAAAGATAAGAGGTTTTTTTTGGATAAAATCTGTAAAATATTAGTTTCAAAAAAATTATAGACACTTTATTGGTTTAATGATCTGTCCAGGCATGGTATTTTCTCTACCTCTCTTTATCTCTCTCTTTTTTTTTTAAACTAGTAAGATCCCCACTAAGGGAGTGGGCTCTAGGTTACTGTCATGTCACATCGTGGGATCCCACTCCACCCTACGGAGCTGCTCCTCCTCTGCTGATCACTCTAGTTAATCTCCTGCTCCTCTGCTCTGCCTGATCTCCAGGACTTCGGGAGTAAAGACTAAGGACAGCCATTTCAAAGAGGTAACACTTCGCAAATACTTTCTCATTTCAAAGATGTGACATTTTACAAAGACTTTCTTTTCTTTCAGGCTCCAGTTTTTGCACTCCAAAGGTGCAAATTATTGCCCTGCATTAAGATGACTCCAGAACTGCTTAGAAGTAGTTTCTTAACTGTCATTTTTACACTTCATAAAAGTGTAAAAGGATAGGTTTATATTTATTACAGAAATGCTCCAAATGTGATAACACAAACAAACACAAAACACTTAAGACACTTAAGGCCAATCCATTATTTATATTCACGCTCACACCTCTCAACAAGACCTCACTGGACTCTTTCCCCACTCTACACATCAGAAGATCAAACTTTGGGCTACATTTTTTGTCTGAAACATGTCTTTCACCAAGATAAAGGCAGCAGACAGAAGTGCAAGGTGTGAGCAACATATGCCCCATCATGTACAACTGTAAAAGTCTTGTTCTGATGACTGGTAAGTCAGGTAGATTTTTTTTCTGCTAAGTAAAAAATTAATTAACTCTTTCATTATGTGAAAGAAAAATATTTTTATCTCATTGTCAAAAGTAAATACTTCCAGACATTTGATATGACTCTTGGAGCAAGGTTTGTATGGAAAACAGGAATGCTTTTCTATCCAAAATTTCTAAGGTACCTTGAGGATTATGTTTTCCATTTTTGGTCTTTGCTCAAAAGTACAAGCACAGCTCTGTCAGCTCATAAACAGTGTAATAAAGATGAAAAAGAGACTATGGTCTTGCAAATTAATCCAACCATGCTGGAAGAAGAAACAACTGAGTTTTTAACTTGACTTGTATTTAATCCTCATTAATATCTTATTTGGTTTGGATGCAATAAGAAGCAGGAGCATGGGAACAAGGAGAGTGCTGGAGAGATTCTGATCATTATTCTCATTAGAGATGGGAAAGTTCACTTTCGAAGGTGGATATTTTGAGCATCAGTAGACAGCATATAACAAAGCCTGCTTTTCAGAGTTGGATGAAAAATGTTAACAGTAATTCCACTCTTTTGTCTGACATGCCAAAATCTTTACGTTTCTCTGAAATTTTAAATACATTATACTGACCCATTTTAAGGAGGCTTATATTTCTCTCTTTAAAAACTCATGCAAGATACTTTTTTTACTTTTCTTTCATTCCTTTGGCAATTTATGAAACAGGGACAAAATAATGGCAGTAAATGCCATCTCTGAAAGCTCAAATGACCAGGAAATGTAGTGGTTTTTCAATCATGTTGAGGCTTGTGGAAGTGAGCATAAATCTATTTATTTCAATGCAATCACCATCAAACATGCCACACTTCTAAAATTCAGAGCATTATTTTGGAACTCTTTAGGCACTTGGTTCAATTTTATCAGCATAGTATAAGTTTGAGGAACCTTGGCCTGTAGCAGTATTAACTTTTTGATCCTCCAGACATCTCGGAGAGATGGGTGGTCATGTGCAAGGTTTTCTGGCTTTAGGGACAAGCAGAGTAGGGACAAAACATAAAACAATCTGCTCATGGGCAGGTGGCAATTCAGAGCTGTCCATGGCTCTTGTATTGTGCATTTGGTGCCAGCTAAGGGAGTTCCTGGTCTTGCTCCATAACATCACATTTCTAAACTTAAGCATGCATGGGCTGGGATCAGGAACCACATAAATGAACCATACTGGTTCATTAAGGGAATTAAAAGAGTTTATTCTAGCCCTTCTCTGAGTTGCAACTGGTTTACAACTGAGAAAACAAATGTGTGCATGTGAGGTGAAGAAGGATAATGTGGGAAGAACCAGCTGGATCAGCTACGACAGAAGGGAACAGTTTAGACTGACATAACTTCCAAACAAAAGGTCTGAGCTGGCAGAGCCAGGAGAAGAACATGTATCTTCCTGAAATTTATTTGCAGAGGCTTGGGTGATACATGTCATATCTTGTTTAACCCAGTATACCACCTGAGTTTCCTACTCAGTTCTTAAGATCACCCTCAAACATTAAAATTTTTCTTCTAGCTTTTTCTGCACAACATTTTCCTCATTTTCACCAATGCCATCTGTTGGGGTTTTAGTTTAGTCCTAGTTTTTTTTCTGTCAAAGGAATTTCCCCCCTATACATGTTGCTAAGGGAACAAATGGCTGAATACTTCAGGAAAAAAAAGGACCTGGCTGCTCTTTTTGTTTCACCTGGGGGTGTGGGCAGTTCGGTCTCAGCGTCCAGAGAGAAAGGAAGCTGTTTTATTTCTACGTCCGCTTTTCTTTCTGCTGGAGAAACACGGGGATCCCAAGCCCGCCTTCCCTGCCCCACTGGGAGCCAGGCCGTGGCTGCCCTGCCCCGCTGTTGCTTCGAGCCTTCGCTACGTTGTAGCTTGCCCTGCCTGTCTAGACCTCTGGGGGGTTCTCCGTTTGGATACATCTCATCTGCCATCTGGGATTTGTGCTCGTCCCTGCCGCTCCAACCTGCTGTTCCAGCCTGCCGCTCCAGCTTGCTGCTCCCAAGGGCCCAGCCGGACACCAGGACCAGCTGCCCAGGGGTTTGTGAAGCTTCATTGTTCCATCCCTTCCCGGGATCCCTGGGCACCGGTGCCGCGTGCTCCCCGAGCTCGCTCCGGAGCGCCCCCTGCAGCCGCGGGGGAACCATCGCACCTGCCCTGCTCACCGGGAGCCGCCAGCGCCCCTGCCGGCTGCGAGCGGAACTGCACCCGAGGGGAAAGGGCCTGACAGCCGAGAAGGCCGGGACTGCGTTGGTGATTGTTTGCTGTTACTGCCATAGTTATTGCTGTTTGTTTGACTGGTTATATATATAATAGTAAAGAACTGTTATTCCTATTTCCCACATCTTTGCCTAAAAGCCCCCTTGATTTCAAAATTAAAATAACTCGGAGGGAAGGGGGTTGCATCTGCCATTCCAAGGGAGGCTTCTGCCTTCCTTAGCAGACACCTGTCTTTTAAACCAAGATACCATCCAAAGGAGGTCTAAAAAAGGTGACACGGAGCTCAAGAAGGGAGGGAGGAGAAAAAATGCCCCTTCATATGACAACTTACATATGGATAATAGTACACAGTGTTCGTCAGCTGCAGTTAGAACCAGGTCTCCAGAGTTTTTGAACCAATGTAGTAAACTGGGGCCAGGTCCTGACCAAATCTGGGCTGAATTTCAGGTGATCCCATTCCCTATCCATGGGCTTCACACAAAGTTTACATATTATTTCAGTATGGTTTGGATAGATACCGTGAAGGTGTGAGCAGATGGATTTTATTTTGTTTTTAAGTCAGAAAACATCTAAATGCATTAAAATTATGAATGCTCCAAAGTGAACGCTGGCCCATGAGCCTCAAATTCAGGTTTTTATGCAAGAAATGGTGCAATACTTATTACTATGATATTTGGGTGGCCAGTTTTCTTATGATACAAAACACAAGCAGTGCTTAGGATGGCTTTCCATACTAATACAGTGACAATCACTAAAAGGTCCCTGTTTACTAATAGTTATAAGGGTTACCATAAGTCTTTTGTACTGAATAAATGTGAGATGACACGAGATGCACACACCTAAGCCCCATGTGTAGACTGAACATTCTAGCACTGCTTGGGCTAGGCCATGGCTAGATGATACAGCAGGCAGAGAGGTAGAATAATGTTTTCACTTTTCTGATAGTTTCAAAAGCAGAAACTGAAATAATTCATCAAATGCATTCCAAGGGGGGACATGGCAAAGCTATCTTTGGATGGGACACACCTGCTATAACCATGACTTCACAGAGACTAACGACTGATAATTAATGATTATGATCCTCAGACAGGGACAATTGTTCATCTGCTGAACTTCACTCAGTGTCCTAGTCCCATGACTGAATGCAGAGAATGGTGACTCTTTCCATATTGTATTGAACCCATCTGCTTTCACCCTTCAGCTTAAAAAACTACTAAACCCTAACGCACTGTTAGACAGTCATCTGACTTTGGATGTCTAACAAATTAGAAGTTCTACTGCAGAGCAACATCACTGCACTCTTCTTTCTGTTTTCCTTAGTTTCATCTGGTCCAATAAACGTTCAACATTCTTGCAGGGATACGAGCAAATGCAGGGGCTGAGAGAAATGAGGGGAGGGTGCAACAGTGCCAGGGTCTAGTGCCTAGGATTGTTGAGGCTGAACCATTTGGACACTGCAGAGGTGGAGCCACTGACCTGAGCAGGACAAGCTGCAAGTCCTACCCATATGAAAAAAGAGTCATGGTATGCTCTTGATTTGTCTCCTAACCAAATGACTCTGCTTCTCAGGACTTCCAGGTCAGAGATGCCAAGCTTCCTCTTTCTGCAAGGGCAGCCATGGTTTTGGGGACTCCCTTTGAGCCTGTATGCTTTGGCAAATCCGCCAGTTTTCTCAGAGGCTCAAAAAGGAAGGCAGAGAAGGTACTCCAAACCTTCAAGTTTTGGCCTTCAAGTAACAGCTGGGAAATTGGAGCAGGGACCCAAATCAAACACGTTCAGAGGCTTGGGGAAGAGAGTCCTTCAACAGCTGGCAAGGAGAAAACAGAGGGGACTGCTGCACTGAGAGGAAGGTGATCTGCAAATTTCCCATTCAAAAAATCCTCCGGAATGCACTTAAACCCTTTGAACTGCACTCCTTTGATAGTCACAAACACACTCCTGCACCTCAGTTTTCTATCACATTCCACAAGGTTTAAAAAAATTATTTCTATAGAAAGCTATTTATTTAATTCTTTTAATCTCTTCAAGTGTATTTTCTGTGTTTGTTATTCAGTCCTGATCTTTAGATCTATGGGATTAAATTTATATTGTAGAAGAACCTGGAGTGTTTCTTTTCAGTTTTATTTTATTGAGGAGGAAAACCCTTCCAAGTTTAAATTACTGAAATAAATACCAAATGACCCAAGCAGCAGTTCATCAAGTTCACACCACTACAAGTCAGATCAAGCTATGGATTTAGAGAGCATGAACCATGAGAACAATTGCAATATAGATCCAGTGAAAACTCCAGTCCCTAAAGAATTGCACAGCTGTTTTAGGCGGTCTACATCTATCTTCCCTGGGCGCATGCTTTGATCATTTTCCCACAATAACATTTATTTCAGATTTTGTGACCTCTTCCCTAATTCTTTGTTGCCTCACTCCTTGAATGCATGGTTTCTTCTTGTGCCCTATGCAAAGTGAGTCTGGGGTGGTTGTAAAAAGCCACTGAATTGAAACAGCTCTACTGCCCATGGGACATTCACTTTGTATAGGAGTGCGCAACTCTCTCTGTAGCTCTAGGAGGCAAAAAAATAGTGGGTCTTGCTGGGTGGTTTTCTACTCTACCCCTCCCCTGCCCTTTTTAAAAATCAGTTTGCAATATGGTTCATGGCCCAGCCTCACAAATAGCTTTACTGCTGCAATGCAGGGAGCAGCATGGGAAAGCTGTGGCCTTAGAAGTTCAAGTACAGAGCAAAGGAATCTGCTGAGTTACACAAACTTCTTTTTAAACTATGAGAAATAAAAAGATAACTATCCGGGCTTTAGCATGAGTGTATTCTGTAAGTTCAGTTTCATAGATGGTATATATTATATTGGCAAGAACTAAAAAAATCCCTCATTCAAAAAAAGAATTCTTTGCCACTGGAGAAGAGCAATTTCTCTGTACAAAAGGTCAGTCTTTATGAAGCTACATGCAAGTCTCATTTCAGTATCTTATATCAGTATCAGTCTGTGAGGAAGTTCAGGATAACCCATTGAAAGTGTGAAGGGAAAGATGCTTGGTGATGTTTATTCTCAGCTGTTCTGTGTTGGCAGTGGGCAAGTCCCCCTTGGTAAATCAAGGAGATACAAGGTTGTGGGGTATGCCCAGCCCCTGCCCTGGAGGGATCTCTGCTGAGATAAGAGATTTCACAATCTCCCAGCAGGACTTCCTGGAAAGGCAACCACTTTGGTCACGGAGAGGAAAGACAGACCCACAATCCTTTGGGAGACACTATGCAGATTTCTCCGTAACCCATTGGCCTGTAACCGTCCCAGATCCTCTGTAATCCATTGGTCCTTTACTGATCCCCTGTAACCCTATAAAAGCAAGCCCTATGGGCCCCTGTAGGAAGAGGGTTCTTGTCCCTGGCTCTCCCCTTTGCCGGAGGGGACCCACAATAAAGCTACCTTCCATGTGGAACCAGCCACACGAGCCTTCTCGTCTCTCTCTCTGGTCTGGCTTGGCCTGGAGGCTGCCCTGCAGAGCTGAGCTGAAATCACGAGCTGATAATCACTAAAGAGCTGACAGTCTCTGCAAGGGCCCTCCTGGCCAGCAGCTGAGGGAAGACACCGGGCCTCGGAAAGCGATTCCTTTAGGGACCATCTCCCCGGGCCGGTCACCTCTTCCTGGGTCAGAGCCTCGGACCCCATCACCAGCTGTAATACAAGGTCATGGATTTTACCCCATATTTTGCAGGTAATAAGTCATCAGCCCAGCTGACAGGAGGTAACTCATTTACCCATGAAATACACCTCAGCTGACACACCCAGTACCTGATGTCACCAACCAACTCACACCTTGCTCACACTCAAATCCCACAAAGACCTTGTACCTATTACCATCACATTCCTGTCTCTCATCGTTCACTCCAACTAAGCATAGCTGGAGGGAAAAGAGTACATGGTGGGAGTGGGGGTGATGTTCCCAGACTGTAAAGCAGTAATTCAACAGTCTGATAATCTGTCATGTGAGAGAACCAGGTTCAGCTTCTTCTCCATCAGAAGAGTTCTGAGGCTGCACCTTCCCTTATACAAGGAAATGTTTTAGACCAGACCAGAAAGTTGAGATGTCCCTTACTCCCCTTTGCTGAAGAGGTTTAGAAATGAATCAGACAGATGAAGTAATTATTGCCATTATTAACAAAAATTACCAAATAGTCCTAAATCCATAATTACTGCAGATCTTAAAAACAAACACACAACTCTTGGCCTCACAATGAAATTATACAACGTAAGGATACCTGCTGCAACTGGCAGGTGGCCTCCCACACATGCACTTGTTCAGCAATCACACTTCTTTTTGCTGGAAGGGCTTAGATATTTGCTTTGAAGCTCAGCATGGAACTAAGGGGAGCAGTTATCACTAACCACTGCATGGTCATCTATTCTTTTCTCATTTTCTTTAAGTCCCTTTTGTAAAATATTCTATCTTCTTGTAAGCTGCTGCTCCAGTAAGCTGCAGCAAGGTTTTTGTGGATGTGTGCTCTGCTTTGAATACAGAGTAAGCCATGAGGTTGCTGTGTCAGTGTTTGCCTCATGTGAAGCAGCTCTTACTGCGTTTTCAGTTTGCTGCTTCTATTTTCAAAAGCTTAATGACTATGGTAACAAGTGTTGTTGGCTTTGTTAAGATGCCACCATTAAGGAAGAAAGCAGTATGTAGTGTCCTAAATAGGAACCTCTAAACTATACAAAGTTTAGTCTAGCTACTCAGTTTAACTTGCTCTCCATCATAGGCTCTGTGAGGGGCACTATTCATCAGCAGTATTTTCATTTAAGACTCTGAATGTATATTGAAATTACCCCAGCAGCTTGACTGGAAGAAGAGGCCTTTTTAAAACTGCACTAACATATTAAGATACTCAGAAAACACGTGTGTTTTGACGGTTGTAGGGCTGTATGATTTAACTTGAAAACTTCAAGAACTTGAAGGAACCCTTTTTTTTCCCTCTCAAAAATACAAGGATGTTGCCAGCAATTATTAAAACCACAGAGCCTCAAGGCACAGTAAAACACCTCTGTTCTTAAAATTCATTCTAGAACAAAACCTATCCTCATCAACAGTATGGATAGGTGAAGAATAGTTCAGAAGCAAGGGAGAGGAAGAACACCTTTTAGCATAATTTAAACCTCACACTGAACACCTGAAAGCCCCAGCAGTGCTAAAAGCCCCTCTGAGAACAAAGCAAGACAGGCAGCAGAGCAGAGGACACCTTACAAATGTCCAAAACAGGCAGCTCTACTGCAGTGGAAGGCTGAGTACAGTCAGTTTCTCAGATGGATCCCAGCTCACAGCCTGGAAGTCCTGCAACAATGCCTCCAGAGATATGCAGTGTGAGAAGGACAAGTATATTTGCCTCCCTGAAAAATACAGAGCGTTTCTTGGCCCAGATGCCCCTTAGAAAGAGATGCAGGGTTCCTTGGCAGCCCAGGGGAAAGAGAGAGAAAGAGCAGGACATGGAGATTAGGAGCCACCCTGGAAAATCATAAAGAACATATTCTAAGTCACAAGAGTGTGAACCCATTGTGTTCAGAATTGTGTGCAGAAACACAGATTAATTTGGGTAACAACCCCTCTGCTGCACTCCCCCCCTCCTCACAGAATTTAGTGGATATTCACTTGCAGGGCAGGGTGCTGGGGCAGGAAGGTAGAAGAGATGCAAAATTCACAAACCTGGAAGCATTTGCAAGTGGTGCAAGTTCAGGGAGAACCTGGGGTGTGTGGAGGGTGTTGCTTGATCCTCAAACACCACTGACTTACTGTATGCAATTTATCCTCAGTGAAGCCTTCTCTGGCTACCAGCAATGCTACGGCAAGATGAGATGCAATAGAAAACACTGTCTGTTAAAGAAGTTTTTTTGAGAAGGGATTGAGAAAGAAATTATAATGCACAAACAATTTGTTCAGTCTTTTTTTGGTCAGAATGTGAGTGGTTTAGCTGAATTAGAGCTGTGGGGTTGCCCTTCAGTGCTGCTCTGAAAAATTCTTATCAAGAACTGAACCTTACCATTTGTATTGGCCCAGCTCCTCCTGCTTTTCAGAAAGCAGTAATTGCACACAGCTTGCTTTACTTTGCTTCAGCTCTCCCCCTGGGAACCAATACTTCTCATTTCAGTGAACAGAGCTGAAGCTGAGAAAACGAAGCCTATTGTTACTTGAGCTTAAGAGGTGAAAGACGTTTGGAAGTTTTATAAATTTGGCTTAGAAGATGAGAGAATTTCCTACCCTCACCATCCACTGGGACTAGCTGATCTACAGGCTTATGTTTTGAAAATATGGAAAAATACTCTTGCACAACTGCAAGGGCACCACCCTTCTCCGAACACCTTTGTCCATTGAGCAGACCTCTTTGGCAGCTCCCTTACAATTACAGTCCATCTCAGGCACTGGGTATACCATGTATCCTGATTTCCCCTAGGTGTTCAATTCAGACGGAGCATAAATGAGCCATAAATGCATCTCAGATGGGAAATAAGGCTTCTAACAAGCAGAGCAGAGAGGATCTGAAACAGTCATGTCATCAGAGGAATGAATGCAAAAAGTTTATTTATTTTTAATGCAGAACTTGCTCTAGCATTCCCTAGCATTAGCGTGAATAACTGTCCACACAACCATGAAGTTACTGCTCACGGCATCACTTCTAGGCCCATGGTATACTAAAGAACTTGCATGAAGCTAGTAAGCCACTGGGCTAATGCTCTGTGCTCTGAGCAGCTAGCACTCACTGCAGCTGCCTCTCCATTTCCTAACAACCACCTTTGCACATACTAGAGAGCTGGAATACACAGATCTTAATCCAGTGGAAAGATGTGCATCTCAGAGACTACAGAATTTCACAAGATATGCTGGCAAATCTGTCTTCTGTTTGCCAGAGAGGCATCATATAACTTCTGCTGCAAACCTTCTTGTTTGTTGTATAAGCTAAGCTACCTTGAAGCTGTGGGACACCCTCCTCTTCCCTTCCTCTTAAAAAGACATCAGCTGAGCTTTCTCTCTTTGCAGTCTCTGCCACCCACACCTCTCATTTACATACAGCTGGTTATGGTCCTGTGAGACTTACGCAGGTGAAGGGCAGTGTGGGCCAACCATCTTCAGAGACCAGGCCTTGCTATACTTCATCTAAGTCCAGGTTTGCAGTGGCCTGAAGCCTCCTAAGTCCAGTCCCTCTTTTCCATAACCCTTTCCTACTTGGGAAACTGCAATAAGGAGTTTCCCCAAGAAAAAGCACAATGAGACCAAAGGTATTCCTCATTAATGTCCTAGATCCTGTAAAAGAAATCCTCTAATCAGAAGTTGATTTAAGATACAGGATTGGTTTTAAAGTATTCCAAATTCTTGATACTTACCTTCCTGGCTTGGTGTGAACCTACCACACAAATAAATGATATTAGCAAAACCTAAAGATGTCTTGAGTGCATTTGGACATAGAGTTTTAAAACTCATAACTGTTTCTAACATTACTGTAGGTTATTCATCGCTCACATTATGCTCCTACACAGAATACCCAGCACTTGGGATCTACCTCTCTAGTGACTGGTCCACCAAAGTTTTCAGATGCTCTATTCTACCTCATAAATACTCAGTAAGTCTGACACATAAAAATGTTTAGGAACTTTAACATGTATCACTGCTGAACCAAAGGGATCCACACTGTTATTAGCTCTAGAAATGGCAAGGAAATAGTAATCATACCAGCACAAGCAAAATGTTGAAAATAGGCCCTATCATGGCATTTCTACTTTTGCTGCAGGAAGGCAGCATTTTGAAAGCTTTTTACAATTGTAAGGGATTAAATTTTTCAAAAAGCTGCTCAGGAAATATGTACTGCCAAGAAAGTCCTAACTTTGGGATTTTACAAAACATTTATCTGCACATGGTGAAGTTTGGATTTCTGACAGCTCATACATCAGGCAATTCTAACCCTAGAGGTCGTTCTTGTAAGAATTGTTTTTGTTCCCTTTTTTGGCCTTATTATTTGGCTTCTTATTCTAGATCTGCGATTTTAAACAAGCCTTTCTTTCAAAACAAGACATATTTCCTGCTGGAATTTAAACAACAGTCCTACAGCACTACATGAATTATCCCCTTAGACAAATGTCAAAATATATAGCAACTCAAAACAAAATAGTGTCTACTGTCTTCAGTTCAGACTTACAAGCAATAAACTCCCAGAAGCTTATGTAAAAGAACCTGATTGTGTATTTTATATGAAATAGCAGAAATACTTCGGCACCAGAGCACTAGCATAGAGCGTAAAAGTATACTTCTCTTGGTATTTATAGAGATCAGGCAAAAGGGCAAATGTGGATGAAAGCAAAAAGTTTATTTTCTATGGAAAATTCTGAAAGGCCAAAATAATTCTCTTTAGATGTTTTAAACTAAAGTGTTTTTAAAACATATACATGGGGGGTTTTGTCAAAAATTAAAATGTTTGGGTTCTTTAAATGTTTAGGTCCTTCCCAAAGAAATAAGACATAAATCTCTAGCAAAACAGTTGCTCACTAAAATTTTGCTTTAATCTCTTTTTTTCCCCTTCACTTATTTTGTGAGAATGACACCCATGAGAAAAGTCAAACTTCAGTACATGGTGATTTGCGTTACTATTCCATGTTTCCTAAAGCTTCAAGAAGGTATAAGATATAGCATTAAAATTATGTCAGCGAGCATGCACATTCCTCCTGAAACCGTTGAGATTTAGGTTGAAATTCAAAAAAATGTCTTTTGGTATATTAATCAGAGCTGTGTATGTGAGGAAGTAAAAGTACTAAGCTTTCCCACTGAAAAAAGTTGAGCCACTCACAGAAGCCAAAGTCTGGCTTCTCTTTTGTGATCCTGAATTTTGACATAGCGTTTTAAATATCCAGGCTTTAATTTCCGTTGCTATAAAAGTTTGTACATTTCATTTATTGTGAAGGCTTTGTATAGCTTTACACACACAGACAGAAAATGATATCTTCAATGTCACCACAGAATATTGTAGAAATTGAAGTTATATTTACCTTTTTCAGACAGTGTAACCTCCGAGTATCATCACTGAAGATAAAGCTCTTCACAGTGAATTTCAGTGTAGCTACAAGCACAGCTTGGTCTACTCTCTCTTCAGTGGGTTACAAAATGGCCCTATGCTACATCTTCCCTGTAGCACACTTGTAATTACTTTCTGGCCCTGATTTTGTCCTTTGAAACTAAGCAGATGGTCCTGCCACCCCACTGTCCCCTTCTCCATGAAAGACTGGTGTTGGCAAGTGAATCCTTTGTAGATGGAACCCAGGAGAGGCACTCACAGTGACAGCTGTGGGACCAGCTAACCCTTGACTAATGGGGCATTTGTGATGTCTGTGGTTTCTGAAGATATTGACAGTCTTGGAACCACACTGACAGCCCTGGAGGGAGGTCTGGTATTTCACACACACTGTCCAGTACATAATTTTTACATTTGGGGGTTATGCATGGATGCACATGAACTAGGCTCTCCACAACCGTATTTTGAACCTTTCTAGTGCTTGGCAGTGCAGGTGCATTTTCTCTCTATTCCTTAAAAAGAACCAAAACCAAAACACCAGGCTTGGGAGGCCAAAAGCAACAAAGCCACAGTTTTGGAAAGTGACTATTAAATTGATGTTCTGGGATACTGTAATTTTGAGACAACAAAGTTTGTGATTGTCACTCTTTCTTCTTGCTGCCAGGTCTCTGAACTGATGACCAAGAGCCAGGTCCTTCTGTCTGGCCACCTGTCATGAGGTACTGCAGACTGAGTGGTGGCCTCAGAAGAACTTGTTCACCGTCACTGGTTTTACAGATTTGCCACATGGAGCTGGTTAGAGTTTGGGAGTCAGTGGTCTGCAAAAGAGCTGCTGACAATCACTAGTAGCAAAGTGCACTTCTGTTCAGCAGACTCAGCAGGTAGGACAGACAGCACCTCTATCAAATTAGAAAACATTGTTTTAAAATAGGCAATACCTCAGAGAAGGACCCATTTTTTAGGCCTTGTGTGACGGCATTTTGACACATGTGATGGAGAGAAAACCTGGAGGTCTCCCATCTATACGCAACCTGTTCCAGCTGTTGCTGAGCCTCATTTCCTGACCTCAGGGACCTAGCATTTGACACCTACTAGACCATTTTTAGCCTTGTACCAGAAACTGAGATAATGGCCTTATTCTAACGGGAAGCATGACCTCTGAAATCCTGCCCATGTGTAAACACCCATCCTGACCCCGTTTGTACAACTGACGCAGCACGGCTGTGCACAGCAGCCAAATGAAACTTCATACACTTAAAATACTTTCTGTATAAAGTCAATCAGTAGTTGAAGGCAGGCCTGTCTCATCTCTCACCTGCCAGTCACTCGGCTTGAGGTGCTAGTCAAGTGAGCTCTCCCAATTCATCAGATGCCAAACCAACAAAATAATCTCTTTCTTAACAAGATCTAAGCTTAGAGTAAACATATTTTGCAAGCTATTCTTCAATGCATTATATCTGTTATTTATCAAATGCTATTCTGTTGGCTTACTTCATGCTTTTCTGCTGCCCACCCATAACTCTTGGCACTTTAAAATTAGCATCTCCTGCACTTCTCTAAAATAATGAGCAAGCTTTCAGAACAAGTGTTCAGTTAATCTTCTTTCCAGTGCTATTCTTTCAGTTTCTATCCTTCTACACAGACCAGTATGCAGCCTACCCAACTACTACTTAACATTCAAGGGAGCAGGGGTAGGGAATTAAAGGGTTTTACTCAGACTTACTGGAAAATAAGAGAGGCCATTTTTTTTTTTGGTTATATGATGCAATTTTCTGCAATTTTGGTGATATTCAGGGATCCTTCTCTAAAAGCTGTGAAAACTATAACTACCCAGACTGTTCTAAAATCTTCTAGCATTAGAAGATAGGGATGAGAGGTGTATGCCAAGTAGTTTGTTTTTGTGGTCTTTGGGCCATATATACATATAGCTTCCCCGTACTCAAACCAAGGAAGAGCTTTCTTTAAGGTTGTTAGGTTTGAACAGAACTTTCTGAAATCATATTCCAGCTCTGAACTTGTTTAGACAGTCCTAATGGCTTGGCGCCTCTTCCCAAGCTTGTCACATGCTCTACTTTTGGTGAAGGAGAGTTGATAAGCATAATTAAGTGCTTATAACAAAGAATCCAGAGCATAGGTCCCTAAACAGGCACCTTCTCACTGCTCACAAAAAAGATGGATTACCTGACATACACACAAACTGCACTGCTAACATTTATCCTGCCAGTTTTGCACCATCATCAAGGGGACACACAGATGCTCTTGAACCCAGCCTACACATAACCTGTGTGACTCCAGACACAGTTCTTCTTCTTGGCAGGAAGCAGAACAAACAAATTAAAAAAGCACAGTGGTGCCATTGGCCTTATTTTATTCGGAAAAACATGATCTAAGGTTGATTAAAAGGCAGAAAGTTGCTCAACGTATTGTTAAAAAACAAATAAAGTGGATATATGGATGTTTCCTGGAAGGGACAGGAAATCCATGTACATGGGGATCATGAAAAGATTTGGGAGAGCAGATGAGAGAAGAAAAGCACTGAATGGGTGAGATGATCAAGTAAGCAGTATAAATTATGAATGCTGAGGTATTTCCTGAATATTCACATCCTGAGTAATGAGACAACTTAGGCCCCTGGATGGACAAGAGCCATGGCTCAATAGGTCAGAGCACAGCAGGATGCCCAGGCCTGGAAAACTGCTCAGTTTGATTTTCCCAAAAAAGAGGTGTACCATCACTTGGACTTGCAGTAGAAGACACCAAGATATCAACAGCAATTCACTTGTGAATACTTTAGATGAATAAACTGGCTTAAAGGGAGGGAAAGTGGAAATGGTAGCTGATGGGGAAAGACAGACACAAATCTCCCTTGTTTTTGGTTTCTGTAACACTGCTATAAAATGGCTAAGACTTTGGGATACAGCCCAGGACTGTGATTCCTCTTGGTTGGTAAGTTACAAGTGACACACACGGAGTACTTCAAAGTACAACAATAATCTCCTTTTAATGTCAAAGGGTAAGGGATGGAGAGGGAGAAGCAGGTAAAGCCATTCAGTTTCTAACTATAGGAGTGTCTTAGGCAGATAAACTCATTTCCCTTTTGGCTGTGAACATTTTCCCATGGCAAGAGGCTTGCTGAGAGCTACCACACTTGCCACCTTTGGGAGGAGGCATCCTGGAGCTCCTTCACAGGCACCCAGGACTATTTGTTCATACGTGGCCAGGTGAGGCAGCAGAGCTCTCCTGTCTGACACAGAAACATGGCCCAGTCACATCTTTTCTTATCATATCTAAACTGTGCTTTCTTACGAGAAAAGCTCTCTTCTGACTAATAGAATGGGTACAAGCCAGCCAGTCAATGCAGCCAGAAAGTTGTCACTGGCTACTGCTGGCTGCAGGGAAAGGGCAGTGGTGGGCTTCAGTATGCGAGGGGTGTGCTACAGTTTTGTTATCTATGGGTTTTCAGAGAATTGATCCTGAAACATGTAACTCTTCCACCACTCCAGAGACGAGATGTATGCTGAACAGTCTGTTTCAGAAGGCAGTGAAACACCATGGGATATCTTTCACTGCTAATGAAATTGACTGCTAAGGAGGAAAGCCCTGAGGTGGCAAGTTTGAGTTGCAATGGCAGCTGTACTCCTTGAGCCCTCAGGGGAGATACTGTCTCTACCAGCTCTTCCTTGGCTTCTACCACTTCAGAGGCCTCACTTTATTAGCAGGAAATCACATTTACTTTGCCAGTTTCCAGTCTGTTATTTTTCTCTACTGCACCAGCTGTACCCTCCATGACACCAACACACAAGTGAAAGTTAGCGTCTCTTTCTCTTGTCATTTATTGATTGCATATCCATATGATGGAAAGATAAGCTCTGCACCTGGGAGGGCTGCCTGAAACCCACAGCAGTGTCATGCTCACATGCATATGTGGCTGCAGGTTGGCTCACACTGGAGGCTGCTTGTGGTAATTCCTTCCACCGTTTTGTTTACAGCTGTTTCTGCATTTTGCGTAACAGGCTGCGTTAGCAACTGCTGCTTGGGATTCTCAACATGTGTCTGATTTAAGAAGACAGATGCCAATGCAAAGGAAGCCAGAAGTGGCAGCAGATACTGTTGGCATGACTTGTACCTAACAAGAGTGAGAATCACTGCTGCTTCTTCTGCTGTGCAGAAAAAAATTCACATAGGTCAATCCAAAGTACTAATCAAAGAACAAGGAGAGACTGGATTTTCTTCTGGACTGATGAGGAACTATAAGACTACACTAAAGCTTTTCACTCCCTATGTCTCCCTCTGTTTCATGAGAATGCTTAGAGCTTGACCACATTCAAGTGCTACATGAAGCCTTAGACCAGCTTATAATTATCCCACATGGGTCTTTATTAGGGGGCTTGTACTGAAATGGTGTGATTTCTGGCTTCTCGTTTATACCCCACTTGAAAGCTTCTTAATTACAAAATTCTCTCTGAATTTTGCTGCATGTTTGAAAAGAATGCAAAATAATTATGTATCAAGTAATGAAGGATTGCTCATTAGACTCTTGGCCCCTGAAGAAGAATGTGGTATTCATTCTGTCCAAGGTATTTTATGCTGTTTTGAGTTTGGTGTAAGCAGCTGTCTCAGAATTCCTACTGGAAAGAGATAATAAGGGAGGCAGTCAGCATGAGATGCTGTTGATGAAACCAGCATTAACAGAGGCGTTCGTGAAGCTGAAGAGCAAAACTGTGCACTACCAGCTTGGTCCCCCTGACCCCAAACCCACAGGAGATAAAAATATCTGCAGAAGTGGGGGGGCTTCTCTATAGCTTGGACCTCTACTCAGTTCCTGCTATGGGCATCCCTCAGAGCCATTGTCACCAGATGTGGCTCCCATCCACTGTCACTGCAAAGAAAGACATATCTCCCAAGTGGCTACAGTGAAGATAGGAATTACAATTTCTTTCCTACACATCCACACAATTCTGGTGACAAAGGCAACCAAGATCAGAAGAGGGAGCCTATCATTAATGCTCAGTATGAAAACAGACAGACCTAATTGTTCCTACTCTAGCTGATGCTTTAGAAAAATTAGACCCACCAAAGAATTCCTTCTTCCAGAGTAGAAAGCTGAGAAGTCTCTTGGGTGACCTTTTTATCCCCCCTCAAATAAAAGTCAGAATTTAAAACATAAAGCCATGATTTGCTTACATTTACTGTGAAGATCTTTCTGGGATTTTCAAGGAACTCTGTCTTACAATTCTCTCCTTTACAGTGAGAAATTTAACAATTCCCAGGATAATGAAAACAGAAGGAATTTGGCGAGTTGTATCATATCCAAATGATAATGGAATCATTTCAATTCAAGGGAGTCAATTTTTCCATTTTAGCATTCTCTTTAGGACACCCCACCCTTTTCTACAGACTTGCTAAATCTCATTCCTTCCATCTGAGCTGCTCCAAGAAAAAAATGGAAGTAACTATCTTCCTCAGCAAAAGCTGACTCGGGAGAAAACATTATCCTTTTGAACATAGCACACAGCATGCTATCTTATCAGGAGCTGGATGAAAATGTCTTGGAGGCATTTTCTTTGTTCAGTACAGTTACAGGGAGCTTTAAGACTGTTCAATCACTGACAGGCTGTTTCTTTTCAGAGGGATTTCACTATCTGCCTTCCATTTGATCCCACACTACTTAATATGTGGATATTTCTGCATGTCCAACCAACATATCTAGACAGCGATGGCTCTGTCTCTAGGAACTGTGGTGGTGGTGAGATGAAAAAAACTAGTAATGAATTTTATTCCACTGTTGCAACTGTGTGTGCAACTCAATGCAGAAAGCAGGGCCCATTCTGAAAGTACTCTTAATACTGCCATTAGCTCTGGCATCTTCTTTAGAAACACATCAGGCTATTAAGCCCCAGATCTCTTCTTTTCAGGCAAGCTGAGGTGACCACTACAAAGATTAATACATGTATTTGGAGGAAGCCAATGCCCGGTCAATCTGTATAACCAGATCTTTGGAAACAGATTTTAATTGTGGAGCCTTTCCCTCTCCTTCTCTCTTCTGCAAGCCCTGTAGAGGCAACATGGGCAGTGCCTGGCTATGAACACTTGAGCAGCCTGAGGCACAGTGCCTTCATTCCCATCTTTTTCTCCGAGATGCATATCAAAACGTGGAGCCTGACTGTGTGCAGAGTTGTATCATTTTTCCACATACTGCTGTAGGAGCCTTTACTGCCTTTCCAAGGACAAAGTTGATGGTGGCCAGAGAGCAAGCTCATCAGCTATCTTGGATGTCTAAGACATGTTAAACAAATTAGTTTGTCTGATATCTGTCACCGCAGAAATTGTTGTCTGAATAAATAACCTGCTTCTCATATGTACAAAGCATATGAGCATCAGCTGGAGCCTTGAGACACAGGGACCTCAGAAAATTAGGGCATTTATGGGGACTCAGAGAGCAGTAAAAAATACTTGCAAATAGCAGCCAAGACTCTAACACTTACTCAGTATGGGCAATGTTGAGGCTTGTTCAGCTTCCTATAAACGTTAACAGTGCTAAAAAATATCTAGGAGGGCTTTTCACTTGGTTTGTTTTCAGAAAGAAGGAGAAAGAGAGGAGGAGAAGTGAAGAGCATGAATACTTGTTGGTGCTTGCTTTCAGCATACTATCTGAACCAATTTCAGTAAAATTCCTCATTATGTCAACAAGTGAGACTAGAGATACTGTCAACTCACAGAATTTGTCAGGACCTGCCTTAAAAATGGCAAGTGTTTGGCTAAGCCTCTAACTAAAGCTGTCTTAAATGTATATTCTGCTGTTTGTAAGTGTTTGGTAAGCTAAAAATATGTGCCATTCTGAAATGGACACTCACTTATGCAAATTCTGTGACAGGTAAAGAGAGATTAATGTTTCTACACAAGAGATTTGTACCCAGATATGGAAATGTGTCTGCTGTGGATTGCCACCCTGTCCCCCACTGTGATGTGCAATCGTGCAATACCTGCATGACATGTTTCTTGAGCCCTTACCCACATAAGCACACAAACACTTTATAATGCTACAACCAAGCAACAGCCTACGTAAGAAGAACAAGAACAGGGGTTAGTTGCAATACTGGCACATTTGCTCTTGAATCTGCATTTCTCTGAACCCCTGTAAAATAAGGGGTTAATAAGGCCTGAACTTTGCCAAGCTGTCTCTATGATCCAGATCCATTCCTACCTGCACCCCCTCCTCTGCTGCAGTCTGGCTGGCATCTTGGCTGGACCAAATGGGTCACACACATTCCTTTTGGGAGCAGTGGTCATCTGTTCTTCTCTTCGCAGCCACTGAAATCTCCTCCTGGTTCCAAAGCCATGATAAATTCAGGCTCCCCTACATGGTCTGTGATTTTGTGATTTACATATCATATGGCTGCTCTTCACACACGAATGACTTTCATTTTACATTCAGCAAAATTCATAGGTTAAACCTTGCCCTTTTCTTCCATGAAGGGGGAAACCGATATGAGTACTCAGCAAATGAGAGGAGTGGGTGAAGAGGTTGAGAGAGGGGGAAAGAGGAAACCATTTATCAATCTTCTCTCATGCTGAGGTATCTGCCTGATGTATGGAGGTATCCAGCCCTGAGAAAAATTAGGAGAGACTGTTGATAAATTTTATTCTGTTGTTGCACATTTTGTGTCCAATTTAACTATGCATAAAGCAAGACCCACTACAGAAAGTACTATTAAAACTGCCATTAGGTCTAGCATCTTCACAAGAAATGTGTCTGCCTACTAAGTCTCAGGCCTCCTCCCTTCAGGGAAGCTGAGATACAAGGAATAATACACTTTTTGGAAGAAGGCATTTTCTTGGTCATAGGCTGATGACCCTGGTTATCTGGTCTTGTTGGTCCACTGGGAACAAGATACGTTCAGGATGAGCACTGAAAAACAATAATTTTTTTTCCTTTTTTAGTAAAATAGGTGACTATCTTACAGTCATCAGCACAGCCTAAAGGCATAAAAGGATGTTTAACAGCCTGGTATCTTCGCTCAGTCAGCAGGGGATGAAGTGGGGCATCCCTTTAGGATTTGCCTAGCTGATGATGTGCACAGTTGGACAAGCCCTACTCTGCCAGCTCTACCCACCCTGCTCACAGGCCTTTCCAAGCCTGAAGTGCCAATATAAACACTGAGATGAGCACTTGCCTTGCTTCTGCTGGTGTTTCAAAGAGGAATTAAACATCATGCCATGAATTAGCTACAAGCCAGAATTCATTGTTTTTTCAGCTATTTTTTTTTTTTAATAAAAAGTAGTTCTTCATTTCAGGAAAACATCTGGAAACATTGTTTCCAAATAAATTACTTTTAGACTAGATTTTGAACGACAAGCTTCTGAATGAAGTGAGCTCTTCTAGCAATTTATAAGAGAACTGCCAGCAAATAGTAAAATACATTGTTCAGCTATAATTAGAGCAGCAGACTTAAACAATAAAGTTAGAAGTGTTTGGGCTATACCTGACTTAATTTGGGAGGACATTCTATCAGAAAAAACTGTTTCAGTGTGAGGATGAGTGAATGAGTACTGATAAACCCATGCTACATCCAATATAACAGTATATCCATAGCCTTGCCAAACAGAAAATTCAACCCCAAATGGAAAGGAGCTTTTAGTTGCTCGAACCTGTGTTAATGCTAGTGAAGTTAAATCAGACAGACAGATGCTACACATATGAGCAGCAGTATCTGAAACTCCAAGCTTCAGCTGGACAACAGCCACGAGCCAATCTGACCTGCTGAGCTATTCCTAAAATGCCATTAACTCAGTATTAGGGTACCAGCGCCATTGTGATGTTAGAGGATGATCAATTCAGGCTTTGGTTATCAACAGAGAGTGCCATTATGCCAAATTCATGGACCAAAGCAAAATCTAAAATGCATAACAGGAACATAGTTACTTGTGTCACTGTGAAGGTTCATTTAAGTATTGCGTGTGGGAAGGCTCTGCATCCTTTCAAATCAAGACATTACTCATGACTGTTTTCCTTCCAAGTAGTTCATCTGTATGAAACACCTCTGGTAAGTGTTATTGCTTGCTCATTTATGTGCCGTCCCCCCACAAAGGTTTTTACCAACAGATTTTAAGAGGAAATGCTTTTCAGTGATGCACAGTGCAGTGTTTTGGGGCTGCCTGATCCTATGGGCTCGATTCTCTCTTGGCATTTGCCTGGCTGGAGGCAGGTGGCAGTGGGGGTCTCTGGCAGTCGGTCAGCAGATGACAGGCTCTGGGTACGCTGTCTGCTCCAGCATGCTGCAAGGCAGCCAAACTGACCTCCTCAGGGCCAGTCCTCCCGTGGCATTCTGAGGATCGCTCTAAATCTGGGAAGGACTGTAGCTGGCTGTGATGGGTCTGCAGCCTTAGAAAGCTGATTAATATTTTCTTTGGGAGTGAGACCTCAATGTAGTCACTCCCAGCAACCTATCCAATTCCTTTTTAAAGGCTTCAGCATCAGATATCAGCAGCATACAATCTTACATTAACCAAATTTTAGCTTTAATATTTACAGAAGCAATGAAATTAAAAGATACCATAGGCACATCAAATTGTAGGAGGAACCAAGCCATGAACTGTATTTTGTGCTGGTTTATAACCGTGTCAAGTCACAAGACCATTAGATATGTAAGAGCAGGGATGACGCCACTCTGGAGAGGCATGGAAGTTGGTTGAAACAAAGGGATTTTAAATTTAAGTTTCCAAGAAATTTGGGGATTGTGAAGATTAAATATTGCTTTGGAATCATCTGTTGTCTGAGGCGTTCAGTCCGGTGCCTTGACCAGACACCACATGCTGCTTGTTCCCCATGGCAAACCTTTCACACTTGGCAGCTTGGAGAAAAAACAGAATACATTTGCTGGAACCTCACACATACATTAATTCTTGGCCAGAGTTAAAGGAAAATCAAAACAATCGTTTCATGGATAAAATGTTAAACCATTGAAAAGGGTGACTTCTAATAAAACTGATGATTTAATCCGTATCAGCAAATTGCCCATAGCTGGACCATAAAGTTGTCATGGCAAATAGTCCAGTGTGAAGATTTTAGTCTCTGGGTCAAAAGCACTGGTGTTTCCCATCACCCTCAAAAGCACAATGCATAGCTCAGACTCTGTGGTAATAGAAGGACCAATCACTTTCAGGTGAGGTCATAAAGCACCTCAGCCTGTCCTCCACAGGAGATAGCGAGACAGAACCCACTCAGAAACAACTTCTAGGGAGGAATGCAGTCTAAGATACCCTGCTGGGAAAGTGGTTTGTTTGCACAAGAGTTTTATGAAAGATGGCCCACTATATAACTGTGGGGATTTCATTGTTGGTCTTCTACAGCCAGTGGGGATTTAACCTTTAGGTCCTCAGATGCTCCCTAGGGCAGCAATCTTTGTCCTCAGTAACCTTACCAGCCATCACATTTCTCATCCAACAAACATTTGGAAATTCCAGCCTGATTTCTCAAGACCTCCTAAAAAGTAACTGAAGCAATATCCCCAAGCCAAAGTCACAAATGCCTTCCTGCTTGCAGAAAGGAGCTTTAAAACTTAGTCACACAATAGCTCATGTAACTTGGCTACTGGTGGGAGCAGTGGGAAGGGATACTGAACCTAAGTAGTGGTTTATTGTGGAAGGGAGGAGAAACCGTTGTAACCCATCCCAGAAAATTTGTGCTGAGTGGGGTCCTATGCATGAACAGACTCCCACTGTTAAGCTCTGGGGTGACAAACACTTTAACCTCAGGCAGATGAGGAAAAAGTGCTAGACTGGACCTTTCTGCCTATTGGTCTGTGAGGTGAGATACCACACTGTGTAAGGAATGTGCTCAACTTGGCTCCCCTGGGTTCATGGAGAAGAGATGAATCCACACTGCAAATCTGAGTTCATCCCAGACAAGATGACTTAACTCCTCTAGAGCTTGCTGGTATTTCTGCTTTTTGTCTACCAGAGAGCATCATCCTTTCAAACTCAGAAGCTTCTCAGAATCTCAGCAATATTTCCTATTTTTCCCTAGTAAATTCAAACAAAAGTATCTTCCCACATGTCTTTGTGCAAGGAGAACCACGTATTAAGTTGCTCATCCTTCCTGCTCTGCTCTTACACAGCTGAACAAGCGCTGTTGCAGATCCAAACACCACTTCAACACGTACATGCTTCCCAGATTCAAAAACCATTCATAGTGGGGCTCAGGACAGGCCTGTGGAAGCTTGCCAATGCTCAGGTAAAATTTAAATGAATTGAGTAATGTTTCTTTGGGGTGCTTTGAATGGTTTTGATTAGAACTGCTTAAGGTAAAAGGATCTTTCCTTTAACTCTTGTGCACTGCTACTTCCTCAGGAGAGATTTAGAACAAATTTTCCAGATACCGATGCCTATGTTTGTATTGGAGTGTTACACATCTATGTGGCTAAGAGGTGCAGATGTAGCTGGCATTATTTTCATTCTCCAAGCTGTTAAATACATCAAGCTCTAGACAAAAAAAAAAGATTGGTACTTTTCAACCCCTGTGTAAAAATAATCAGATGTCATAATCGTGAGAAAGAAGTCAAGGCCACATCCAAGTCTGAATTTATGCTGCAAATTATACTTGAAACATCGTGATGTTGGGATCCTTATGATGGGTGCATTCCTGCTAGGCAAAAGGGCTGACTGCAAAGGTCATTTGTGCCAGGAGATGTCAGAGCTCCCAAGTGGCCTTGCTGGCCAGCTTGGAGGAACCAAACTGCACCAGGGGAAAAGTCAGGGAGATGAGGAAGGATGGCTGTTGTGGCAGAGCCACTAAGCAACAAACCTCAAAACTATCAAATCCAGACAGACAAAGTGACAGAATCTGTTCAAAATGGCACTGATTTAGGAAGGGAGACAAAAGTAAAATAACAATTCTTTCTAACTATCATACATGTAAGGCCTACTACTTCTGGAAAAGATTTGTCTGTTCACCCAGTCGAGAATTCAGCCCTTGTTTTGAAATGTAAAAAGGTGTTTTCTCACCGTCCAGAAATATTTTGCATGGTCCGGAATTCGGGAAATCCTGTTATACCACGCTTAGGAGATGGGTGTCTGTCTGACCTTTAGGAAGCAGAATTAACAGAAGTCATATCAGTCAGAGGTATTTTAAAGCAAAATTAGCAGCATGGAATCCTGTGGAATGACCTGACAGGGCAGCATGTGTTTGCTTTACAGCTTGACCTTCTGGCACTAGAAGTTTAAACAAATTCAGAGATTTTCACTGGCCTTGGTACTCGGCTTCTCATATCCTATGCCACTTCTCACAAACTGTGCAAAATAATTACATATGCAATGGAAAATTGCAATTTTTCTTCCCTGTGACTTTTTCCCATAATATAAGTCTACCATCTGCCTAAAATCCAACAGGGAGCAAAAGTTATTTAAAGTAAGACTGTATTTTTTTTTCTGTTCAGGGCAAATCAACTATCAATTAGAAAAAACAAGGGCATATTAAGTCAGTTTCTCCTGAACTCATTTTTACCATAATCACACATGGGACTGTAGGGAATTGCCAAAACTAGACAGGTAAATAAATGTGCAGAGCTTTCAGAAGACAGTGCAAAGCTAAGGCATAAAGAACAAAGAGATTAGGGACACAGTACCAACTCTCCTGGGAGACTTATTAATGAAGGTGATAGGATTAAAGCTAAGAGGACAAAGAATCTTAATGCTTACTTTTCACTCTCCCTCTTCCCCAGACTTCTCCAGGGGAGGTTTTTGAAAGTTTGAACACACTCAAACCTAAGGGGACAGAATTAGGAATCTGATCTGGCATCCTGTTTCAGAGACTCTCTATGATCTTTGGAGCTGACATGACTGCTCTCACACATTACATCTTACAGTAATATTATTGCAGCTGTGAAGAAATCCCAGTGTCTGTATTTCTGGATGATTATAGATGGACATCATGCCCTGGATATAACCTTTTGGTATGGCATGTAGTAAACTGTAAATCTACCATGACAATCAGGAACAGAACTTCAAATCAAGAAGCATTGGTTTTAATTGCTCAACACCCAATGATACTAATAGGCATGTGGCAGTCAAAGCAGAATATAAAGCTCTGAAAACACGCCAGTCCTCAAGTCATCACTATGTCTAAATCATGCCATTATACTGAATTCAGCATTGGCATGAATGACCAAAACTATTTAGACAAACACATTCAACTGCAATTTAATCTGAGTGATGTCTAGCCCATAGGATTTCCATTAAAATGTATTCAAAAAATAGCTCTTATCTCTTCCTCTGTTTAGCAGCAAAGCTAGACATGACAGTTAAAAAACGCATTTACTAAAATATTCTCAGATACAGTTATAACCTAGTTTCCTAAGCTATGCAATTAGCAGGAAGAAAATGGTCTTTAATTTTTACCATTATCTTTTGACCTTCTCTGGGCACCACATTTATCACAAACACTGTTCTGAATGAGACAGAGGCACTGTAAGAGTACTTCTGAACAGTTAACAACAATACCAAGAATTAGCACAGGGATTTTTTCCCCCCCCACTGTTAGCTCACAGATTGATTTTCTTCTTCTGTCTTGACTTTTTTCCTTTAATAAATATTAACAATTTTGAGCCACTGGGAAAGTTGATTGGGAAAAAAAAAAATCAGTATCCCCTAATGACAGCTTTGTTAGAATTGATAACCTCTCAGAGTACAATTAGGCAAGCTTCAGACAAGTAATGAATAACTGGGGAAGCCGAGAAGACCTTTTTTTCCCCACAGAGTGTTCATACACACACAAACAGAGTAAAAAGTTCACTGCTTATCTCTGCTGCCTTTCTCATAAATGTAATTAAATGTTTCCCTCATTTGTCCCTGAGAAAGATTACCTTCTCAGGCAGAAACAGCAAAGAAAAGCATGGTTGTACTCTTATATTTTTTAAATGCCTGTTATGTGAGCAGCTTAAAAAGCAGTATCTAGAAAGGTTTTGGGTTTTTTTTTCCACCGTACTTCTGTCACCATTGCTCTGGTGTGTCATTGCCACTCATCTGCTAAGACAGACACACAATGTGCCACACACTTTGCGTGTCTCAAACGAAGGGCTCTGCTGGGCAACCAAGATGCAGAGTACCCAGCACATCTATCCCATGCTCCCAGGAGAGGACAAGTGATACAACCGAGTTTTTAGATTCAGAGATCTAATTTCATCACTCCTTATTAATTATACAGAGCTGCTCCCTATTGTGTAATTCATCAATTACAATAATAGTTCATTGAATTATAATAATAGTTCCTGATCCTATTCTCCACCCCCCCCTTTTTTTTTACAGCTAGAGAGTCTACCTATCAGCAGTTTCAGAGGTTTATTATTATTCAAAATGAGCTTTAACACCTAAGATAGAAAGCTGTTTTTCTTTTTGAATTAAATCTGGCTGACATTTACTTAGTCATTTCTCAGATCTACAAGTAAAACAAGAGAAGCAGCTTTGTTATTTCAGTCTGCTTTTATAATTTTTCTAGGCCAACTTGAATTAAAAAACAAACAGGAAGCCCATATGCTGGGCTTTGCAAATGAAAAAGCCCTTTGAACAGCCAAAATGGTAGACTAAATTCAGGGGTTATATGTCAAGTGATTCAAGGTTTTCATCAGAGATAGACACAAGAGTCTGCAGCTAAAATCCCAGCTCTGTTTAAATCAAAACCAAAGACTCATGATCACTTCAGCCCAAGATCATGTAAACCAGTCAGGAGAAAGGAGGAGCACATCTGAAAGTTAAGTTGGAAGGAATCTAAATTAAACATCCTTGTGTGATTCTTCATTGTGAAAGATGTCCCCAGAAGGCAACAAACAACCCCAAACAGAGCAAGAGATATAGTGAGATCAGAGGTCTATGGAATTTGGTAGATAATAACACTTCTATAAAATATTAAAGTCGTTACTAGAGCACAAGGAAAATTTCACCCTGTTACAATAATCTACAGATGGATTTAAAATTAATGGAATTAATTCAAGAGTTTTCTATTACATGCCGTAATTTTTCCACAACACTGTTGCTATTATCTAAGACTTGGCTGGATGACTCACAAATACTGGAAGTGACTAATGCTTTCCACTGAGATCACCATTAGGGCAGGTAAACCCTGAAGAAAGGTGCTTCTGGCCAATATGCAGAGACGGCAATTCACGCATGAAGCCAGGAGATAGATGTTTTCCCAGCTGAATGCTCCTAGTCATTTTGGCCACGTCAGAATGAGGCAATTGCAGCGATTGCAGTGCGGAGACCAGCCAGGCAAGGCTCCAATTTGGTTGGGGAGGCAAGGGTTCCTCATTTTTGCTGTTCTACCATAGCATCCAATATCACTTTGACCATTTTGATATCTTTACAGAATCACTGGCCACTGATGATCTTGCTATAGGTACCAAACGTTTTACCAGAGAAAAATGGTTGGCATTACCTCCAACTATGAGGACATAGTAGACCCAACAGAGAAAGGAGACTACTGCTTGCCTAGGCATCATATTGGAAACTCACCAAGCCTAGCACACAGTGAGAAAGATGCCCTCCTTTCCTCTTCTCCCAGTAATTAATGCAGAAGGAGGAAAACCAGGACATGGATCATGATGAATCCCTGTGAGTTGAAATACGGACTCTATGGAAAGTGGTACAGCATAGAGGATCTATAACTTGCAAGGCCTTTTGTCGTGACCAGGAAAAAAACTACCATCTATGCTAGATGGCAAAAAAAAATCTTGAGTAAAACTATGTCAGTTTCTGGAACATGTAGTAGAAAGTAGGTACTTTCCTGTGGTTTAAATGGGGACTTCCAGCACCTATCTTGGATTCCCAAATGGTAGCAGCTCGAGTGAGTTGCACCAGTGCTACACCACATATAGGTTTTGCCACATAGTTTTATTTTTCTACTAGCAGTAGAAACATACAGGTAAAATGTGTTAAAAAGACAGTGAAAATATGCTCACATAGCTATTGAGAAAGGGATTCAGGGAGAAAGAGCAAGGCACATAGAAAACATATTTTCTGCATGAAGTAACTGTTCTTTCTGCTTAAAAATAGTCTTTGGGGTTCAACGAGGAATTTCAATAGGAATCTCAAATGTTTGATTTCCCTTGAGCATGTTTATTAAGCATGTACAGGCAGACTTTCAAACATACTCACTCCTCAACAACTCCTATTAAGAATAATGGGACTTGCTGTATGCTAAACAAATTAAAGATATAGCAGAAACAGGATAAGGAAGCAAAGCCTTCACAAACACAGCAGTTCCAAGGATCTGCCACTGAGCTCAGCACTGCCTCTTCTTGGCCTGTTCTCTTATGTTGGTGCTACTGGGAACAGTTGTCAGATGAGGCAAACATTGTGAGCTGGTTTCTCATTGAAGTCATGCAGCACCTAACCCAGAGAAACTATGGACAACCACGTCATTATTTGGCTTCATCATATTTAGATTGATCTGACATGTACGCAGAGGAATGGGAACCTGACCCTGAAACTCCACATGCCATGTAGGAAAGGAAAGTCACTTGTTGAGCACCAACACCCTGTTCGATGAGTGCCAAGAGTCACAATATATTAATAATATTTTCTTTGTGGCATTAAGAAGCTTGGAATCAGATCCAAAAGAGCAAAGAAATTGCTTGAAAAAAATGGTGTGCCCTTTCACTGCCGTTGTATGTCAGCCAGCCACCATGACTGATCCTACAGAAGATGAGCCAAAATAAAGAGTGGGTGATTTCCGAGGACAATAAAATATATTTGCTATTAGAAACAAGTCATAAAGTTGAAAAGAAATGTGGAATGAAAAAAAGATTATGAAATATTTATATTTCTTGCAAATACTTGAAAATATAATGAAATAATTAATCTCTGATTAAGATTATCACCATAAATGGTGGGTAAGGCAATCTGCTGATAGCAACTGTTTTTCTAAACTGACAAGAGCTAAATCAATAGATGTCCCATTTAAGCCAAAACAATGCCCACCAAAAGTTTTGTGTTATCTTGAGGCTGGTTATATGGGGGGAAGGGAAGAGCAGAAGAAAAAGAAGAAAGATGATCAAATCACACTTTAAGTAAATTAACACAAATGTGCTCTGAGGTCCTGGATATAACAATCCTCCTTGTTGTACCTGAGCTTAGAATAATACCTTCATTCATGCCACCCAGTACACAGGCACAGTTGCTGCTGAAGCCCTTTAATGGACAATCTCTTAGAATGTTACTCAGTGCATGCGCCAAAGAGCCAAGTTCAAACAGGGTAATAAACCCTGCAAATGGGGAAAGGAGGAAGAGAGTAAACAATACTTTAAATGATTAAAGAGAACAACCAAAAATATTTCAGATCAAATAAAGTCTTAAATAAATAACACAGAAGCCAATAGTGACAATGAATGGTAGCAATAAGATCTTCTCTGTGATCCTAGTGAGTGTATCTTTGGGGAGATGGGAATATAAGTATCTTTTCACATCACAAGGTGGCTGTGAATATAAGAATGTTGCAATCTGCAAGGCATTCAGGTACAAGGATGATATTACCTTACAAAGGTCAAAGTGTGGTCACCTAGAAAATAAGCCAAAACAACAAAAAAGAGATCTGTGGTTGCAGCTGGCACGGGGCCTTCTCTGTAGCTACAACTTTCCTACAAATGAGTCTGATACTGCCACCAGCTAATGTTTGCAGACATCCACTAGGCTCTACAGCCAAGCCAACTATAAGCATGTTAATGCAGAGCTGCTTCAGCAGACCATGAAATGTGTTGTAGAAATCCTTTTGCTTCTGGTGTTCCAGGTACTGGTGCTTTCCTGATAGTTTAAACTCCTGGATTCCACCCCTCAGTGCAAAACTGGAACCAGTTTAGTAAAAGCACTGAATCAGTCTCATTGACTGAGCTATTGAATGAGCAGTTTAGTGCTGTAACTACCTACATACTGATGCACAAACTTTCTGTAAGTTTTTCCTGGAGTCTTATAGGCTTATAAAGACTGGTATATATGCCACATATATGTAAATATGGATAAATACACAGGAAAATTCATTTATAGAATTTGAGTTTAACCTGCAGATCCAATCATCTGGGAGAGGTTCTTTGGTTTTGCCATTTTACTTATTTTACTGCTTTTTTTACTCCCTTAGAGTGAGGGACACTCTAAGGCTATGTACTAGTTTCAGCCTTCCTCTATTAATTGATGTTTTATCTTAGTCCTCCTCCCTGCTGCATATAAAAACAAAGGACAAACATGTTAATAGCATCAAGAGATACTGAACGGATATTTAAGGTGATTAACTGGCACACACACCTGGTCACTCACATGAACCCATATCAGCGTGTTCCATGAGGTTCCATTATACAACATGCTATAAAAGAAGGTTACCAGGCCAAAAACCGAATTACTAAATATTTAGATCTGGTACCCAGCTGTAACTCATACCAAGTCAAAATTCAGTACAGCAAGATGAAGTAGGGGGAAGGAAAAGGAAAGAAAAGCAATTCAGAAGAGATACTAATTATCTTTTGCAGCTCAAGCAGGGGAGATACATAAGCAGGGAATTATCTACGTTATATTCAGGGAGAGTTTGGATTACAATCTTTTAATAAAAGGTCATAAATGACTATGTAAGAAAATCAGGTAAAGAAAAGCTCCATAATGTAGCTGCAGTTACAGTTTGGTTTGACTTGGGTGTGGAATCGGGGAGAAATTGCTCATGGGAAGTTTTGGCATCTGTCACAAAAATGTATTTAAATCCAACATGAGTTTCAGCTGCAAAGCATGAACATAGATTTCCCCAAAGCTCACAGATGTTTGACTCCAAGGTTTGGTTCAAGCTCATCTGTATGTAAAGAGTCGAATTAACCCATTTACTCTAGCTGTTATTTTAAACCTGCTTTGAAAAGTAAAATAAAAAAGGGAATTTGAGCATCTACAGTTTAAGACAAATGGTTGATCTCTAAACCCAATTGAGATGCATCCAACCAGGTCTGAATAATCACAAAAATTCGCACCCCTACCTCCTAAAGTCACTTTTAGTCAAGTAACTTGGTATGCAGTCACTGATTATTTTAATTTGCTCATTAAGATTTCCACTGTTGCTTCGCAGAGTGACAATTCCTTTGGCATTTGATTTGCCTTCCATACTACACTCTTCTTGCTTTTGTTCCCTGAATCCAGTCTTCAGATTCAGTGTATTCAGCCTATTATCTGATTCTTCTTATTTGTACCTTTCTTTGATGCAAAACAGGAGCAAAAACCAACTACCACAAACACGGTTGATGTTCTGAGGTTGCACCTAAAAGAGCTGGGGAGGAGTGGGGAGAAGATGTAGCAGGGAATAACAAGAACAGTATTTCTTTTCAACCAAGCCACTGTCAGAGGGACTCACAAGCCCAGGAGTGTAAAGCAGCTGATGAGGGTCAAAGCTACTACCATTCAGAATCTCAAGCCCGCCACAGTGCTACAGAGGTGATTGTGACTGCTTGCTGCTGCCCTCAGCAAAACCAGTGTGTGCTGTGTTCACAGAGACAAGAAATCCAGACTATCCATCTGAAATATTTTGAATAAAGCAACTCTTGCTTGTTCAGACCTATAGAATTAAAATCTCTCTTTAGGTAACCATATCAGCAACTTATGGTTTTTTCTTCAGGTACTGGAGCACAGATCCATTTACACTCTGAACTGCTTTGAGTGACAAAGGCCTAGAGCCAAGGATTTTGCTTCCATTAGCCTTATCATAGATGCAGGTCACACCAAACATGAAACACTCCCATTACTCAAGACATGCCTCCCACATCCTCCCATGGAATGAGTAAAAGCCTTTTCTTTAGCTGGCATCAGTCAATAACCAGCTGCAGTTTGCCATTCCTTTCTCATCTTACCATTTTGTTCTTTCATTTTGACACAGTTCTGACCTCAGATATCCTCAAGGCCTTCATATGGTGCAAAGCATGTGGCCTAATCCTCCTCCTGCTGCCTACATGCTGTGAAAGTCCCATGATGGCATTTCACTTTTGCACCTGGAGCCACATGTTCCCATGAATCACCCCACTGAACACCTGTGGTCTACCTGCTGGTGGCCATTTACCCTGCAGAATTCTAAACCCAGAAAATATCACCTAAACATCTCACTGCTTGAGAAGTTTTAAGAAAACAGCAGGGCCTCTGAGGTTACAGCTGCTCTAGGTTGTCTTGGTTTGAAAGACAGGTGTCTGCCAAGGAAGGCAGGAGTATCCCCTGGGGGAAAAAAAAAAAAATTGCAACCCCCTTCCCTCCAAATTATTACAATTTTGAAATTAAGGGGCTTTCAGGCAAAGATATGGGAAATAGGAATATCAGTTCTTTACTATTATATATATACATGCATAACAAGGCAAACAAACAGCAATAACTATGGCAGTAACAGCAAACAATCACAAACCCAGTCCCAGCCTTCTCGGCTGTCGGGCCCTTTTTCTCCCCTCGGGTGCAGTTCTGCTCGCAGCCGGCAGGGGCGCTGGCGGCTCCCGGTGAGCGGGGCAGGTGCGATGGTTCCCCCGCGGCTGCAGGGGGCGCTCCGGAGCGAGCTCGGGGAGCACACGGCACCGGTGGCCTGGGATCCCGGGAAGGGATGGAACAAAAGCTTCACAAACCCCTGGGCAGCCGATCCTGGTGTCCGGCTGGACCCTCGGGAACAACAGGCTGGAACAGCAGGGATGAGCACAAATCCCGGGTGGCAGACGAGATGTATCAAACTCCAGAGCTGCAGCGGGAACTCCAGGAGGTCTCAGCAGGCAGGACATGCAGGGCTACAGAGTAGCGAAGGCTCGAAGCAACAGCAGGGCAGGGTGGCTGCAGCCCGGCTCCCAGTGGGGCAGGGAAGGCGGGTTTGGGAATCCTGGGGTTTCTCTGGTAGAAGGAAAAGCAGAAGTCTCCAGTGCTGACGAATTCCTTCCAGCCTCCCTCTCTGTCCAAATGCTGGGAACTAACAGCCCACAAGCCCAGGTGAAAAAGAGTAGCCAGATGGACCCCTCCCTCTGTGGCCAGGTCTTTTGTTTTTCTTATGCACCCAGTAATTTGTCCCCCTGGCAACATGCATGGGGAAAATTCTTTAAGAGAAAAAGAAAACAGAAGGAGAACTCCTAAAACCCCAACAAGATAAAGAAAGATCATAGGATCAGTGGATAAATGAAGTGTGGCAGCCTGTCACTGTTTTCAGTGGATCAATATCATCTCAGCATCAGGATACTTGACATTCTCTTACCAGGAAGTGGCAAAGAGCACTCAGGTAGCACACTAGAGCCTACATCTGCCAGCTCTGGCAGACACAGCTTTTCTCTTGCAGCGTGGTTCTGGTAAGCCCTTTGCATATTACCCCTCACCTTCTCCTGTGTGACAGCAAGGATAGACCTCAATCCTGGGACTGAGATCCCAAGACCAAGGAGTCCTGGACATTGACACAGGCCTGCTCACAGGCTGAAAGCCATGCTCACACTCACCACATTACCAAAGAGGAAGGATTGAACCTATCAGATCATACATCTCTGACACCACCACTCTCAGAGGAGTAGCCTTGGCTTGTCACAAGTAAATAAGCCTTGAAGACTAGGGGATGGACAGATGTGAAGCTTCCATCCCTACTTGTTCAAGGCCCCATTTGGCTTATAATCTCACCAAAATGTCCATGGCAGCTTTTTCTGCACAGCACTGCTCTGCTTCAGGACTATTTGCTGTTTTCTCATCCTAGTCCTCATGGTCTGCATAAGTAACTTCCATTAGCAAGGGACACTACCTTGCTTTGACACCTGAATGATTTTTTTTCAGTTTCTTCATTCATTAGTAGGCAGTCAGAAGTATTTAGGAACAGCACTCAATTAGTAGAACTGTGTCAAGCTTAATTTTTTCATGACAGTCTTTATAAGTCACCTCTTGGTAATACTGAGTGTGGCATACTGTGTCAAGCACTCAGAAGAATGCAGATATGTGGATCATCTCCCAGAGAAAGAAAAGATGTCTACTTACTTGTAACTTGAATTCTTTGAGGTCTGCTGTCTACATCTTTGATTTTTTTCTGCCTCTCTCACCTTACTCTTGACTATTTCTGCTTGACTCACATTTTCAGAAGAGCTGAAGGAAAGAACATTCTCTCCTAGCCCGCATGTACATCTAAGAGGGGGGCAGATACTCAATCCACTATTGCTAAGGAAAAGGAACAGCTTAAATGCTGTGTCCTCTTGACCCACAATCATGAACACACACAACAGACACAGAATCTTAAGCAACTTTGATTACAGGAAAATGGCACCACTTGGGCCTGAGAACATGTGATTTCCTACACCCAGGGTTGCTTAGATATCTTCAAATTTAATTAAATATTTCGATTCCTATCCTACAAGAAAGAGAAATGACGCAAGGTTGCCTTATTACCACAGTCTTTCTAACTTCGTCCAGTGCTGCTGCAAATGTCACAGATGTTGCATATTTGGTAAGATAGCTAAGCTCCACCAGATATTCCTGGCTTATATAGCTATGTAAGCACAGATTTTGAAGAAACTGTATTACATTTGGAGTCACTTCAAGTCTTCTTTTGCAATGGAATGGTTATTTCTGGTGAAGGAACTAAAATAGAAAATAGGGCACAAAGTTGGCAGCATTGCTGACCTGTCATAAATATGCTTATGATTCTTACAAATTTACATTACAAATATTTTTAAGTGCTCCTGTTGAAACCCTGTGTTTTGGAAACATCAGCAAATCTTCACATTTTGAGTGAAAATAGAATCCCACTTTGATGACTGAATAAGTAATGGAATTACAGGAAAACAATCCTCTATGTCTCCTTTTGCTTAATAAACCATTGGTCAGTCATTTGGCAGACTTTCAACTTCCAGCTTCTCCTATTGACATGGATTACACTCCGGGAAGTATAATTAGGAATATGCTCCTGTGGAATAATTTTGGGTATAGCAGCCTACTGAAAAACACCTCAAGTTTCTAAAAAACAGCTCAAGTTTCTTAAAAAGTCAGAACAAAATGGCTTTTTGGACAAGAACAATGTGGTGAGACAGGCCCTTGTCTTAGGTATTGCCTTCCTTGCCTTTTTTTAACCTTGTCTTAAGTACGTACCATTTCTTAGGTATTATCTAGCCATACTTTCCTCCTTTCCAACTGCTCTTGCCAAGAAAACATAGTAAATCCAAGCCTACAGCAAATCTTGAGAGGCTCAGACATTTTCCCAGAGGAACGACACTGTAATCTGGCTGAGGCACATGAAAGTTTGGGTATTTCTAGGGTCTCTGCATTCCAAGATAAATAAAGCAGCAAACTCTTACACACACCTGCTGCACTCAACTGCTGGCAAATCATCAAGCTTCTCTTCCTGCAGGGAGACTTGGATAAGCAGCAGCCTTGCTTGGACTCCAGTCCAAGTAAGATCTGCAGGGAGAGGGTAAAGACTTCTTCAACCACCCTACCTAGCTGCCAGTCCTGGTGCTGTGACCTCCAGTTCTATCCTGGAAACCTGCACAGAAAGTTTTGCTGCCTGACTACAGGTTTAGTCAGCATCTTATTTGTACTGTTGATGAGTAAATGAATTTTGTTTATATCAGCACCATCTCCCTTGCCAAGAGCAGTAACAATACACATCTATTGGAAAATAAGGGCACACATTTCCATGGAAGGAAAAAAAATGGCTTGCTGTTGACACCTCCTTATAATTTTGGTTACTTCATGGTAGACACCACACCTAATAATATGTGCAACAGATTTTGCCAGTTGCTGATTTTCAAGTACTTGTAGGATATAATCTCTGCTCAGAAGGTAACCCCAACTAAAGCTATACAAATAAATGGAATCTTCATTTTAATGCCTACATTCGGGCCTTGCCCTTTGTTTAAAAAATAAAAAGAAAATAAATTCCTTCAACAGCATGTGAGTTAGAAGGAAATATTTTGTTGCTTTTCTGGGTAATTTTTCTGAGAAATTTTGAAATAAATGGTTCAACATCTTAATTTTGAATAAACTGAAAACACATTTTAACTTTTGAGATTTTTATCTTCTGTTTTCTTGGTACCAAGTCCTATTTAATGAATAGTGAGAATCCTGCTTGAAACAGTACATTTGTTTCAAAACACAATTCATTGGGGATCACTTGCCCATGTGTAAAATTGCTCAGTGCAGACTTTTGTGCAATGGCAGCCTCCCAGTGGACCATACTGACTGATTCTCCCCAGTTCATATAGATACCACAGCAGAAGCTCACTACTAACTCAGGAGCCTTTTAGTCTCTTTGTTCTGGAAGACTGTTCCGTTTCCTTGGTGATCATGTGGTTAGTTTAGATGCATTCAGCAGCATGGTAGCTTTTCTTCCTCTCAATTTTCTAGACCAGACATAACCAAATAAATCACTGCTGAGTAGTATGTGATATTTTCTCTAACATTCAGACAAATCTTGATAGAAAGGTTAAATTCTGTTTTCTCCCCTTTCAATAAGTATATTCCCCTCTTGTAAACTACAGCCTTTAATTCTTTTCACCATCATGGACTTGTACACAAAGAGGGACATATACTTTGGAGTATCCAGCCAAGAGGGGCCAACCTTCTAATCTGGAGTCAACTCATTGCTAGTAAAATCAAACACATTCAGTGAAGTGAATTGACCAGCTTTGAATGATAATTACACCAAAAAAAGTAAATTTCTGTTAGACACAAAAACTGTTGCCACCTAGGCAGTGTAGACACTTTACCAAATTTCTTTCTTATGAAGAAATAGATATACCATAAAATCTTCTGTATGCTTTGCTGGCAACTTCCCTGGCAGAATAGGTATCAAAAACGAGTTATGAGATTACATAGAGACTGGCACCATCACATACTTTCCTTTGCTGCACAGCCAAATTCAATTTTGTGCTGCTGACCCTTGCAGCCAAAATAAACATACAGCTGGGACAAAGTCGGCTGGTGACTCCCATTTGCTTAGCTTTGCCGGGGTTAAGGATGCTTGGAGTACTGCAGAGGCGTTGCCTCCAAGTCTCCAGGGCAAATGCCTTTTGCAGAGACCTACTTGAGTGACAAAGTACACTGAGCATCAAAGTAAACAATGCAAAATAACTACAGAACAGACACCTGGAAGATGGGGAACAGATCTGAACCTGAAAAGAGACACCCTTTTCTCCTGTATCCCTCCGGTGCCTGTGGTGTTCTCTCCCTCCAGTGGCACAAAGCTGGGTGTAGTAAAGCTGAAACTATGGATAATACAATGATTGCTAAAGGTTTTGATGAACTTTTGTTTTTCTTATAGATCACTTTTTACATTTTACATGAGAGAACCTCATGCTCACCTATAGTCTTCTCATTTCAAAGTTACAACAGAGCTCACATCCCCACAGCACTGGATCATAATTCTTGGGAATATAGGCCTCACCTTGGTCCATGCAGCTTTCATGAGTCATATTGCATCCCTTTCATGTGCCTCTTCTCTGAAGGCAGATGGGCATGAGCCCCAAACCAAACTCAGTTTTCAAGCAAGGCATTTAATGCAAGAGAAGCAGCTTACTTAATTGTTCTACCTCATGCATATTCCAACCAGTTCTGGAGAGCATCAGAAAGCTGGAGCCATCTGTGGTTTAGGTGGCCAAATAATAAAGAGTCTCTAGTACTTTTCAGCTTGAAGAGAGTGCCAAAAAGAAAATCAGAAAGAGACCAAGCAGATCTCATGACACTGCATCCCTCTGCGGTCTAGTTTAATTTCCTTGCTTCCACTCTAGCCCAAAGCTAACTTGCCCACTTCGGTTATAGCACTCTGCCAGTCTGACACAGCAATCACAGATACAGGTGCTTCCTTCTTCTCCTTGGCAATTTTATAATAGCAATTTCCCTTCAGCTATGGGTAGGGTGAGCATATGAAGAATACTTGACACCACAGGTTTTTTAGGGTGGGTGATTAGAAACACAAGTGATGCTGTGGGAATGCCCTGAGACTCACTGCCTCAGCTTCTTTGAAAATACAGCACTTTCTTTAGGTTGCAATTACAAGGTACTCAAAACAGATAATGGGCAACAGCCTTGCACACAGCTGTAACTCATTTAGAGAGCACTCTTCCTTTTCCTGGAGCTAATGCTGTGGAGAAGCTCTTCCATCCTTCTTTTGGATTGGTTTATTGTAATGCCTTTTTCTATTTTGATCAAGTTTATTGCTACAGAGGTAAGTTATTGTCTGACTTATTTCACATGCCTATTTTATGTAGTGCACGTTGAACCATGCCTTTGCTGGTGCTCCAGCATGTAGAAGCTTAGCTACAGCCCCAAGGGTTGCATCAGTTGTCACTATGAATTCTTTTGATCCAAAAGAGATCATGTCTTGTCTTAGGCATGCGTGCTTATCTCAAATAGCAATGTCATTGCACATAGATAAATAAGAGTATTTTGTGTTGCTCTTCCTCCCTCTGTGCTCTGCTTGGTGCTTTGTTTTGAATGCGTACAGTTACTCCTTTATATGGTGCTGAGTAGAGACTAAAATGTCTCACCATTCCTCCTGTCCCTCCTGATGACAGAAGTCAAACTCCATAGACCAAACAAGTCTAGTAGAGAAAAAGAGCTCTCACATATCTGTTTTTGTTAGAAAGCGTGGGCTACTGTGGGGCAGATTTGGCTACAAAGAGATCAGTAACAAGGGAATCCAGTCCGGTGGCTGTCTCCTGTTGCTCTTTCAATGATGCCTACCTTTTTAATGATGCCCAGCTATCTGCCCTGCTCTGACTGTGAGGGGCTCCCTGAGCACCATTAGCTTGGCCTCACTGCCATCGGTGGCAACAGTGCGGCCAAACTTTCTCCGAGTTCTGAGCACAAGATATGAGCAACCAACACAGGAGCCAAAGGATGCTTAGCTCTATGAAAGAAGCAACATAGCAAACGTTTTCATGAGGTCTGTGTACCATTGATGAATAGTCACACCAGGTTTAAGCTGGTTATAGGCTGAAGCCAGTGATCACACTTGCAGGGGCAAGAGCTTGCAGTGAAATACATGCATTTCCCTGGATAATTGTATTAATATTATTGCTGCAACTATTACTGAGTTATTAGAGTCACTAAGTTTAATAGTTATCTGCAAAGAAAGACAAGCTATTAAGGCAAGGCACTCACTATTAAGTACCTTACAGCAATCCTTTGAAGGCTGTCATTGGAGAAGCAGAGCCTGGCTAAAGGTCCTGCTAAACTGGTTTCAAGGAGCAGGGCAGAAATCCATCAAAGCAAAAAACCAAAGGACTCTTGGTTCAGTGATGACATCAGGCTCTTGGCCAAGTGCAGAGATTGTGTTAATGTTTTGTATTATGCCAATATAGATGCAAGTCGTTATCCCTCTTTCTCTTGACCAGAAATGTTGCAGCCAGAAGACAAACATCCTGACAGATGAAGGGGAAAGGAATGACCTGATATAAAATATAATGATTTTGTATCAGATGATGGAGAGCAAGTCTGATAGAGGCATTATTCAGCAGCACAGGATTCCAGCTTAAAGGACCTGCACTCAATTTGTTGGTCCTCTCTTCAGTCCCTGTGTGATCTTGAACTAGCCAGACACTGTGCTTCCCCTTTGGAGAACACAGCAGGCAGTTCTTCCCTGCCTCCCTGCGTGTTTGTGAGGATGTGCTCAGGCACAATACTACAGGCTGTCAGTCTGTGGGAAGAGACACCAGTAAGACAACGGACCTGAGTGTTCCATAGCACCACCAAGCTGTGGTTCCAATGCTGCCTTGCCATCTTCCACTCTCCAAGGCACATATTAAACTGGAAATACAAATACCACCTCTCTTGTAGATCAGATGTACTGATTACTTCAGGAGTTTTCAAAGGATTCATCCAGCAGATCTTTAGAACATAAAACTTTGTTATCTGTCACTCACTGAAAATCAATCAATAAAAATTTTAACACCCATTTTTTAGTTATCTAGAAAAGCCAAGTAATTTACTGGCAATCACAATACAGCTTATGGTAAATGAATGTATTTTAACAACCAACGCCACTTTACATTTTCTATTGGAACTTGGTAGATTAGTGAGACAATAAATTCTGGAAATAGATACAAGGTACTCACAAATGGCACTGTGACACATGAGATTTAAGTGAATGCCAGTAGTTGTACCTCACTCCTAGGTTATGTGCGTGCTCACTGAGTTCAGTAGCAAAAGTGTCACCAAGTGTAATAACAGCTGGTCTGACAACCATTCACTGGTTTGCTGTGAGCCAGTACTTTGAGGGCCACAGCTACAGAAAGCTCAGCTTTCTGCAGAGTCCTTGCTCTTCATCCTGAAATGTCACAGCAGGAGTAGGTAGTCTTATTGCGCTGCCAGAAATCACTGGTGGAGACCAAGAGCACTGCAGTAATCAAGCTACAAAAGCAACTTGCCACGTAGAGTCAATGGAATATGTTTGTCTAAGCAACATTTTCTATGCTAATTAAAATGGATACATGCCACTCAGATCTGAAATTAAAAAGAAACACAGAAATCCAGTCTATCATTATATTGCTTTGTTACCTCTGAGAATGTATTCCCATTCATAAAAAAATTCTTTGGCATGCACAAATATCGTGTAACACTCTCAAGAGGAAGATCCTGTCTCATCAGAAACCGGTTGAAGTACTTAAGGATGCAGAAAAGGAATAACTTCACCAAAAGAAACCCCTTTCTGCAATTGTCTATGCATTAGCATGCAGTAAAGAGGCAGGCATTGGATATTTGGAGCAATTCATTCTGGCGGGACAGAATTAACTCACGCTGCATGTGTGGTCTCATGCCAGTCACCTTCAGAAGTACGTGATGGATAAACCTCTCAGAAAGGTTTATGTACAGTGAGGAGGGCATCAGGATTGCAAATGTATGTAGATCAAACAGAATGCGCATTATAGTAACTGAGGAAGTCCTGAAAACAACCATTTCCTCAGACATAATTTTTTTTCCTAAATATTGTGGTTCAGCAATAGTTGGTCACTGGATGGCCCACTTTGCCTGGGTGTTACCCGGGCCCTCAAAGTAAAGGCCACTGTGGTTAGTGGCAACACAATTGGGTAGGAAATCAATCCATTAAAGGGGTGAATCTTATCTTTAGTGTCTTAGAAACACAAATTTCAATCCCAGGGATGTTAGGATTGCAGGATATGGGCACAGACAGAATGCTGTCACGTACCTTAGCTCAGCAGCAATGGCCAGCCCTCAAAAAAGAAACAGCCAGGCCATTTACAGCCGAGGGGTTGGTTTACTGAGGGTACAAAACCTCTCTGCTCCTGAGCACAGCTTTTCTCTGCTCTTCTCCTTCAGGGTTTCCTTGCACACACCTGCAGCTTGTACATCCTAGCCACACAGTGAGGCTCGGGGCGGCAGTGAGCCGGCTCTCCCTTCTCTCCTCCTGCACCTGCATCCCAGAGATGCCAGTGCAGAAATTCCTAAATGGCTCAGGCTGCTCACAGACCTCAAACATTGCTTTTATATACAAAGCTGCATGTTGGGAACTGGTTAGCCAGCTTGAACTATGAATCAGCTTTACGCTGCTGTGTTTCCTCCAGAGCATTCACCTTTGGGGCAAGAATACCATTCATGTGTTCCGGCTTTCAATCCACGTTTGACAAGAGATGGTGTATGAAAGCAGGCTTCCCTTGTGATAATACCACCTTTCCCCCCCTTCCACAACTCACAATGAGATCACTAATGCTCATCCTGCAAGTATTCGACATGTTACAAAAAAAGAGAAAACATGAATTTCAGTTTTTCATTTTACAAACTTAGTTTTCTCATTCCTTGTCTGCACATGCCAAAGGAAGACAAGAATAATTTTCTCCCAGCTGGCACCACACAGGATTTTTTATCTCTTGACACATATAAAGACCCAAGCAGTTCAACTGTAGCTAATTTCCAGAACTGCAGGTGCGGAACCAGCCAGTCAGTACAACTAAAGCAGGGCTGTAGAAGCCTGTACATTATATACATTTAGAGTTTTTAAGTCTTCCAAAAAGCAATGGGTTGTTTAAGTAACTTCTATCTAATCCCTTGGCTGTTACCTCCCATAAAACATTAAACAAATCCTTTACTGAAGAAGAAAAAAATCTTTTTCTCTAAATTGCCTTTTTTTTTTTGCAAGGTGCTTCAGTTCATTGGATTTGACCTTCTGTAGGTACTCCACAAATCCTTGTATTTTAACTTTCATAGTCTGACTTTTCTTATTGTCAGTTGCTTCCACGTTAACACTGACTGCACCACCCAAAGGTCTCTTAGGAAAAATAAATATCTAATTGAACTTTGACGTACTTACAGAGAAGAGATGATCTGGCTGATTGTATGGAACTCTGTTGTACCCTCAAAAGATGCAATGCATTAGTTCCCTCATGTCTCCTCCATCTTTCTGCACCAAAATCCAAAGGCAGAAGCCATTTATCACTGGCTACGTCTGTCATATTGTTTCTCATGTCAAAGGAGGTCTTGCACGAAGTCAACTTGATGCATCCTGTCATTAAACAATCTGATATTTATCCCATGCAAGAGAGGAGGAAAAATGGGAAAGGCTGCTATTGATCATTAGGCTTCATCGCCATGATTTCCTGCCTGGGTTAGAACACTTGGGTTTTATTCATTTTTTTATCTGTCTATTTATTTATTGATGCAGGATGCATTCCTATTATCCTATATAATCTGTGACTACACAAAAGTCTTACATTGATATTATAATACAAAACAAACTATTTGAAGAGAAAAAATTGCATGTGAATGGATGCAAGAAGGCACAAATAAGGGACATCCTTTAGATCCTTCCTTCCTAACAGTTCGAAGCAAAGTTATTTTCACACTGCTTTGATGTTCAAATGCTATCTGTACTATATACTATGCAGTTCTATGGCCTGGGGGGTAATTAGGATTTACGCATTCTTCTAAAATCATTCAGTGGGTGTCACCCCTATATTTAAGCTATGTAAACACTCAAATGTTTTCACCTTTGTCGCGGGTTCGGTTTGTAACCAGGCAGAAACACCAATTTAGTGTAGTGGTTTGGCCCAAAATACTCATTACTGTTTATCTGCTGTGAGATAAGAATTAGGAGAAATGCAAAACAGGCACCAAACTTGAAAGAATATAAAGAAGTTTATTAACAGACCTAAAAGAGGAAAGGAAAAAAAAAATTATACCACCTTCAGAACTCTCCTCCTCCCCCCACCTTCCTCCTTTCTCCCACTGAAAATGTAAAAAGACAACCCTTAAGATGTTCAGTCTGTTTACCACTTCCATAATAACCTTGTTCAGTCCATTTAGAAAGAGAAGTCTCTTCTTGCTCGTGCTATGAAAACATTATCACAACGAGACAGCCGCCCACTTCCAAATATTGTTCAGTCCATTTAGGAAGAGGTCTCTCTGCTCCCATGTGAGTCCCTTCCCCCGACTTGCAGCTTTTCCCGCAACTGCTTTCGAGGGTCCACTCTTGAAGTTTTTTGGGGTACAATTTTAAGGTTGAGCCGTTCAGAAACAAAAAACAGAGGCCCTTCTCCTTCCCTGGGAGCAAAGGGTCTTCATCATCTTCATCGTTAGGACTATCTCTGGGAGCATCTCTAGGGACTGAGGTTTTCTCCTTTCCCGTTTGGAGCAAAAGTCCTCATCTGGTCCATCTCTCCCTGTCCAAGCTTCTCATGAAATTACAGCTGCGTCAGCATCTGCCTATCTCAGCGCAGGTGCTTTTGCTTACGAGTTGAACACTCCACCCCCCATATCTTCATGAAATTACAACAGGATACTCTGATATATCATAGCTTCACAAAAGAATTTCAGCTTTAAGCATCTCCTCTCTCTCTTCCTTCAGGTTTTCAGCTCTTCACAGCAATAAAAAGGGTTAATCTCACCTTGGCCTTGCAGCTTCGCAGCTGGAATGTTGAATTTTTCTTATCGCAGTGGAGAGGGGGGAGAGCCGAGCCGCTTCGTCTGCCCACGGCAAGGCAGTGGGGGGGGTTCCACGGCTGGAACAGGTCCATGGCTCCAGGATGGCCGTGGCCTGGCCCAGCCTGGCCCGAGCAGGGCCTGGCCGGGCCCGCTGGCCCCCACACGGGGCCTGCAGCCACCTGTTCCAGCACCGGAAACGAGAGAGAGCTTGGAGGGGGAGTTTGCCTATTCTTAAATGTGGATCACAGAGGTGGTCACAACTTTAAGTGGCTTAGAGAATTGTCCACATTCAAACTGGCCAGCTGATAGGTTCTATCAGTTCCCAGAGGAAACTGTAAGCACCCCTTAGCAAGGACATCCCTTCCGGGACTATGCTTGTTAACCTATGACAACCTTTTAAGCAAGGGCTGTATCTGCCTTATTTGTTCTCCTAATGCCTGTCCCCTACCTGTAGAAAGAAACAAATTGTTGGTGTCCCTTACGTAGATACAGAGGGCTTGCTTTGGGTTTTGAGAGCAACAGCTGGGAAAAGCATCTGTTACCAAAGCAAATACAAATACTTCAATACAATGCATACAGAATACATACAATTATTTACAATACTGCGGGGACTTTGGAATTCATCATGTGAAAAGAAGAATGAAGGCGCTTGCTGGTTAGCAGAAGTATTTGCACCATTTGAATTTCTGACACCTTTGTAGGTACAACTGATTTTTTTTAGTCTAACTAACTACATGCAAGACTCTACAAGTCAACACTGCTAGAAATTCCTCCTAAAATGTTGTATTAGCCCACTGAAAACTGTCTGAGAGCAAAGACACAAGGAAGAGATAATTTTCCAGCAAATTAGAGTGCAAGTAATATGAAATATTGATCTGAAATCATAAGCCCATGAGAATCTTATTTAAAAAAGCTGCCTGAACTGGACAACACATCCTTCCACATAAAGCAGCACAATTTTCTCTATGATACCTGGTCTCATCAGCTCCAGCCTGGTTTATTATTAATTACTTCTTAGAGATGCAGCTGTAGCTGGGAAAGCTAAATGTAGTGGTGTCTGGTAGAGATTTTTCCTTCATATTAATCCCTTTTATGTCTGAATTAAAGCCAGAGGCTATGGAAGTTAATTCTATGCTGGTCATGCTAGAACTATAATAACTTGTGAAAACTGCAGCCTTGACAGAGAGAATTAATCACTGCTTACATGTATGGGCTTGTGAAACCAAGCAAAGGTTTACATCACTAGGAAATGCATTTTTCTTTTGCAGATTGAAGGACGTGAATCTACGTGCTCATTCAACATCTTGGCACCATGAAACAGGGATTAAAAAAATAAACATTTTTACCACTTTTACAGAAGAAATTGGATTTGCCAAGACATTTAAAAATACAAAGTTGAAAGATTTATTTGTGTAGGATTAAATGGGGCAGCTGAGAAAGTGAAGGCTGGCAGAAGAGCTGGCAGTGTAGTTACCCCCACCATGCAGCTATGTTCCTGCCCCAATCAGTGCCATTAAATTTAACATGGAGACAGTGCAGAGCCAGAGAAGACCGCTGGTGGTCCAGGAAGCTCACAGTATGTCCTGGGAGCTGGTTGCTAAAACCTTCTGAAGCTAGGTCAGGATTGTAATCTCTCTGGCATGCAGGTTCCTCCATACAATCCCTGACCCAGAGCACAAAGCCGGACTTGGAAAGCACCCATCTGAGCAACAACTAGTCACTCAATGTTACTTGTAAGATCACAGTGGCTAGAGTGCCTAACAGGGGATCCAGATTCAGATCCTTCTGCTATGGATTCAAAATACTCTCCCACTTCCTAGGCATGTACTTTCATCTACATACCCACTGAGCCATCCCTGTTTAGGTTGTGGGATGAAATGAGGCTGTTGTGTAGCTGGCAGGAGCTGTGAGGCAAGGGAGGCTGAGCAAAAAGGGAGACTGATGATAACCTGGCAGTGGCAGCACTTGAAGTCCTAGGGGGCTCATTCTGAGCTGTCATTCCTCATACACGTATATGTGCTTAACTTGCTTAATCTTAGATAGTCAAACATCAAAGGAGCACAGTTCCAGGCAGCAAGCACCACCCTGCTTTGCACCTATGGTCTTTGCCTATTTCCCTCTCCTTCCAGCTCCCTGTTTACATCCCTCGCTGTACAGTAACCAAACGCAACATGGAGGTTAGGTCCCTCTGTCAGGATGCATGGGATGCAGGAGTAAATCCCTTTGCCCTGAGATAGGAAGTGATGCAGATAGCTCCATTCTTAGGTAAATGCTCCAACTATTAGACAATTATACAAATCAAAGGAAAGAGAAGTCCTGCCTCATTTTTTAGGCAAGAAGCTGGTTGCTGAGCTTTGTTCCAAATTACTTTCTGCCTGCAAACACATTAAGTCTGTTCAGAGATTTCAGCATTATTAACCCAGACCCCTCTCTGTCTCATTTATGAACTGCTATAGTGCTACATAAGGTGCTGAGCAAGCAGACCCTAAATTCTTCAGAGAGAGGCTTGCCTGTTGCTTTGTATTTGGGCTGCATTCAGACAGAGACATTTAAATCCCCTTGAGGATCTGATGTATCTAAGTGCCTGTTCAATATCCCAGAAGAATTCTCCAGTGAAGGAAAGAACCAAGTGGAGAAATTTTCAGTCTTTAATCAATTATTAATCTGTGAGAGCATCTACTCTTAAGAGTACCAGTCTCGTACTATGCCCAGGCTCTTACCTTTAATAATTCACTTTGGACTGAAGAACCCTAAATTATTGAGACCCACTTTTAATTCTCTGTATATCTATTGAGAATTGCTTATCTTCGCTATGTCTAATAATTATTTTCACTTGTTTTCCTTTAGTAATGCACTAAGTTAAATAGTTTCTATAACCTTGACCTTTGCCCCTACATTTCCATTCAAATTCTGCCAAACATTCCCCATACTCAAAAAGCAAGCATGGGCATGCAGGTTTTTTTTCCAATTAGGAAAACAAGGAGATACAAACTTGAAAGGAAATCATATTTCTATGACAGCACTTTCTAGTTGCTACAGTGTAAAAACGATGTTGGTTAACCCTGTAGCCAGACAGCATTTGCAGGTATTTAGAAGAACAGACATAGAAAACATGATTGCTCAAATTCTCAGGGCAGGAAACTGCCACAATGTATGCCATGATGAATGAGTTGAGGCCCTACTCATTTTAAAGAAAGATGCCTTGCCAGACCTCAGCAACTCTAAAGTGATAAAACTCCTCAGAATACTTTCACGAAACCTCTCTCTGGATTTTAGTGACAGCAGTGTTTCCCTGCTCCGTCTCGCTGCATTGGGCTGCACAGGGATTTGCCTACAAGTCATGAGAGCCGGTGGCACTCTGCAACACGACAATCACTGCAGTCAGGTCTCAGCGCCATTGCAGCAAGCAAAGGAGGACTGCAAATCATCTCAGGTTAAACTGGCAAATTTCTGTGGGCTCAGACTCAAGTTACATAAAACAACACAGACCTCAGCAGCTTTGATTCATAGGCACTTCGATGAGCTGTTTTTTGTCACTGGAGTGACTTCCCTAAAGCTAGACCTTAAGTACACATCACACCAGTCACAAGGGAGAAAGTTCAGTGGAGGGTGTTTACTCATCCTCCCGGAGTTGTCTGCCCTTTCCACAGCCCCTGGGACAGCTTCATTTCTGGACAAGTGACTGAGGTGTGAGTCACAGGTGAAGCACTGCCAGCTTGTGAATGGCCACTAAATGTTCAGGATGAGTAATGGTGCAGACAATAAGATGAAAGAAAAGACAGAGGCTGAAGGGACCTGTCTCCCAGACTGAACAATTATATGAGGACATGAAAATCCCCAAGATCTTTACCAGACTTTTCAGTAATGGGGCATGTAACTTCCTTTGCCACTCAGAGTAAGTAACAGAAACCACAGAAAACTGCAAAGCTGGAGAGGGTCTTCCTTCTAATATAGGCCCCTGGCACAAAGAGGGTACTGCCATTTGGGTAAAAGACAAAAAAAAATCTCTTTTCATATTCTTGTGAGAACACACACATTTAAAAAACCCAAAACCAGTTCCTTTTTGATCTCAAAGTGCTGGCAGTTGCTTCATGCCATGAGAATGAGAGCTTTATGCCTTTTCTATAAATAAGGAGTAAAATGATGAGTTGTGTCATTATCCATGCAAACACCAAATCCTTTTCTGATTTCCACTAAAGTATTTGCTTTGCTTCAGGCTCAGGGCTTCCACAGCTTAGTTGAGCTCCATGTTGCACTTCACCTGTTACAAACTCATGCTCTATCAGGGAGATCTTATATGGAATAGGTATGTTGGGACCATGTTAAGGCAACATTAAGCCTCCACATACACTGAATGATAATACCTGCATTCAGGTACAGCAGCAGGGTCCACACCTGCCAAAATGCAGAGAAGATGCTGTGCAACCCTCTCTCTCTCCTTAACTACAAGTTTGGTTTTGTTTAGTGTTGAAAAGCTTCATTATGTTCTCCAGGATTCACCTACATGGTATCTGTAACTTAAGAAGAACCAGATTCAGAATATGCCTCAGAGAAGCAAAACCCTTGATGTGACAGGTCAATCAAAGAACACAAGTTATCTGAAGGATTACTAAGAGGAGCTCTTAAGGATCACAAAGCGCTTCTCAAAAACCCAGCATTTATTTGGAGAGGGTGACTTTCTGGAACTACACTTTACCTTTCCCACAAAGGAGATACTGCTTTTCTAATTTAATGATTTCTACATTTGGAAGTCTTTCCTAATACTTATCCTTTGTTGGCTGATCTTGCAGAAGAAGAGTCAGTGGTTACAATTCTGCCTGAGACTCAAGACTCACAGGGTGCCTACTTTGTGATGGGTTCATTCTGGATTTTAAGCAAGTCATGAATCTTTCTATTTTCCTTAAATTCATTGTGATGATAAAAGTGTCCAGTAGATAGGGGTGTTACAAAGACATGTTCTTTGTATCAGTGTGGCAGTTGTAGTAATGTAAACCTGTAAGATGAAGGTAGAGAAGCTGTAATAATGCTATAGAGAAACCCTTCAGCTCTTCACACACTGATGAGGTGCACTGCTTACTGGATATTCAGAAAAAGCTGCAAGGAAAGGAGTCCTGATCCACCTGAAATTCATAATATGACTGAGCTCACTGGGATAAGGATTCGCTTTTCTGTATTTAAAATAGGAGTAGTACAGTCTGAAGCAGGTTTTGCAATACTGTCCTGGGGACAGGGCTGTCAATCGGCAGGTGCACGACAAATCTGTACAGCCCCAAATCATCTTAAGCTATTATGTAACACCATAAAACATATTTACCTTTCCACTCCAGAGCATGGAGTTACACAAGAACCCTTCCCCCACTGCCAAGACATTGTACAGCCTTGTTATTACCTGGGATCATTTTTCTGTTATGTGTCCAGGCTTTTCCTTTCTGATGTGGACTGGTTTGATTCCCACAAGCGAGCCTGCAAGCAAATGATTACACTCTTTGCATTTCGTGCACAGGTATGGAAGCCACCCTGCTCCATCAAAAGGCTGGATGCTGCCTGTGGAGTGTGTGGGAACTGGGCAAAGGGGACTTCTCTTGTCCTTTACAAAAGTTTAGTGCTGGGTGTGGTATTAAGCTCCTGGAGGAAATATGCCAGTAAAAACCACACAGGCCTGAGCTTGATTAGAATCTGGATTTTTAGCATCTTGATTGTCTTTTTATCCAAATAGAATGGATTAATTTACTTTTTTATTTATATTAAATAAACAAAGCTTTATGGCACTTGGGAGAAATCTAGAGCTTGAACAGTGACCACAGAGAATTAACTCCCAATAAAGTCAGAGCATAGTGAAGAAGTGCACACCAGGACCCTATCTCTGACCAGGCCTGCTGGCTAACTGAGATTTTAATTAGGGAATATGGCATCCAGCCTTCTCAGATTTCTAATTATTTTAACTATTTATATACTTGGATCATCTTTATCCTTGCATTACTTGGTTACATGCACTCTCCCTACCCTGAATGTTCCACCTGCATAGCCTCATGATAACCTCTCAGATACTTCATAGCCCCAAGGCCTGCCTTGGTTAAGTGAACTTAATCACCATCAAAATGAGAAACTGAGCAATGCTTTGCTAGATGTAGCAGCACTAACTGCTTAGTGCTAATTCCTTTCCCAGATTGTGTTATTAAAACATAGAGTGAAAAGTGTGGAGAAAATCGAGTAATTTCCTTCCTACAGAAAGGTCAAAGCTGAGAAAACATCAGCTTTCTTTGTCACAAATACAGTTTGCATTAATTAAAGATGTGGAGCTTCTCATCACATCCACTGGAACAACTCCACTGATGCTGGGAGGTGTCAGGGTCATAAGACAATCTCTCTCTTAATGGGCAAACAGTCCTAGAATGAAAGTAAGAGAAGCCTTGTTGCACAGAAGATGAAAGTAGCATGGAAAGCATTTATGTCTCCAGCCCTGAAGGTGGAAGTGGGACATCTTTACCTTACCCCAAGGCAGGACTGATGTCAGTGCTAATCTTCTTGAAATAAAGCCACAAGGAATCCAGTCTTTTGCATATGAGAATATTGTCTTTTTCTGCAGCCTTTGTTGTTGTTGTTGTTTTTTAGGAGTGCATGGACTTACAATGTTTTTCTTAAAACCTCAGCTCCAGGAAGCAAGTGATTATGTGAGAAATTCAGCCATAAATTGAAATTATAAGGAACAGTTTCTAGCCTCATAGCTACACAGAGAAAAAAAAAATGGGAGGGAGAAAATGGAATCCCTAAGGTTCAAAATCAGTAGGGCAAAAGGTCCAATCCCAAAAATAAGCCTGACTCTCCAGTTTTTTACATCTGTGAGGGATAAACACTGATAACATAAAATTACAATAATGCCAGCTACAATGAAGAACTGTACAATACCTTTGTCAAGACAAAGGTATTAACGCAGCTGTCCTGGCACATTTTCCTGCTTTTGTCCTCCCAGTCCTCAGCATTTAAATACTTTCCATTAGAAACAGCCTTTGTCTTCCTTCTGCCAACAGAGACTGGAAGCTGACTTGGCAGAGCACAGCACCCACCATGCTCTCTCTCCCTTTTGGCTATAGGTGAAGAGACCTCTTTACATGCAGAGCCAACTCCTCCATTCACTTGATCTTCCACGCGTTTAAGTTACCCTGCAGTCTCCCTGGTGAAAGAGCAGATATTGGCACAGGGCTGTGAAATGCTTTGCAACTCCTCAACATGAAAAATATAGTTAAAGAGGAGGTGTAATTATTAACGCATGAGCTAGAGGAGACTGTCTGAGAACTTGGAAGCAAACTTAAAATTGCAAGCAAGATCAAACTAGTCACCTGAGGGAGGGTGGAGAGGGACAATAAAAATTTATTTCTCAGGGCAGAAAGACAACAGTAGTCTTGTTGGTGCATGCTAGCAAATGTACCCATTTCTCTCATTTTCTATCTGAAAATTAAGGTTATTATAAGGCACGTATTTCTTTTGTCATACTTCATGAAAACATCTGGAGCCACACTCTACTAAATTATACTCTGCACCTCACACCTTGTGCCTCTAGGTATGCCATTAAAAGTGGTCCCACGTTTATTGGTGCACGCTCTCTGAGGTGTGAATGGCATGTTCGTGCATATCTGACTAACAACCGATAAACAATGTGAACAGAGCGAGCCTTTGTGGATGAAGACAATTTGTTATTTATCAGCTACATTTATCTCCCGTGTTTGCTGGAGCTCAGTTGTTCTCCCCCAGGGCTCAGAAACAGCGGTTGGGTGCCTCAAGGCTGGACCAGTCCTCCTCTGAAGCCTCTGCCTTGCACATGAGCTTCTTACATGTTTCAGCAACACCTCAAAGACCCAAACAGGATCAGCATCAGTTTTCACCTTATACAAATTAAAAGGCATTCCCTGGCTTGAATAACCAAGAAATATAAACACCCTCCTCTTCCTCCACTATCATTTACCAGCCTTCCAGCTCTCTGCCCACCCTTGAGCTCCAGAAAGCAGAGCAATGTACAGGCTTTCCAATGTCTACCTGTCCTGGCTGAATTCATAGGCCCCTTCTCTCGTGCTCCTGCTCCTCTTCTGCACGTACTCCTGCTGCTTCTCTGCCGATGAAAAACTACCACACAGGCCCTACATGACTGAAAAACAGCCTCCTTGCCATGACCCACTGGGCAGGAGGCACTGTGGTGTGCGGGACAATGACACAGATTTGATAACAGCCTTTTTTTTTTTTTTTTTAACTTAATCTCTAGCAAATCTAGAATTCCATTTCCCACAAGAGCAACACCTGTGCCTGCCATGCTGCCCTATGAGACCTGCAGCAGGAATGCCACATCACTTAATGAGGCATAATCAGCATCTGGAACACAGCTGGCCATGGCCATCCAGGTAGATGTTGACTGAATTTGAGCAAAAACATTTCAAAAAACAAATGAAAGGAGTGTATACTTTGATACAGAATGTAAAGAAATGTAACAGGAGAATTTCCTGTTATTAAACCTGTCATAGCAATGCTTGCTACACCTTCTAAAGTTGCCACATGGATGAATAACAAAAAAAATAAAGAAAGGAAAAAAGGTAAAGTAAACCACAAATCACATTGTTCAAATTTTACCTCAAGCAAAATTTTATGGAAATCTGACCTGTTTCACCCCAAATATTTATCCTGTGCTTCCTAACAAATGGGAACCAGATCTGATTCTTTTGCAACAAGGCTCTGGTCTAGGATGAATTATACTTTTAGCTCTGTTACCAGCCTCATCTACTACACTGGGTGGCAAATTATTCAGCCATACTGTGCTTCAATTCCATGGTCTGTCCAATGATGATACTTTTCCCAGCCTCCTCTGAACAAGTTCCTCACAATGCCTTTTTGAGAAGGCTCATTTCAACATGAAGCAGAGCCTTCTCCCCCAGTTGCAAGTGGCATGTGAGGGTTACACATGCGGGTTTGGTGGCATTATTACAAAAGGGCACTGCAGAATTCTGAGATTAACCTGTTTTAGACCTGCCATTAGAGGGAAAATGGGCAGTTGAGTGTGGTACAATGAGTGTAACTAAAATGATGATGAGTTTTCCCTTTGCAGCAGCAGAGATCTGCCCTTTCTTCTGTAATTGGGAGCAGCAATGTCTCCTACGGTTACACTGAAATGGACCAAATTAAATAGTAACCCTCACTGTTCTTCACAATTAATATTCTTTCCTCACACTGCCTCTGACTCTTTTGATGACTTAAACACCAGCTGTAATGAGCCATCCTCTATGTTTAAGTTTCTTAGTCATAGCTTAAAAAAAATCCAAAACATTTAGTTTGTTCCATAACTTCCAACTATATTCTCCCCCTTCTACAAAGCACAAACAAATCAGTCAGCAACCATGTCCCACTCCCTTTAAGACAGAAATCCTGTGTCTTGACATGATTACAACAGACTTGAATGGCTCTTTTTACTCAGTCCTTGGACTCAAATAACACTTAAACATGGCATATTGGGGAGCAGATCACTAGAGGTTATGCTTTTGGTTTTTGTTACCATCCACCACAATGAAAGAAGAGTCAACAATGTACTGACAAGAGGGAGGGAAGACATTAACCTTTTATCCCCACCAGAAATGCTTCCTCCAGTAGAATGTTTGGAATGAAGCCACTGTTGTGTCCCTATCAACAATGCAATATTACTTAAAAATAAAATAAAAATCCCACCCGCTGGATGAACTCCCATAACGGGAACCTCTGTCCATCTGGATGGAGCCGCCTCCCAGCACAAGCAGCTTTTGTTTTACAGAGGCTGCCAGGGATCGCAAAGCTGAAAATCCTGTTTGGACTTATTTGGATCACAAGTCCCAGGACAGAAGAGGAAAAAAAGTAGCAAAAATAAATACTCCAAGGGTGAAGTATCAGCTGCCTCATCATTATAGCATAAACATGCACTTATTTTATTACTGTTTATTAATAAACAAATCATAATAAATAATTACTCTTCCAATTGCTTTTCTTCCGAGAAAATAAAAAAGCAATTCCATTACTCAAGGCAAGATACTATGAATCTAAGTCTTCTTCTATTGTAAAATACTGCTAGCTTTCCATATCCATCTCCCTTATTTTTCTTACACCATTTGAAATCTGTGTCATGAATACTGATTGAGAAACCTTATAACAGTTACAAAGCTGAAGAAGAAACAAGCAGGAAATGCACACACAAAAGAGTGTTTTGATAAGCAGTGGTGATTTGCTGGAGAGTAAATGAGGGTGGGTAACAGTAGTGTGTTAATCTGATGCTCGGTCAAAAAGGGTGCAAATACTTTGGCACAGGAAAAGGTTCACTTCCTAGGAGATGTACAGGAAAGGAGAAAAGCAGGAAAAGCATAAAAAGAAATTCCAGGCCACAAATAAATTAATCTCACTTGCCTTTCCAGGTTCATTTCTGCCCCACCAGAAGCCTTCTCCTTTTTTATTTTCATTAGTTTTATCTGCCCTCTTACTGTCTGACACTTATGTTGCCCTTCACACTTTCATGCCTGATGAGTCTCTCCGTAATTCTGTGGATTAACTGGTGAAAAGGAATGAGAGATTCAGGACATTTTTCTCTGCTATGGAACATGATTAATTTTAAAAAAAATTCTTATTCAAGGACATAATTTATTTTTTTCAAGTAAATAAGGGGTAGATGCCTGTCAGGTGTTTCACGGAGAGATACCTATTTCCGAGTGTTACAGAAACAAGAAAAACACTATCAACCACCAGTATACCCAGACGTGAAGAAGGATATGCTGGCTTTCTCTGCAGGTTTTTGCTGAGGAAGAAAGCTGCTCTGTTTACATGGACACCTCATCTGGTTTTTCCAGGCAAAGAAATGTTTGACTCACGAATGCCTAAAATATTTCTCTCCCTTTTCCTACAAGCCAGATTAGATCAAGTATACACAGCATCATGAATAGATGAGTTTCCTTCTACATTTCCTAAAACTGAACAAAGAGACATTTTCAGGTGTCTGCATCCAATAACACCTAATTTAGTAGTGGTACCTCTTTCCTTGAATTACTGGTATAAGGTGCAAGATGTTTAAAAAAAAAACATTTATAAGGAGGTTGAGTGCTTACATTAAAAAACTGATAGAAAAAAAATTGTTATTGAACTTTTTTTTTAAACATGCCTGTTACTCAAATCTGATGGCTTAATGACATAGCTTATCATATGTCATTTAGCAACTAGAGGTACCCATACATTTCCAAATATTGTGACAGATACTATCTATACTTTAATCACATATATCATCATATCCTGATGAAGCTACCTTTAATATTCCAAATTTTCAAGACTGCTGTTAAACACTAAGAAAGCTCTCAACAACATTTAGGAGAAACAAATAGATCAACTAGGGTGTTATCTAACATTTCTCAGAGCTTGAATTTCTTCTCCCTATATTATGTATCTCCCAGATAAACAATGCTGGGAAATTGGTAACAACAGATGAGGAGAAGGCTGAGGTACTCAACAATTTTTTTGCCTCAGTCTTCAATGGCAACCTCTTTTCCCATACCTCTCGAGTGGATGGACAGAAGGATAGGGACTGGGGGAGCAAAGTGCATCCCATTTTAAGTAAAGACAAGGTTAATGACCAGCTGAGGAACCGGAATGTACATAAGCCTATAGGACCTGACAAGATGCATCCCAGAGTCCTGAGGGAATTGGCTGATGTAGTTGCCAAACCACTCTCTGTGGTATTTGAAAAGTCCTGGCAGTCAGGTGAAGTCCCAGGTGACTGGAAAAGGGGAAACATTGTACCCATCTTAAAAAAGTGTAGAAAGGAGGCCCCTGGGAACCACTGACCTGTCAGTCTCACCTCTGTGCCTGGGAAGATCATGGAACAGATCTTCCTAGAAGCTATACTGAAGTACATGAAAAATGGCAGCATGATTCAAGACAGCCATCATGGCTTCAGTAAGAACAAGGCCTGCGTGACCAACCCAGTGGCCTTCTGTGATGGAGTAACTACATCAGCGGACAAGGGAAGAGCTACAGATGTCATTAATCTGGATTTCTGTAATGTCTTTGACATGGTAACCCTCAGCATCCTTTCTCTCCACACTGGAGAGAGATGGATTTGAGGAGTGGACTGTTAGAGGAGAAGAAAGTGGTTGAACAGTCACATTCAGAGAGTCATGGTCAATGACTCAGAGTTGAACAACCTGGTCTAGTGAAAGGTATCCCTGCCCATGGCAGAGTGGTTGGAACCAGGTGATCTCTGAGGTCCCTCCCAACCCAGGTCATTCTATGATTCTATGCTTGTTCATCAAGAAAAGGTTTATCCTGAATCAGCACAGATTTATATTGCTCAGGGTCTTACAAAATTCCCTCAGAGCTCCTTGTGCAACTCGAGTGGTGAATCAGCTTTCAGATTCCTGCAAAACCAGGCTGTTCCCATATAGAATTTTAGAATGTCTTTCCAACAGATGTGTTTCTCAAAACAAAATAGCTCTCTGGAATAATTTAGTAGAGACTAACCGCAATCCATTTCTACCTCAGTGTAGGTAGACACCTTGAGCTGTACATCTTCAGCAGGGGAGTTGTCCAAAGGTGCAGTACAGCAGAAAGGGGCTGGGACTTCTGTCTGCTGAGACTGTCTATCAAGGAGGTCATCTTCAGCTTGTTATTCTGTTATCAAAGTGGTCTCGTAGCAGATACATGGCTGAGAAAGCACCTCAGATGCTGTCAACATGGTGCTTCTCACAAGAATTTCAGTCTCATGAGACAACAAGAATAAAGCTTAAGCTGTGCTTGTATTCTTCATTTTGATGATAAATAGAAAATGATGTGCAGCTAATCACACAACTGCTGCCCTGCCAGAGAAACTCACACAGGAGTGAGCTGGACTTGAGGAAAGTCTGTGCTTCTAGATGCACACAAAACTCAGGGACAGTGGAGCAGGCTGGGAGAGGTGTTACCCATAAATTTAATTCCATTAGAAGGATGGGACAGAACATATGCCAGTTGCTCTGGTAGGACTGGGCCACTGGATACAAAAAATTCACTGTTCTGTACATAAAAAAGGAGCTGTTCCTGGGATTGTTAAGACCTTCAAATATGCATTGCTGATGACTTTTTCTTTCTTCAGAGTTCAGGTAATAGTCTCATCCTGGCAGTTCTCTACAGTTTAACAAGTCTAAATTAATTTCTATTTGTTTGGTAAATGACCCTTAATAAACGGGCTATAAACAAGATGAATGAATAGGGCTGAGGAAACTGCAAATCACACACAATGTGCTGTCAAACAAACACACTGTAAAAGACCTCTCAAAGGAAGGCAAACCTAGAACAGCCTGTACACTTGGAGCAGGACACTTAGAATGGGGTGTCTTCTACTGGACTAAAGGAAGGCACTAAAACATTTTAATTGGTGAACTGCTCCCTTGCCCAATGTGAGAATAGTAAAAAGTCCCTGATATCAAAGAGAGGACAGAGACAGCCAGGTTGGCCTTTATTTGCATTTCAGAAGGAAAGAAAATCTGCAGACTTTGGATGCTTACAGTCCTGTAGGCTAACATAGGATTTGTAGTCACAGAAATTACTACAGGACTTGTCTGCCAATGTCTCCAGAGACAGATCCTCTGTTGGCAACACCCAGAAAGATGCACACACAGCTGGTGGTACTGAACCAGAGTCCCTGATCCAGCATCATGAATCATGCTCAGACAAATCCTTTTCATCTCATTAGGTCATTAGCAGAGGTAAATTGCTCAATGGGGGCGCAAATCAAAGTGAACATCCACAATACAATAGTAAAAGAGTTAGAAATCCTTTCCAGCCTCTGGGCAGAGTAAGGATTTGTTTTCCCAACACCATCCACAGGCAGCTAATGCGGAGCTGAGCTGTGTTAGCTATGGCTGGGTTTGTTTCTGCTCACATGCTCTCATTTGAGCCAGTGTTCTGAATATCACACTTCCCCTTCAACCTCCTGCTCACTTTTTAGGATATGCTGAAACATGGGAAGTGTTTTTCTGGTCGTGTAATTACAGGCACTGGGAGAAGGGCAGCAGTCCTCTCAAGAGGCAAGCGGGTGAGCACTCAAGACCGCTTGAAGATCATTGCTGTGGGGTATAAACAGAGGGTGACTGCTGAATTGGTTCAAATGATATTGCCCTGGAGATAGAGGTGACTCTGTCAACCTTTTCCTTGGTACCTGTTACCTAACACACAAGAGAAGCAGCAGCTAGGTCTGTTCCAGCAGCAATGAAAGCAGGGGTATGGTCTGCCAACAGGACAAACTTAAAGCCCGATGTAGAAATCAATGTTATTTTTTGTGTTATCTGCTGAGGCAGATGAAAAGGTATCTGTTGCATTAATCTGGAAGACTTGGACAATTTTTTCATTTTATCATTAAAATTCAATTGGGCTTCTTTATCAGACCACACTCTCTTGATTTTTTTTCATATTGAGAATTGGTATCTCACTCTTGCTACAGGGATGAAAACACAGAAATCTAGTTTGACTGAAGAGTTGATCTTTAGAAGTTTAATAACTGTATCCAGCAGCACGAATCAGCACTGCTCAGCCATCCGCTGAAGCGAAGAAAGAAAAAAACCCCAAACCCCACATTAGCACCTCCCCATCTTCCCAACTCACAATGTATTAACCTTTGACAGAAGCTCAGCCTAGACACTCTCAGTTGTGGAAGCAATTAGCACTGCTTTGCTATATCTAAAAACACACACGCTATAGAAATATTTGTATAGTAATAAAGCAACAAAACAATTCATGTAATCAGTATATTAATACATTAAATTATATATGAAAATTAAATATATATATATAATTCACACTGCAGCAGTGCTATGTGCCATATACATGTATGTACATATATATAACAAGAAACATGTCAGCGTGTATACATATATAAAAAACATACACCTTCGCCTGGGGAATTTCACAATTTTGTCTGTAGGTCTCACAATGGACTGAGTTTTCTGAGTGCCTGGGGCTACCCAGGGAACATGGAATCGTGTGTACAGCCTGGAGATCCACTGCAGTAACTCCCAAAGGCAAACGCCCATGTCACAGGAAACCCATAGATGGAGATAGTTCCTGGTTTACCTAAAGCTTGTGACTGAATGCTGAAAAAGACATGTTTAAAAAAGGCTTCTATGACTGTGTTCTATTATTATAGCCAGTAAAATACTTATTTTTATTCAAAACTATGTGAAACAAACAATCCATATTTTCCAGCTTTGGACACAGGATAATAGTGGTACTTGTGGTGAACTCAGGGTCCATTTCCCATTTCTGCTTTCATTTCTTTTAGTTTGTTTTCAGAAAGTTAGGGCCCTTTATACTGATTGTTGGCAGGTGCTCCTAGCAAACTGCAGTACCAATGTGGAAAATAAACTCTAAAAGATTGGGGAAGCCTTCCTGGGTGTATTCAAAATAATTTCAGAATAGATGCTTTGAAAAGGAAAAGAAACCTTAAAATAAAATTTCGAACTCTGCTTTAAAAGTGCTTTAAAAAAATTGAATTTGCTGAATATTAGTTATTCTTTTCATTATATGAGTTTCCATTTGCAGGTTTTATTTTCATAATCTTCATAGGGTCAATGGAAGAAGAAAGAGTCATGAAAAACCCCCAACTCTTTTGTTGTCATATTGGGGGTATGACATTTTTATCTTTAAGGATCAGGAGGAAAGGGTTGTGTCCTCATGCTAAAGAAGCTAATGAGGCCCATGGGAACACAGCTCTGCTGACTCTTAGTGCTATTTACATTGGAGTCACTCTTAATTTCCTGATCTTAGCAAGATTTGAAAAGAAAAACACTGCTGATTAACAGAGTTTTATCTTCACTCAGAGATAATATACACATCAATACATATTATAATTTGACATAGGACATAGTAAACCACACACATTCATATATATTTCTAAAGATACAGCATCTGATAAATAACTTTGTTGTTTCAGAGAATGCCAAAGAGCTAAGTGAAATACAGGCTTTTGCTGTATCTCCATAAATATCTTTAGGTATTTTTGTAGTTAACACTGGTTACATAAAACTGACATTCATGAAAGTAGTTTGCTGAGGGTTTGACTTTTCAGAAAGGCAACTGAGCAAGATTTCTGGTTTTGAAATACTAGCAGTAGAGTAGGTATGGATAAACTTTCTACTGAGATAAAAGCACCCGAAGTCCATTTTCCAGAAGGAAGTGAAAACAACCAACAAAAAAGAATGAAAGTCAGTAAATAATGATTGATCAGAACAATCCTGTTTGGGCAGAAGAAGCTGTGGGGGTGAGGGATCGGGCAGGTGGTAGAATTTAGACCTGAAAAGTCACAAAATGTGAGTTATAACAAGTTTGAGGGGAACTCCTGACAGCACAGACAAGAAGGGACAGCACAGCAGGGACTGCTGGTTTTAAAATCCTTTACAAAGAGCAGCTCTTCTAGGGAAGCACAACACAGCAATTAAACACTTGCTGCAGCCAAGGACAACCTTGTATTATGTATGCACCTCACAGCACACACACACACAGTCTCTGAACCTGCCCTACCTGATCTTTGCAAATCTGAACAGCCGCCCCTGTTCTCATAACTTTTACTCTGCCAGACACGTATCTTCATTTGACCTTTTTTGGGTATTTCATGCTAAGGCTAGGCACTGCAAAAACAGAATTTCATGGTTTGGTGTGAAGATTGGCTTGTCTCGTCTCATCACCTGAAGGAAGACATGGAGTAGATAGGTGTGGAACAACAACAGCCAGACAACAAAGACTGCATGGCTTTGGCTTAAGGTGAAATATGGGACCAAAAATAAAGCCAACACGCACATCGTAAAAGCATGAGCGGGCATATCCTGGGCTCAAAACCCAAAGGCAGATCCGCATATCTGAATCTAGGTACACATCAAGCTTGCAGAAGTTTAGAATAACATAGGACATTACTGAAATACTTCAAAGGGCTCTGCAGTGCTTGAGCAGAATAGCAATGGCATGGCACAGCTGTGACCACAGGGGCTTTTCCAGATGCTAATATGAGACTTGCTCTTTAAAAACATAAAGCAGAAGGCAGACAATATTTGGCAGGGATTCATATGCTCTCAGAATAAGGAATACTTACACTGGTTCACAGACTTTAGAGGCCAGTAGAAATTAAACAAAAGTATTTAGTGATGTTTGCCATTTCCAAAATGGCCTATTAAGATATTAGCATGAAAATACTACATATACATATATATATAATGAATGCAGCACTGTGAGCCTAGGGTTTGAACTCCGGTGTAATTTAATATCACCTAGTGATTTACACTGGGAGACAAACAGTCAGAGAAATGGTTAAGCAAAACAAATCAATGCCTTTTATGAGGCCTGGGAATTTAATAAGCCACAGGATAAATATTGACAAGCTGCAGACAGGTGGAACGGGTTTGTAAAGACATAAAATGACTGTTCTAAGGTTCAAGAAACCCTGAAGCTTACTAACGGGTTGTACAAGATAAGTTCTTGGCGTGTTCTCCTCCTGCTAAGCAAGGTCAATCAGGCTCAGTCCATGCAGAACTGGGATGACTTTGAATGTTCTCCTGAAGTAACACTGCCATCTAGATGTAGCCTCCTTACCCATGCCTGCTGCTGCTGATCACTTCTAATTGAGGAGATGTTGCCAATCTGATTAGAGCATAACAGAAGCAAAGCGTGCATGCGCATATATCAGCAACTGGAGGTCTGGGTTCAGCCCCAGGCATGTGCTACTTCAGAAGGAAACCAGATTGACTTAAATTCCTCAGTCTGGTGGGGTGGGGGAAGGACAGGGTACCACACTGCTGTGGAGGTCAGAGGGAAGCTCCAAGGTAATCACAGTGATGGACTGTAACCCATTTCATACTAAGCATCCATGAGGCTTTCCTCATGCTACTACTATTAGTCACTACTGTGCAGTTACAATTAGTAGTTGTAGACCTCCACTTTGCATATATGCATAGAGACTGTGAGGTGCTTAGAGTATCAGTATAAGCAACCTCTTTTGTGAGCAAGTACTTCTGATCCTGTGGTCTAGCAGGGCAGCTGAGGGCAAGGCAGTCTATGGTTCACATCATGAAAAAACCAAGTACCGATAAAGAACCTCCTGTACAACTACATGAAAATTAAACCAACACAGCTCTAAAGATTTGGGTCCTGTTTGACTCATGAGGTCTGTACAAGAGTAGAGATTATATATATCCACTTGTGAGCTGCAACACCTGCCAATGAGACTTTTCATATTTACATAAGCTGTAGCATTTCACTGTCAAGCTGCGAGATTCGTGGATCCTGAGAAAGTGCAGATTCGATTCAAGCCTGAGTTTAAGATTTCTTAGAGCCTCTTTAGCACCACAGTTTTAACATGCTCTTCCAGAAGCAAGCTGATTTCATTCCAGGCACATGCACACTCCCTAAATAGGCACAGATCTAGATCTAGATGGGAGAAGGAAAAGGTCACATTAATTTTTAGCCCTTACCCTTTATCTAAAGGGCATGTAGGATGACAAACCACCAAGAACTTCTGTTACGAAGCCCTGACACTGAATCTTTTAATGCATGTTTGCATTTTCTCACTTGCAATATGGAAATAGCATCTAATCTTTTCAAGCCTACAGAAGCAGCTCCAATTTGCATTGCCTAGCAGAGGGAACAGGCCACTGGCCCATCCACAGGGTCCCACTCTGCTCGCATGCAGGAGACAGACCGGAAATGTGGCACCCTTTTAAAAGGCTACTTCTGTTCCATGTACAAAAATAAGCAATGTACCTGGCCATTCTATCATGTTTATTTATTGCGGCTCATTCAAGCGGGGCTGAATCAGTACATCTATTAAAAAGTCTTCTAGACTTCAGAAAATTATCAGATCAATCTCCAAATGTATGACTTGCATTGGCCTAAGACAGAAACAAAGCATATCGATGAGAAAATCCCAGGCTTACCTTGAACGGGTAACAGGAAAACCACCACAGTGCAGAAATTAATTTAAAAGCATAACTAGATAAGCAGACTCTCCCCAGAAAACAAGGCCATTCTCACAGAAAGCAAGGTCATTCTCAAAGTCTGTTTAAAGGCATATCCCTTTGGATGCACAGCAGAGTTCAAAGCTGGAAAAAGGTAGGAAACACAAGAGCAGAGTTTCAGAGCTGAATGGGAAAAAAACCACATAAAAAAGGGGATGATGGTCTTTTACAGAGCCTGGTTCTTCAGTACCCCACAGCATTGTTGCAAAGATAAGTGCAAAAATATTAGAGCCACCATGAGTGACTTATTCAGGACTAGTATCATCCCTGCAAATAATGTTGGAGCTGCTGGATGAGGCAGAATGAACACACAGGACACCAGAAAATCAAAGAAATTGTCTATTTCTTACTGGCTGCAGCACTGTGTAGATCTGTAAGTAAAAAAAAATCCCCTGTTCCCCTGAAAATGCCAGTCAGTGCTGCTACCACATTTTTTTTGGCATTCAATAGAAAGAACCCACAAAAGGGCATCCCTTTACAGACAATGTGTGAAGTTTGTCCCTCTGCTGTGAACAGGGCTCTGCCTCTCTCCTCCTTCAGGCACTGGATTTATTTCCCAGCCACTGCTGGATTGGCCTTGCAAGCAGATTTCCTGCCAGCGTGGTCACACTCAATGTGGGAACATTGGATGCAGACAATGAGTGTTTAATAAAAGCTTACAAGGGTTGGGTGGTATTTTTCTTTCTTTTTTTAAAAATTTTTTTTAACTGGAGCTTGTTTCGTTGCTAATGCAATAATTGATTGCAGTTCAAGTCAAGTGCAGTCAAAATTCAAATAAACCTATAAAAGCCCTTTCTGGGAAGTTACAAGGCATCAGAACAACCAAAAAAATTTAAAGAATAATCCCCCATATTTCTCAAGACAAACAAATGGCTAGCCCAAAGGTTGCTAAAGAATTCAGGGCAAGGCAGAGCAGAGCAGAGGCAGCTCAGAATTGTGGTGAAACAAGAGCTTTGTCTACTCCTGAGCAATACTCTGCCCCCAGCCAGCTCACTGCTGTTATCTCCCACCTGCTGTGGCTACCTCCTGGCAGGGACCATCTAGAGGACAGTCTTCTTGTCAGCTGTCTGTTTTCCTGAGTGAGAAAATATGCTGGCTGGAGGATAGAGAGAGAACTAAGGCTAGCACAGGAATGGCATCCATCGTCTCTCAGCATGCACCAAGGCAAGAGCCACACAGTATCCCGAGCAGTGCACCACACTATGTGTTGTGATGCTGGTGTCACTGTAAACTACAGGGACAAAAGCAGATTTCATGCTTCATAAGGATTTCTTTCTCCAACTCTCTGGCTGGCTTCAGTATCACCTTAGGGATTTTTGTCCTTATTTGGGGTTTGTGGTAGTTTCTTTCCTCTGTTTTAATTGCCTCCGGCAAAGTTATTTAATCCTCACCTTTCTTCCCACACATAGAAATAAGAAATTATGCTGAACGTAGCAAATATGCATCTTTTTCACAGGTTTTAAGATTAACAAGTTTCCCATAAGAGCAAGGAAGTATCTGTAGAAATTTTGCAACACTTTTTCTTGTGGTTATTTGAATGTTTTCAGATATTTTAAGAAAATATTCAGAGAAAGCACATCTCTCAGGTTTTCCTGTCACCACCTCTTGTTTCAGCAGTTTATATTTTTTCATGCAGGTAATTTCAGTGACCACTGTTAAATTAATTTAAGAGTGCAGTTCCTGTGGGCAAACATTCACATCACTAAAGTCACTGCCATGCCTACTATCGACCCATCAGATGGAAACACTGCATATAAGACAAACAGTAATGCATTACAGAAATTAAAACATGGTCTGTCTGGAAAATGGTTAAAAAAACCCAGCAATGTTAGGGCAGTGTAGAGAAGTCTGTATTTTTACCATCAAGATGCATCTCTGGGTAAATAAAAGGACAAACTCTCTTAGTCCAGCAGCCCCAAGGAAAGACTTCAATTGGCAAAAACATAACACAAGTGTGGAAAAATATTGTATGAAATGGTATGTGTGTGGCAGGAGGTTGTTTTTCGTTCCATCAGTTAATTTGGTAGAAACATTCTTTACCTTAATATCAAGGTAACTCCACTCAAGCTGGCAAGTTCCTACTAGCTGGAGATGCAAACCTCCGGAGCCCCAGCAAAGGCGTGCTTCCGTCTGTGGCACCGTGGTTATTTTCTCAACTGCCTATCTGCATGATGAGCTGTTTCATTAATTTCCACCTCCCTTTTGTTTTCTGCCAGTTCCTGTGGTGAGGTAGAAATCCTGTGACTTGTGACCAGTTACTGAGGGCTGGATTTGCAGACAGGGATCCCATTAAACCCGACATGGTGTTGAAGTCCAGGTTCACGCGTCCAGTAAGGATTTAGTTTATATACTCTTACCAAAGATTCAAATATTAGGTAAAGATAGAACAGGGCAGAATAAAAACTGAAACCAGAAAATTTCTTTGTGTAGAACCAGAACTGAAGTCAGTAATTTTATGTTCCTTTGATCATTTTCTCTTTTCAAAGTCTGTGTGGAAATCCTTTGCTGGCATTCACCCACACACTCCACACCACTGAAACTACCTGCTGCTACCTCTCCTCAAGCAGGATTTTCTCATCTTCCACCCTTCCAGATGTTCTTTTGTACTGTCACACCCACCACTTTCAACAGGATTTTGTCATTGTGCATTTCCAGCAAAACATTGTGCATTTCCAGCAAAACATTGTGCATTTCCAGCAAAACAATACTCAGCATAGGAAACTTAGTAGATATCCAGGATCTACCTTAATATATATTTATCTCCAGTAAAAAGAGTGCTGCCTATGGGCCTTTCCCAGCTGATCCATCCCTTCAGCTCACCAAGGTGAAGGGCGATGTGGTACCTGCCACATAACATGGCAACTGGTATCTCACTATGAAGGCTGAAAAGGTTTTCTGCTGCAAGGGCCACAAAAGACAATGTACACACATTTTATAGAACATATTGTCCTTGCTCGTGACATTTTTCTATATCCGAACCCAAAGTACCAAATAACAGATGGTAATGACAAAACCTTGCACAAAATTAAGAAATCAGTTGATGTGGTAAAAGCACTGGTCCACAATAGGACCCTGGGTAATGAGACCATGAAGACAGAGTGAGCTTGGGTCACCCCCTTGGATTACATCATACTCAGTGCATGATTACACCTGACATTTCATCTAACCTGTTTAATTCTTCTACTATAGTAGGCTGTCCCCATTGCTCAGGATCAATTTTTCTTCTTATTAGGCATTTTCTCCCCTTACTGTTTAATCCAAAGTCCATCTTACTCTTGTCACTACAATGATTAAAACCCCCACTGCTATTGTAGCAGGAATGCAGATTTCTTTGTTCTACTGCAGTTATAGAGATTAGGATGTCCTACCTATCCAAGGTTCCCTTCTGCTTTCAAGGCAGTTTTTGTCCCAGGGCATGATGCACAGATGTATTACATTGCTTGACACAGAGATGCTGCCTTATAAAGTTAGAAGGCTATATAAATAATTCATCATGAAGAGAACAGTGTGCCCTGAAATCTGCCATGCATTACAGTTACTGCTGTCTGGGGGAAACAAAAACCAAAAAACAAAAACCCAGCAAAAAAAGTTATCTGCAGGATAACTAGCTGGGAAACACCTGCCATGACTTTCCTACCTTAAGACAGAAATTCCCAAAGAATTACTAGGTCTGAATTAAAAATATGTTAAGTTTCCTTAGAGTGAAAATCTTTTAAATTTAACAAAACTTTCATTTTTCATTATCTAGAGGAACCCAGAAGTTAGACAAGGAGTCTGTTTAATTATCCTTAACTGTGGTACTCCAGGTCTCCATCCTCTCTGGTACAAATGGACGTGGAACAGACTGAAAGCCCAGGAAATGAGGAAGTGGAAAACAAGTCTCTCCAAGAGGTGGCACCAAACTGCTGCCTGAGGATCCTGTCAAGGGGCATGAAAGATCTCTCCTTAAACTCTGCCTTTCATAGATTCCTCACTTAAAATTATCTTCTTATTTACAGCACGCAGGACAAGTAATAGGAGGGAAGGGCCAGTGTTTAGCATACAGAGAGTTTCTGTGTAAAATCCGAGATACTTTATGGGAGAAAAGCTTTGGCATGCTCTCACTCCTAGGATCTCACCCTCCTGTGAGTGAGTAATTTGCATGCCTGTGGCTGGACAGGCTGGCTCAAAAATTCATTCTTGTCAAAGTCAAAAATGCAGAAGTATTGCAGATTAGTTCTAAATTTAACAGAATTAAAATACAGTATGATTAATATTTTAATCTACCCAAGTTTTGATGTCTTGGTACAGAAAGGAGACAGAAGATATCAAATCGCATAGCCAAGAACATCAGAAGAAAAGATACTAAAGAATCTAATAGTTATTTTCTCCCTTTTGTGGTGGCGAAATATTATCTACATTTGGTACTTCAACTGTTGACAGAGTCAATAATTCAGATCTACTTCAACAGTGTATAGAAGTCATGACGTCTTGTGTTGCGGTGGCTAAGTCCCCTTTACACCCCCCAAGTTGCCCTAAAAGTGGTCTCTCCCTACAACACTAGGGTGGAAAGTTCTCCCTTTGTCTAGATTCTGCTGGCCACTGGCCCTCTCCCCCTCCCATCCCTTTTCCCATTGGCCCCTGTTATGTCACTCAACCTTGCCTCTGCCCCCTAGCCCTCAGACTATCGGTTTTGGATGCTCTGCCCACCTTTGGGAGTTCTCGGGATAAAACCGGCACAGGCTTTCGGTTTTGGGTTCTTCTTGCCTCTGTTCCCTTCGGGTGTGTTGCCATTAAACACCTCAGAACTGCATGCAGAGAACCCCTCTCACCTCTTTGTCTCCGGTTTGTGCATAGACTGTGTGTGAGCGGCTGTTCGCAACCACCTGCGAAGGTGAGATTGTGTGCATGGGTAGGTGCCAGGAGAGTGCCGCCTAAGCGTCTCCATGAGGGACCCAGTAGGGACAAATGCGGCATCGATCCACCGAAGCCCGCACTCAATATTCTTGGTGATGTCCTTCTTCTTATATTGACAGTATTAGTTTACATTTTCCAGTGGTAAGCCGACCAGCTGTTGGTTTCTGATCCAACTTTCTTACTCACAACTTGAGCTATTATTCAGCAAGGCAGCCAAAATCCAATTGTTTCCATGATAAATCCTGCCCACATCTGAGATTACGCACCACAGTTGGAACCATGATTTTATAACCACTAAAAAGCAGAATCAGCCATCATGGTCAGAAGCTCAGCCGTGTGGTCTGTGTTCTCACAGCAGTGTCTGTACCCAGCCCCAGGCGCCCCTGTGCCATGGGAGAGATGCTGGGCAGGCATCCTGCAGACCCTCCAGAAAAGTCAGCTCTGCCAAAGAGCACAGCTGGTTTAACAGAGCCCCTCCACTGCCTTAGCAGGATTAGGGGATAATCCTTTTCCTCAGGGGTCACAGTTCATTTTTCCATCACAGACACATCACTGTCAGTCTAAGATGCTGGGTTACTGCTGCCTGTATTGCGCAGCCTGTGAGACCTGACAAAGCACAGATCAGAAGTGATAAGAATCTCCCAAAAAAGAGGCGTAACCTAAAAAGGGGCAGTTTATATCCAGCCAGACCACCCTCCTGGCAGTTCAGTTTAACTGTTCCCAAGGTTTGCAAAACTTCTGCTCCATTGGTAGGATGGGCTTTGGCTCTTCATTTGACGCTGAAAGGCTGAAAAAATAAATCCCATTTGGTTCACTGGAAATTCAGGCGTGTGGAGAGCTGCAGTTTTATCAACGAGGGGTTTTCCCCAAGACAAGCTGTTAACCACAGCAGGATTAGAGCTCCTGGGGGGAAGCAGAAAGGGGAGTGGGGGGAAGAAAGGAGAGACTTTCTTAGTAAGCCATGAGTGTAAGCTGTGCAACATTACCAGGTCTGTGAAAGCCTTTAAAATGGGCCCTGGCTGACTTGTTCCTCAAATTTTGCCCTCAGTTTTTCAGGGGAATTCTGATTCACTGATTGCTCAGGGTATGGTGGGAACCTACAGGCCACTTGAGAAAACTGATACCCTACAGCCTCTCAGGATATGGATCTACAAGAGAATTGGCTTCTTTTAATCCTACAGGCAGAAAGAGGCAGAGACCATTCTCTTCATCCCTCATCCTGGTGTAACAGCAATCCAGATTGAAGCAAAAGGATCTCATATAATCTGTCAAATTCCTGTGAACACCGTAACTATTCTATTCTTATTCTTCCAAATAATTCTAATAATATTCTTAATAATTCTAAATTACTGTGTTCTGTACAACAGCTAGTACTAAGTATTACTCCTATAGTTATCTTGGTTTTTCCTTTCCTTCCATATGATGTGTTTAACTCAACACTGCTTCAGTTCTCTTCATTCCCTCTCTGGAGAGAGGCACAGAACCAGAACTACGAGAAGCAAAATCAGAAGTGGTGCTTTACTATGTTAATAAGGATGATTTGGCAGTGAATATTGCATACTTTTTCCTCTCCTTTTTAGTCACACTACAGGTTTCATCAGAGGCTGTCAGTAATGCAAATTTCTACCAAACCCCAAAACCCAATTTTTGTGTTTTTCTCTCTGAAGGTGGTCTTTCATTTGGGCTAACTCCATCTGCATGTCCCACAAAGCCACATCACAATCTGGCATCCACAGTAACAGTGAGTAACATCTAGGCTGTCGTGGTATTTTTTGGAGCAGCTCTGCAATATATTTTCCTTACAGCTACTTGGGGCCAACCACAGCCACAGCCTGTGGCTGTGCTGCAGTGAAACCCCACAGCATTGCTCCTCATGGGCACACCACCTGCTCTGTCCTGGACCCTGCTGACACTCAGAGGCATGTGTCCCTGCCCTGGCCACGTGCAAATCTTCTTCAGTGCTCCCTCATGGTGCCCCTCATGCCACCCAGCGAGCACCTAAGCTTTGGTACATAAAACGATAACACCCATGCAGGGAGTAGGCGTCAAGGAAGATATCTCTCCTTCACAAACATAAGAAAACAAGGAGAATCTGTGTCCTTGGCCAGGTATTTGCTTTCTCCTATTCTTTTAAAATTGTAAGATAAATGTCAGACTGCATCTGTTACTAAATGCAAGGTAAAATCAAAAGGTTTCTGCTACATACCAGACTGATGATAGATCACAGGCTGCTAGTGATGATGATTCATTGCTTTGAAATGATTGTCAAGGAAAATAAAAGCAGGGATTACTCTCTGGCCCTGAGCGTCAAACTAGTTTGTCTTCCTCTCCAAAAAAGTGCCCAAGCTCATATGAATACAGGATTTATTAGGTACCACATTCACACCCCCAAACCCAGTACCCTCAACTAAGAGATATTTTGGTAATTTATGGCTCAGCAGCTCCTCCTGTGGCCTTTCACCATCCTCATAGGCCTGCCCTGGAAGCTCTCGAACAATTTTATATCTTCCTTGTTTCAGCACCCAAAAATGCACACAATATCCAAGGTGAGACCACCCAAGTGCAGGGCAGAGCAGGACAATCCCCTCCCTTGCCAGATCAGTGTTTCTAGGCCTGAAACCCCTCAGGACATGGGTGGCACTCCTGCCTGCCAGGGTACTGCTGACATTTCCATATCAGCCAGCACAGTCAACTCAGACTTTCTAGACTATACCTAGACTTCTAATTCCTTCTGTTTCTCTTCCATCCTGTATGTATTTGTGTCAAGTCCCTTCAAATAAGCCAATGGACATGGGAGTGGGAAAGAAAAGGGTCAAGTCCTCCTATCCTGCTATCTATGTGGGCACTCCTTTGCTATTTCCAGTACATGACTGTCTTGGTTTGAAGGACAGGTGTCTGCTACGGAAAGCAGGAGCCTCCCTTGGAATGGAAAATGTAACTGCCTTCCCCTCATAATAATTTTGAAATTAAGGGGCTTTCAGGCAAAGGTATGAAGAACAGGAATATCAGTTCTTTACTATTATATATCTATATATATGTGTATAACCAGTCAAACAAACAGCAATAACTCTGGCAGTAACAGCAAACAATCACAAACCCAGTCCCAGCCTTCTCGGCTGTCGGGCCCTTTCCCCTCGGGTGCAGTTCCGCTCGCAGCCGGCAGGGGCGCTGGCGGCTCCCGGTGAGCGGGGCAGGTGCGATGGTTCCCCCGCGGCTGCAGGGGGCGCTCCGGAGCGAGCTCGGGGAGCACGCGGCACCGGTGCCCTGGGATCCCGGGAAGGGATGGGACAAAGGCTTCACAAACCCCTGGGTAGCCAATCCCTGTGCCCCAGCAGGACTCTTGGAAGTAGCAAGATGGAATGGCAGGAATGAGCAAAATCCCCGGTGGTAGACGAGATGTATGAGAAATTCCGCAGCTGTAGCTGGAACCACTGGATATGTCAGCAGGCAGGGCGTGTGGGGGCTACAGTGTAGCGAAAACCCCAGACCAGTGCTGAAGAAGTGGGAGACTGGGCGGGCAGTGGCAGCCTGTCTGCCCAACAGGGCAGAGAGAGACTCCCTGGGAGGGGAAAGTGTAATAAATGGTTAAAAAGTTCTTTTTTTTTTGCTTGAGAAGAACTTAAAAGTTGCTTGTTAGAGGAGTGGGGGTATGCAGTTAATGAGTTAACTGTTATTGAGATTGTACGGGTGTAATGTTGCCGTGTACCCACTAGATGGGGACACCAATGGGGGAAAGTAGTGGGTCTACAGGAAGGAGGGGAATGCTCTAGAATGTTCTCAAGACAACCCAATAATCATGATGTAAATACTTTGAAGGATTATTGGTCAAGGGGCCAACCAATCACTCAACGCCCCAGCGACTGACAGAATTGAACACCAATGAGGACCCTAGCAACAAGGCATCAGAGGGAGGATCTGAGCTGCACCAATCGCAGCATCAAAAGAGACTATAAGAACTGCTCTGGAGCTCAGCCCCTCATCTTCCTGAGGAACCTGAGTCCAAGGGAATATCCTGTGCGATGCATTGTTTGTTTCTCTGGGTTGTCGAGTGGGACTTGGGCTTACCTCGAGTCTCCACTCCTGGTTTTCTTTTTAATAAATGAGCAGACTTTTATTCCACCCAAAAAACAGTCCAAGCTTCATTTATAACAGAAAGGGGCTTGGGGATCCCAGAGATTCCTCTGAGGCACCCCAGCAGATGGTGAAGGGTCCTTTTTTAGTGAGGTAGGGTGTTAACAAGGTTCCAGTGCAATGGCCGCTCCCATGAGCAGAGCTTCACTCACGGTAGAAGGCAGCAAAAGACAGAACCCAGCAGTGATGGTAAATTCTTCCCACAGCAACTGCAGCCTCCTTCCCTCTGAATGCTGAGAGAGCAAGAGGGGGCTAGGAGCTGCACCCAACCCCTTCCCCCAGCCCAGTTCTCAAGGTACCTCTGCCCCTCCATGAGAAACCCCCCAGCTAAGAGGGCAGCCAGCCACACCCTTCCCAGAGAAACTTCGTCTCTCCCAGGTACCTGGTTGTTATTGTCTCTTAGCAACAAAAACTTGGAGAAAATTCCATAAGACAAAGAAACAAAAGGAGAACTCCTAAAACCCAATGACTTTTCTTTGAAGACTCTGTGGGAAGATGCTCCTCCTTCTGAGTGCTCAAAAGCCTGCCCTCCGCCTCGCACAGATCATTCCCCTGGGGGATCAGTGCCTCAAATATGGGATGAGTCCCACAGTTGAGGAAGCCCCCATTGGTGACAGGCACAGACCCAATGCACAACCTGAAAACCCAGCAGACCTGAGAAGCTCCATCTTTCCTTGCAGGGCTCTGTGTGTGGCTCCAGCTCCAGCAGCTGCTGGCACCAAGCCCTGGGGCACATCCCCGCCATTGCAGGGCAGCCTCAAGCAGGGCCACACTTGACTGAGTGCTGTTCCTACCTCTTGGCCTGCACAGAGTGCACTCCAGCTTGCCAGATCCCTGGCAGCTGGAGCTCTTCTTTTGTTGCTCTCCTCTGATAAGAATTCCTCTCAAGGGGCTACAGAGGCTTTGGCCCATGCTCCAAGTTGGTGTCGCTTCTCTTGTCAGACCTGTCTCAGCTGACTGCCTGTGCTCGTTCTCTCCCTGCTCTTGTTCCTTGGGCATGGATCCAGTCCTAGCCTTCAGAGACAATTCTGTCCCTTCCGAGTTCCATTCTCCTCTGCTTGCAGGGCTACAGCACTTGAGGGGACCTTGAGATTGCCCTGCTGCCACAGCAGCCACATCACACAACTGCCTCTCGTGCGCTGCTCCAGCTCCATCTTAAAACTCGAGGCACTGCTTACCGAAAAGATCTTCCAGAACCCTTTACTTCTGACAACTACCAAAAATCCTCTGCGATTTTCCAGCCTCAGTCTTTTTCCCTCAGTCTTTCTCCCTCCCAAAGGCACAGGGAGGTGTCGTCTGGGTGGGAACTCAATTTAGTCTCAGCAGGTTGAAGGGTGAGACCCACGAGGCTGCCTAGCATGAATTCCATGCATTTTCTCTGTCTCTACATTTCTAGGAAGCCCTCCACCCCCTTTCATGTTAAGCATAAAAAGAAAAAAGTGTCTATTTATTGACACTTATTCTTGTCCCAGCTGCCTGTTACATGGAGTAGTTCTTTCCTGAATGGATGCTTTCTTCTTTAATGCAAATATACAAAGAATAAGGAAAGCAGCCCCTTGGAATGGCCCAAAAGTTGAGCAGCACCCATTGGCACAGCCTCTGCTCCTGCCTACAGGGAACTCACAGACAAGGCAGTGCCAGCCTTCTCAGAGGTGGGTGAGGACAAGAGAGAGCAGACGCCAAAAAGGGGTTTAAGCTGTGCCAAAGGATGTTTGGGTTGGACATTAGGAAGAACTTTTTCCTCGAAAAGGGGGTTCCATGTTGGAATGAGCTGCCCAGGTGTGGGAATGGAATCCCCACAGTGGGAGGTGTCTAGGAAAGGGAAGCCTGGGCATAGCCCTCAGTGCTGCGCTCCAGTTGCCACGGTGGGGATGGGTCACAGGTTGGACGTGATGATCTCACAGGCCTCTTGCAAGCCGATGGATTGCGTGATTCTGTGACATCACAGCCCTTGGGCACAGCGTGGTGGCTGGCAACCATTGCCAGCCCGTGCCCATGCCCAGAGCCCGGGCAGAACTCGGCATGCATGGAGCGACAGCCAGAGCCTGTGCGCAGGTGGTGGCTGGTCACGCAGCAGCACCATGGCCAGCCAGCGCTTCCCTTGGCTCCTGACGCTTGTACTGCTGGTGATCTTGGGCCATCCTCTGGACACTTCCAGCCATCCTGCTGGGGACACAGGCACCTTGGCTGTGCTTCCCGAGGCCCTGGAGCAGTGGGACACGGGCCTAGGGATGACCCCCTTGGGGCATTTGGCACTGCTTTCTTGGACTTGTGAAGCCCTGGACCTGCAGATGATGGGCATTACCCTCAGCCAGTGGCTCCGCAGGAAGCTCCGGAGACACTGGGGAGAGGTGAGGGAGGTCAGGCAGGTGGGATAGTGCTGGGGGGGCCAGGAGCTGCCAAGGCCTTGGGCCAAGCTGGTGTCGGGTGAGACCCAAGAGCCCTGGTGCAGGAGAAAAGTTGGGCAGGTCCTCCGGGTCCTGGGCCTCTTGGGCAGCCCTTTATCCAAGGCCCAGAGGCATCAGGGAAACCTCAGCCCCTGAGCAGGAACTGGGCCCAGGCTGAGCCCCAGGGACACCTGGCAGAGCCTCCACCTGGGGCAGCCCAGCCAGGCGCGAGTCTCTCCCGCAGAGGCCAGAGCCAGCCCGAGAGGGCTCAGCTCCCCAAGGCCCCTCTGCCCCGCTGCATCAGGCTCCCTGTGTTGTGCCTTCCAGAAGAAGCACCAGAGCCCCTTGGCCTCTGCAGGGAAGTGCTGCCAGGGACACAGCTGCTGCAAGGAGCTGCTCCAGCAGCTGAGGGACAACAGTGCCCTGATGCGGCTGTGCCTGCGCCACTGCCCTCTGCAGCGGCCTGGAGAGAAGAGACTGAGGAAATGGGGCATTTGGAAGAGGAGACTCTACTTCTCCCCTTGACAGTGCCTCTCCAGCCCGGCTCTCTGTTTGCACCTCACTGCAGGGGATGCATGACCAGTGCTCAGCACGGGCACTGCGACATCCCTCACCACAGGTGTTAGTTTAGCCCCCCCACTCTTCGGTATAGAATAGAGTTCCAAGCAGTCTGTTCCCCTAGAAGCTGCCATGATGACTTTTTGTCTTTTCTTTTATACCCCTTTTATATACCTTTTAATAGCTTTTGTATTCTTAGTGTTTTTTAGCCTACATTCTTAGACTTATTTGTCAAGCTAGGAGACTAAACATTTTAGAAGCTTTGTAGTTAGGGATCAGAATGCCCCAGATACTGAGGTCCACTCCAGAACACATTTAGTAAACTAAGATAGAACCATCCAGGGGAAGGTTCCTCGGGGAGAGGGGCTCACTCGAGCCTCTCATTGAGGAATATTTGGTAGATATGCTAATTAGTATGACCTATAATGATATACTTGATCTATTGTGGGTGTGCATTGTGGTGTGCATTTCGGTGCATTTGACCTGGACGTGGTGCACCTAAGGATCCTTAAAATAAATACAGAGGTAAAATCCCTTTTTCCCTTCTAACCATGTTTGATTCTTGATTTTAAGACCAAGAAAAGGCATCAGTTCAAGTTCCCAAAAGTTGATGTAGTTTTAGGCACAAGGTTCTCCCCACCGTAGTCTTTGCACCCCCTAGCTGTAGCTCTTAGGAGTAGTCCAAATCAACAAAGTTCACCTTTTCTATACATTGCCTTGTTTTTTTATTGTTGTTCCATCCGAGAGGGAACAGAGCGATTGCGTGGTTTGGCATGAATGGAGAGGCTGAGTGCAACAGCAGTGCTTGAGGAAGAGAGGATGGAGGGCAGCTGGAAGAAGCCCATGGGCAGTATTCACTTGCCTCCATCTTCCAGGAAGCTGTGATTCAATCAGTGTCCGCACTGTGCCAGGGGGCCCCCAAAGGCACAGGGAGGTGTCGTCTGGGTGGGAACTCAATTTAGTCTCAGCAGGTTGAAGGGTGAGACCCACAAGGCTGCCTAGCATGAATTCCATGCATTTTCTCTGTCTCTACATTTCTAGGAAGCCCTCCACCCCCTTTCATGTTAAGCATAAAAAGACAGGAGCAACTTCCTGTAAAACAGGTGATCCATTCTAAATAAGCTCCTTACTCCTTATAAATGCGGAATAAAACACCTCATGTAAAATTTCTTCCAAGAGTACCCTTGAATAGAACAACATTAGTACTACAGTGAGTTACACCAGCAGCTCCTATCCATTTCTTCAGCATTCAAACAGCTTCAGAAACTTCCATCCAACCCAAGCACCTTTAATTCCCCTCTCCACTTGAAAACAGCCTTGCTGCTCCTTTCTCTTCAAATCCCCGTCCTGCTAATAGGCATCACCTGAAGGAGCCTCCTGCCACAAAGAACCAGCAGCTGCAGAAATAGCACCTGAGGTTCTGCTGCCTCTGTGTATTTGGGAATCTGAATATTCCCATAGTTTTTATTTGGTCTCCTCCATTTATAATGCACCCGATAATATTTTCAGTCAGCTTTTAGAATACTTGGAGTTTATCATATCCTTCTAATCCCTTGAATCATTAATCCTCAAAATAAATTGATTTAGGTGCTCCCAGCACTCACAGCTGAGAAGTTTGAAAATAAAAGGCATTTTGACTAAAAGCTCAGAATTTAAGTAAATAAAGACAGCCAAAAACCAGTTCACAACACACAAATTTTAGTTAATTTACAATTATCCCATTATTTGATTTGATTTTACTGTAAAGGCTCAAATCCTATTTAGCTTTATAGTGGTCGCAGGCCTCAACAACTGCCTGTGCAGTTGGCGTTTTAAGAAACAAATCTAGAGTTTGAGTGTCAAGCCACCAACACAATGTATGTACCCCAGCTGGCTAAAAGACAGCACTTGTAAGGGGATTTTCTGACACCAGGATGTCCCCCCCTGCAGAGAGCAGTCTGGATGAGCAGGAATCCTTTTGAGAGCTCAAGCAATTCAGTGATCCCCTCAAACTACTTTATGTCAGAAGCAATACACCATTTCATTTTGTCTCCACACCAGGAATTTACTCTGCCATTTTTAACTCCCCATTGAAAGCCCATTCTTTCCCTTCAGCAACGATTCCTGACTTTTATTTAATCTGTAAGCCCCTAATTCTCCTGGATAAGGAGCTGCTCCTTTCACAGATAGAAAGAAATTGAACATGCACAAGAACTGAACCTCAGAAACTGGGGTGTTTTTGGAGTGTATGTGGGTCAAAATATGATATGGGAAATGCAAAAAATATTTGCTTAAAAAAATAAGTTTTAAAAGAAGTACCAATTCTATGTGTGCCTTTGGAATTTTGCTTTAAAGGAAAGTACACTTGCAGATGACTCCAAACTGAGCCCAGCTCTTCAATGAGCATTTCTACTTTGTGTTTTCATTGGGTCAGACAACAAATTACACCTCTGAGAACCATTCCGATTTGGACGAGTTCCAAAAGGTCTTTGTGGGTGGCCTCTGTGAACATTTTGGTTGGTCGGTGCTTCCCCAAGGGCTTAGCTGTACATCCAGAGCAGTTTTTGGGGCTCGAATGCTGTTCTTCTTTGCCTTTCTCCCAGTCTCTCTCCCACTGCAGCAAAGACACTGCTTGTTCTTTCAGGTCATTCCTCCGAGATAATTCCAGTTCTCCAGAGTCCATATATCCTACAGATTTGAAAACAACCCAGACCACGTGGACTTGGAACTACATTACTTTTATACCCTTTCTAGTTGTGCTGACAAGCAGCTTAGAACTGGGTTTGGACAATCTCTGCAATATTGTTCAGTGCGGGTAGGAAAAACCAGCAAACCCAGAGCAAAAATGAGCAGTCCAGATAGGCTCAGGAGTTAACACTGAATCAACAGGAATCTGTTTAACCTGACACATCTGCAGGACCCAAACAAAGCACAGTTAACCCGCATAAACTGAACGCGCTCTTTGGAAACTTTTCACCCAAAAATGTGGCCCGTGGAGAACCCTGTTCCGAGGGCAGCAGTGCCATCTAGCGAGGGGAAGGACTCCCTGCACCATTTACATCCCGCAGCTACAACACACCCGGATCTACCCGTTGAAAAGGTTGAAATGCTGAAAAGGTTCACTACAGGAAATAAAATGCCTTCTCGTGACGCCACTTTTTTGATACAGGAAAGACATAAACAGATTTTTCAGCAACACCTGAATATTCATTTGTATGGGAAGATCTCTTTATCTCTTATTGGCTTCCCTGTTACACATATATATTAAAAATTACTGTAAATATTTAAAATTATGGACTGTTTTTTTAAAATAAGCAGTAAATTTTTCATTGCTTTGCCTTCAAAAACTTATATGACAAGTGATTACAATGATGATCAGATTAAAACGGGTTTCAAAGTTGATTTTGATTCCGTTGCTTTGTTGACTCCGAGGAAGTCTGATAGACACCCTGTCTGCCTGTTGAGTGCTTTTTAAAATTCTTATGTATGATCATGCACTGATAAAACTATGAAAATATGAAATATACATTTATATATGCAGGCAAACATCCCAAAAAATGTTAGACCCAAATTGAAAGAGCCCAGCTTCCACAGAGACAAAGTCCAGGCAACAGAATAGAATATGTCTGCAAGAAGAAAAGATGAGATGCCTTAATTACCAGCAGAGGACAGACCTCGGACAAGTCAGATGTTCCTCATGTGTAACCCCTCTGCAGTGCTGTGTCTCATAGCACAACATACAGTACCATGGGGGTGTACATTACTGTGAATATGTGTTCATGCATGTGTTTAAGATGAGCTGCAGAAAAGTGCTTAGAAACCTAAACACCTTAGTGGCTGTTTATTAACGTCTTGCATCTCGTATTGGAGTTTACCTGTTGTATATTGATCCCGAAAGTTTAGTTCACAGGTTGCCACTTTCTTGTCATTAATAAATCCATAGGCCCCTTTGTTGAGGAGCACAGCTGGTGCTGAGGAGCACAGCTGGTGCAGGCAGCCCGGTTTGCAAGCTGCAGCCTGAGACGCAGATTGAGCTCCGGGTGGGAGCCCAGAGAGACAAGAGGCCGTGAACTGCCACCCTTTGCACAGCAAAGGGCACAAGGAGCGGTGGCACAGCCGGGGAATGGAAGAGACGCGGCAGGAAGAGCAAGGCTTGTGAGAGGGTAGATTGTGAGGGGATAAAAGCCTGGGGCTCCTTTGCTGGGGATCCTCCTCGGAGGCACCAGCTCGGGCTGTTCCTGTGTTACTGCGCCCTGAATAAATGGCTTTATGGAACAATACGTCTGAGACTCTGCCACAGGAAACCCAGGGTAGAACTGGTGAGGAAACCTGGTCTGACCATGTGAGTGGGGGACGTGGGGAGTCAAGCGGGGCTCCCACTGGAGCCACCCGCTGTGAAGGAGCTTCGGTCCCAGCAGTGAAAATCTCTGGCCTTGGGAGTGTGACCAGCAGAGAGGCTCGAGAATGGTCAGACAGGAAAGTTTCCTTAACATTCTTTGAGCCTGTTTTGAGCCACGTGTGTTGACCAGTTTTTCCCTGAGACAGCAATACCCTTCATCTCTTGACCCTTCCCAGCAAGGTCCTCTGCATCTTCTCAGATGAACAAATTGTGCATATTAGGACACTTTCAAGTTTTGGTGCAGCCTGTAGAGGTCATGGTATTTGGCACCATGAAAACAGCGAGTACCCAGCAAAGCCTGAAACAAACTTCTGGCAAGTACATACACATCTGTCACTCAAAATTTGCTCTTTTATTTTGACAAGCTGTAAGAAAGATCCCCTGACAGAATTATGACTTCACAGCTCACAGCTGTTATTTATGTTCTATAAAATGTCACCAACATCTGCTACCACAGTGAAATGCAGAATTGCAAAGCAATCTGAAGTTCAGATGTAAACAAACAAAACCAGTTTCCAAACAATGGTATAAAAGGCAATAATGCTGAAATAACCTAAGTATTTAAAATCTAAAAGGGTATCAATCTGTTGAATTTTTATGGAATGAGATGCATATGCAAATAGAAAACTTCAGTTTTCCGAATGTAAATCGCATGTGACTCTCTGAATAAAGTCAAGGTTTTCACAGGTTGGTTGTATGTTTTGTCTGCTGTGTTGGCACTCCTGGTCCACACATTTAATATTCACGGAAAGACAGGTGCCCCTTCACATAGTGCCTTAGGATGTATCACCTCTGGGCAATTCAGAAGTGCCACAGGCACACTGACAGTCACATCCAAAAAGGGATGTCCTGGGACACTGAGCCAGACCTGCAAGCACCTCCTGTGAGGCCTTGTGTCACACAGCATCCACCCTGACCTGGCTGGGGAAAGAACATGCACATTTGCCTTGGGGCAGCCAAATGACTCAAACTGTTTTTTCCAGCATATGGAAATGGCACTGGTCAGTGAAAAACCATCAGTTCTTGCAATCCAAACACCTGAAACTTTAGAAATAACTTGCGAAACACTTTGTGAAAATGTAACCCCTGCCACCAGGGACGCAAACCTAAATGTACATTTCCAAATACACACAGTCCAATTTTTACAGTATGCAATGGATCTCCACACCCCATCTTTAGTATCCTTTGGTACAAAGAACTTGCTGACCCAGATCAAAAGAACCTGTCCTGTTCTCCTAAATTACAGTACAATCTTTGCTTCTTGGGCTTTTCTGAAAGGAGTCCCTGCAAAAACAATCAGCAAGGGACACTGGAGAAAGCATTGGAAAGTCAAACGCTGGACATCCAAACCGCTGTCAGTTTCTTGGGATTTACTGACAGCTAGTCTCCTAGAAATTAGCTAGATGAGGACACAATTATGAGAATAAGATAATAATGAGAACTTTTCCCAAATGTGCAGCTCTAGCCACACCCCTCAAAGCCATGGGCTGGTGTTCAGAAAAGCCAGAATCCAATAGCCACCAGAACAGCTGTGCTCTTCCTGGAGTCATGTGATCACTAAGTATAGGATGGAGCTGGTGCCAAATGTCATTGAGATCTTGCTAGTGTTAAAGGACATCAGTGAGAAGGTTTTCTCTAGCTGTGGCACACGGAAGGACTCTAGGGGTGGGAGTGGATGGTGGTGGTGTATGTGTGTGGTGTAGCCAGGGAGCCTGGCACAGAATACAAGCAGCAGTGGAATTTCTACCCTGAAACATACATTCCCCCACCAATGCTTTGAGATAACAAAAGCAGCACCTACAAAATTTTCCCAGGATCAGAGTTTTAGCTTGGCAAAAGCAACCTATCAGCAGAATCAAGGAAGTCACCATTGCTAGATGACTTTTAAAAATTAACATCTTGTAAACTTCAAATTTTCAGAGAAAACTCCTGAGAGAAACAAAACTACAGGTGGCTCACTAACCTGAGGACCCATGTGGAGAAGCAAAACTTGAAGGTACACAGGGGATGATAAATTAACCTCTAGATTGCCTATGTGTTCACAGAGCTTGGAGCTGTCAGATGCTCGAGATTGTCTTGTCGCCTTTCAAGGCTCTGATCCCAAGGCTGGCTAGAACAACACTGGAGCTGGAGATAGCCAGCAGTTGGATTTTGAAAACAGTGCTAGCTGTGGATAGCAGGGTAGCATTCCCACCTAAGGTTTGGGATTAAAGAATGGAATAAAACATCCTCCACTCCATGGACAGTTTCAAGGACTTGAGTGGGATATTTAATGAAAGTGCTGAGATTTCAAGCAGCTCCAAGAAAGCTCAGGAGTCTAAGGACCGACAAGTAAAGATCATCCTGCTAAACAACTTGCAGAAGTAATTATGAGCCAGACAGCACTGAAGAACCTCTGCATTCTATGCTACATTCAAGGTGTGGCAGAGAGTGTGAAACCATCACAAACAGTACTGTAAGTGATTTAACAAAGGCTGTCTAATAAGAAAAATATGCAGGTACACTATGCTTGACAACTACTAGTAAGGTAGGCCAAAGCCACATGATTATTTAACTGCATACAAGAGACTGAGCCAAGATCTAACACCCAGGAATAACATGGAGTCCTGGGAGCTCTCAGAAAAGAAAGCAAAAATGCTCTAAGAAAATAAGAGGAACTGAGGGAGAAGCACAACACCATCCCCCTCTGTTTCAGCTGCATGCTGGGAGGGTGCAATTTCAGATCTAAAGGACTGGCCTCATTACTGCAGCCAACAAAGGCTACCTGGCTCAGTGCTTGTGTGCAGGTAGCCCTATAGCGCAACAAAGCACTTAGAGCAGAACTATGGACGTTTCAAAAGGACATAAATAAGATTCCCTTCATAGAAAAGACGGGAGTTATATATAAAACCTTTAATTTTACACTCTTTCAGTCTAAAAGTAAGGCCAGCCCAACTCATATTACGATTTGTCAGTGACTTAACAATTGCAAGACTGGAACAAGCTAGTATTTGCCATTTATTTCCAGAGTATGTTGCCAGTCACAGGAAATCTGCGAGTGACTCCAGCTGTGATTCTTTATCCTCTCCTGTAAGAGAGGACATGGAGCCAAAGACAGCTATAGGAGAGCCCATATTGCTCAAGTCCTCTCAAGTTCTCAGGATCTATTCAAATCTTGTCCATCTAGAACAGCTTCAATGGATTATTTATGTAATAATTCATATCTGCTGGCCCTCTCTCACGCTGCAACCCCTGAGAAGTGAGGCATTCATTAGGGTAAAAGAACAGAAAAAGCATCTTGGGTGTTTTCTGTGTAACATATTTTGCAAGTATTTTACAAATCAGAAGTTTTATTAGCATCACCTCTCTCAGTCCATGACAAACTACAGACCACCAGTAAGATTAGCACTGAAAAGCTGCTGATGCAATAAAAGACCGTAACTTATGTAATTGAAGCTGTGTATTTTAAAGGCCAAAGGTATCAATAAAGCTGAACTGACAATAACAAAGATTTTTCAGCCTTCAAAAGCCTTAAATCTATGTGGTAGACAAGGCATAGATTTTTCAGCATTTAATATAATTTTAACATCTTATTAATTGACAATTAATTACAGCATGTTCGGTGGCCAGTATGTTTGTCAGGTTCATGCCTATAAACTATTTGTAGGAGTCTAAATACCAGTTTATCTGGACTGAAGCCCCAAAGGAATAACAAGAACCTCTGCAATGTACAGATCAGACCCCGTAGATACCAGAGTCAAATCTGGAATACTGTGCACCAGGCATCTTTATCCTGCACCCAAGGTAGAACAGGATCCACCACTTCCTTCACCTGAGCTATCTAAATAATAAGAGGAGATAGTTTGATACAGATAAATCATACATTTGTGCCTTGAGTCAAAGGATGTTTTGCTTTGCAATTTAATTGCCAAAGGAGCTTAATGCAGAAGTGCAGCAAGAAGCAGCAGACAAAAAGAACAAAAAATGTTCCTGTACTTGGACAATGTAACCAGTCCTTCACCGCTTTATTTTGCATTTTCTCTGACTCCGCAGCTCATCCTTCCCTTCAGAAGTTCAGATCCCTCACACCACCATGCTACATGTACCACACTTGAATATTCCCTGGCTTTGTCACTGCAGGGAAATACAGAGTAATACCTCCTTATCCCGCTCCTACAGGTGGGATGTACTAAAGGTTTTTTTCCTAAGCACATGAATTCTCAGAAGCTAACTAAGGGTAGTTAAGGGCAGGCTATTCTTTTATAGTGAAAATCAGGCTTAGGACTGAGTGAGGACAGAGTCCTAAAGGAATGGTTGCAGAAAGGATGCTTATAAGTGAGTGGGGGTTGAACAGTTATGAGCCTGCTCTGCTTGTGCCTGGCATGTGTAAAAGGGTGAAGTATTACCGCAGGCCTGGTTCCTACGGTAAATCACCGTGTCCCGCAGCCATAGGGAGGAGGAGGAGGAGAAGATCCAGCAGGCAGGAATTGTGCAGCAAGATTGATTTATTTAATTATTTTACAAACTCTTTTATAGACTCTTTTCTTCAGAGTCTAATTGGACAAAGGACCAGCCACCCCTTGGGGGTGATTGGCCAAAATCCTAAAACATCCATTATCAAAATATTTTTCTACTATACCATAAACAATACTTTCCAAGGTTGCAGGTGGCTTGGTTGTTTACATTCCCTGCTACCTCTTCTGTGAGAGAGAAAAATCTCTCATGGACTTAGAAAATAACAAGAAGATCCTCACTAACAGCATTTTTGTACCTACAATTCCCCCTTTTTGTTTTATAAGATAACAACCCTACTATTAATCCTAAATAGAAATCTACATCAGTTATTAATTCTAAATATGTCCTTAAGGCTTTAACTATCTGACTCCATAACAAGAAATTTAAAATTCAGTCTCTGCTTGTGGAAGGACCATCCCAGTCTCTGCTTGTAGAAGGACCATCTGCCTGATGGTTGACATCCTAGTCATCATCAGAAGAGTCATTAGGCTGATGATCTACATTCTGGTCGCCATTTGGATGGTTGGCATTCTGGTCATCATTTGGAGGTTGCCTGTTCTGCCTCTGGTGCTGTAGGTCAGGGCGAACGCATTTTGAAGGTAGCCACCATATCCCAGTATCTGTGGAAACGCAAGCATACCCACGACCCCAAACGATAAGCTCATGAGGGCCTTCCCACTGGTTAGTGAGTAAATTCCGTACCCAGACTTTTGCCCGAGGCAGTTGTATGTCGTCTGCAGACTGCAATAAGAGAAAATGATTCAGAATAACAGGATTATTTGAATTTTGTGGTACTGTAAGGTGATTAATTGTACACAAAGCTTTTGCTAGTCGGCTCTGTGGGGTTTCTCCATGCATTCCCCTTTTCTGTTTGTCCAAAGCACGCTCCAAGGTACCATGAGTGCGTTCGACAATGGCTTGGCCAGTAGGAGAATGTGGGATACCAAAGGTATGGTCTACACCCCATAGGTGTAAAAACTGCCGCGTCTTCTCCGAGGCGTAGGCAGGACCATTATCGATTTTCACAGAAGCTGGCACGCCCAGGACTGAGAAAGCCAATTTCCAATGGGCAATGACATCATGGCCCTTCTCTCCAGTGTGAGCAGTAGCTCACATAGCCGAGGAGAAAGTGTCAATAGACACGTGCACATATTTCAGCCGACCAAATTCTGGGATGTGAGTTACATCCGTTTGCCAAATCTGCAAGGCTTTTAGCCCTCTGGGGTTTACCCCCGCTGGCAAAGGCGCAGCGAGTCCGTGACAGTCAGCACAAGCACTGACAATGTCGCGTGCCTCGGTTGGTGTTAAATGAAACTGATTCTGCAGGGTATGTGCACTTTGATGGAAGAAACCGTGCGATGCCTTGGCTTGTGCAATTTTGTCAGGCTGAGGCCCTACCCACGCAGGGTTGGCCAGCATGTCAGCCCTGGCATTGCCTTCTGTTAGAAACCCTGGTAAATTGGTGTGGCTTCGAATGTGCAGAATGTAATACGGATGCACTTGAGCCTGAATTGCAGACCACAAGGTTTGCAACAGCGAAAACAGAGCCGCATTGTTCACCTCCTTCAGAAGTGAACAATCTAAGCGTTGAGTTATATCTGCTACATAAGCAGAGTCAGTAACCAAATTCAAAGGTTCCTGTGAGAATCGCTGAAAAGCCATGGTAACAGCCCTTAATTCAACTAACTGAGCAGAGCCTGACTCGGATTTGTGTGTTAATCAACCACTGCAAAGGCAGTGTAGGATACTGTGCACCCTTACACACAGTGACCCCTACTAAAAATTTGTCCCAATCCGTACGCCCCAAGCTGCCAACACGTCCCGTCCCCAAAGGTTAAGGGGAGTGGTAGCAACATAAGGCCTAATCGTAGCTGTGTGCCCCTCTGAATCCTTCACCACCACAGGCCGTTCGCTTAAATAGCTCTGTGTGGTTCCTCCTACTCCTGCGATGGCCGATCCCACCGGGGCTAAAGGCCATGAGGGAGGCCATGCAGAGAAGGAGATGATCGTTACATCAGCACCCGTATCAATCAAACCTCGAAGCTGAGTCCGGGGTGGACAGGCGTTTGGCAGGATCAGGGTACATGTCATCTGTGGCCTTTGGTCAGAGATGTCTGCAGTCCAGAAGGCCTGCGGAAGTCCCGTAGATCCACTGCCGTTATCTTCGTGAGTTTGTTGCTCTATCCTGGGGACACAAGACTTAAAAGGCACTAATTTAGCAAGGCAGGTCTTTTTAGGAATAGTTACAGGGGGTTTTTGCGTGGAGACCATAGCGCAAATCTGACCTTTAAAGTCAGCATCAATAACTCCTGAGTGCACTAAGATTCCTTGATGGGCAACATCAGGTTTTCCCACCAGCATCGCACTGGATCCCTGGGCTAAGGGTCCATATGCGTCCAAGGGAACCTTATAAATACCTCTAGAGTCTAAGACGACTGCGGCTGTGGTGTGGACGTCAAACCCGTCTGATCCATGGGTGCTGTCTGATCCCTGGGTGCCGTCTCTAGGGTGGCTGGGTAGGCCTGTGCCTGTACCTGTGCCACTCTCTGGGGGAGCGACTGCATCGAAGAGCAATTCCCCCTCCTTGAACCCTGGTGGAAGTTTCCCGACAAAGGCTGACCATTGGCATGAGTCCGGGATCTACAGTAGCCCGAGCAATGCCCTGGCCTGCCACACCTCTTGCACTGGGGGATCGGTGTGTTCTCTTTTTGGCTCGGCTTAGGCCGCTTCCATTTCTTCACCTGTTTTGGTTGCTTTGGTTCACGACCAGAAGATGCGTGAACAGGCTGCAGGAACGCAGCCAAAGCAGACCTTCTCTGGTTCCCAGATCCCACCTTAGCGCAGGCTTCGACCATGTCTGTTACCTCAGGATCCCCTGGTAAGGCATTTATGATTTTTCTGCACTCCTCGTTTGTGTTATCTCTCACTAACTGCCTTAACAACAACTGTCTTAACCCGTCATCCTCAACCTGCTTCTTGAGAGAAGCAGCGACTTTCTCTACAAAGGAGAGGAATGACTCTGATTTCCCTTGAACTATTTCAGTATATCGCTTTCTGGGTGCTGACAACTCTATGGTTTTCAACAGGGCAGCCATGCCGACCTGTTGAGCTTGCTGCAGGACGCTAGAGGACAAGTTATCCTGTAGACCGGGATCAGAGAAGGGACCAGTCCCCATCAAAGCATCCATTCCTGCTGTCCGTCTAGGATCAGCAGCAGGGAGCTGCATATTTGCTAATGCAGTCTTGCTGGCCAGCTTTCTCCAGGTTTTTTCAAAAACTGTAAATTGTACAGGTTGAAATAGAATTTGACCTAAGTGTCTGATATCAAATGGAGAAAGCAAATCTGTATTTATCACCCGTATTATTTGCATAACCTCAGCAGAACCTAGCCCATATTGTGCCACCTTGGATTGGAGGTCCTGGGCAACTTTCCAAGCAATTACCTCATGCTTGTCATGCTCCCCTGAATCTGGGAGAGCCTTATACACTGGGAAGGCTTGGATCCTTTTTGAGGAACCAGTACCATCCTGAACTTCTGGCACAGCCTGCGGATGGAGTGTAACAGCTCCCCGGTTACCCCCAGAATCCTCAGATCTATTTGGCATTCCAAGGATTTCTAATAACCTCCAGTCACCCTCCCCCAATGCTTGCATCTTAAGAGACTCTAGGAAGCGATTATGATGCGTCGGACGTACAGTTACCGTGCAGTCCGGAAAAGTCCAGGGGCGAGACCGGCGCAGCCTTTTTCTTCGCCGCACAGCTACAGCCGCCTGACGACCTGGGGCCAGAACCTCATCTGCCTCACTGCCTGACAAGGAATCATCAGGCAAAGGCAACTTTGGGGTGCTGGGAGGGAACAGAAATGTGCAGGGAGGTGAGGCACTTTGGCTAAGTTCGCCAGAGCCAGAACAGACAGGACAGACTGCAGCTGGCTGTGCGGCAGTTTTTACAGCAGTTTCTTTACGGGAGGCCGTCTCGGCCAGATCCGACCGAGCTGGTACTGAAGCTGCAGCCAGTGTCTCTAGGGCTATGGCTGCGCCCGGCGCCATGGCCAGCACCGCGCTCGTCTCTCACACAGCAGCCACGTTCGGCACGGTCGCCGCTTCCGCTGCTGTTTCGCGCTCCCTGGGCGTGCTCGGCACCGCCGTCTCTGGCCGGTGCTCCGCGGACGTGCCTGGCGCCGCTGTCTCTGGCCTGCACTCTGCGGACGCACCTGGCTCCGCCGCTGGCGCGTTGTCTGCAGCCGTTCCTGGTGCCGCCGCCTCTGCCCGCCGCTCAGCAGCCGCCGCCGCTTCCGGGTTTTCCCGTGGCAGCGCTGTTCCTGGTTTTGCCGCCAGACGCGCCGTTTCTCGGCTTGGAGTCGTATCTCCCACTTCTGGCGGGGGGGGGCGCGGGCGGCGCGGGCAATGCTGGCGGCGCTGCCGGCGTGGGCTCGGGCATTCGCCGCTCTAACAGGCTGATCAAGTCCTCCATCCTTCGGGATACGTTTCGTAGCTCTGACAGAAAGGGCAGATGCTGCATAAAAAGGTCCATGGTTCGGTTCTGCGACTGCGCAGAACAGTCCAGTGCCAGGGAGGGCAGTGGACCATAGCCAGGCAGTCCGGGCGGAGGCACGCCCGGCGATACGCCCGCTAAGTTAGATCCAGGTGCATACGGAACCAAACTAGGACGCTCTCTGGGCATCTAAGTTGCTAAGCCGCTGATCTGCGGCCCTGGATAAACCGTGGCCACCATCCAGCCGAACGGTAAGGCAGGCTGTGCACCCTGTCTCTGCCCTGACCCCCCTGCCTCTGCTGGCGCGGGTTTCCTGGGGGCTGCGGAGTCCTGTGATTGTGCAGGGTGAGCCGGCGCAGGCTCTGCCTGTGGAGCCAGGGGGGTTTTTCCAAATCCACCATCATTTGCCCCGGAAGCCCAGTCAGCGGGGCCCCCCTCGGACATTCCTCCGTCACTCATCACCGAGATAGGCGATCCAACCCTGCTATCACAGTCAAGGGCTGTCAGCAGGAAAAATAACGACCACCAGGTTTTGTATAATTCTAACGCTGCCGGCTCCCCTGTCGGGAGCTCATGTCGGACAGTGCATCCGAGCTCCTGCCATAAGGAAAAGTCCAGGGCAGTATCTCTGTCCATGGAAATCCCTTTTAAGGTAGCCCAGTCTAATAATTCCCGAACTGAGTTTTCAGGAATGGAGGTGCGCAATATGCTAAACACACCTTTCCAGACCAGTATGCCAGCGTCGTTCTGTGAGCCCCTGTTCGCCATTTCTCAGTTCTGTCGGACCTCCCGGTCCCGGGGGGAAAAAGGAACAGTGTACCTCTACAGGAATTCGGCTTGGCTCGCAGCAGCAGGACACGTCAGAGAGTACAGAATCACGTCGGGGTCACCAAATATTACCGCAGGCCTGGTTCCTACGGTATATCACCATGTCCCGCAGCCATAGGGAGGAGGAGGAGGAGAAGATCCAGCAGGCAGGAATTGTGCAGCAAGATTGATTTATTTAATTATTTTACAAACTCTTTTATAGACTTTTTTCTTCATAGTCCAATTGGACAAAGGACCAGCCACCCCTTGGGGGTGATTGGCCAAAATTCTAAAACATCCATTATCAAAATATTTTTCTACTATACCATAAACAATACTTTGCAAGGTTGCAGGTGGCTTGGTTGTTTACATTCCCTGCTACCTCTTCTGTGAGAGAGAAAAATCTCTCACGGACTTAGAAAATAACAAGAAGATCCTCACTAACAGCATTTTTGTACCTACAGTGAAGAAACTACTTAAAGGCTCCTTAGCCCAGAAAAATCTCCCAGGCGATGTTTATCAGCAACACTGTTACATAACATACAGATTGCTGTTGTTGTTGTTATTATTATTATTATTATTATTTTACAGTGTTAGGTTCCTACAGGTTTATTTTTATGCAAGAAGAGTGAACTATTAAATCCAAAATAACTCCAAGGACGAGGAAAATAATGCCCTGTAATATCAATTTAATGGCTTGATTCAGCATTAGGTTCTAATCAGGATTGCAGCTCTTACAGGCCCAGAACAGGCATCTTTACTTCAGCTGCCCAAACTCAGGATAATGAAAGTTAATGATTTATACTTATCAAAAATATATGAGATCAAGTTCTCTGCTGCAGGCAACAAGGACAAGAGCTGTTAACTACTGCTGTTGACTTGAAAACTGTAATACTACAGATTCCAGTACGAAACAGCTGGCAGGTGCTTTACAAATGAATTTTATAAAGGTAACCCAGATATCATGCCGATTATGCACCATGAATTTGCTAGAAGATACACAATTCAGTAAACAGCATTGCCAGGATAGCAATGTGTCCACACATTAAGACAGATGCAAGGCTCAAATTTAGAGATATAATTTGGGGAAGATTATTTAATACTTGACTAATTTAGCTAACAATTTGAAAAAGATGCTAATTAAAATATGCCTGGGGCTGCCACCTGCTGCCAAAATTGTAGAGATTCTGCCATTGAAATATTTCCACTTCGTTATTAAACAAAGCATTTGGACTGGTTCAGGCGAATGGACACAAACTTACCATGATCTTAGCAAAACTCACTTTTGAAACTTCCTAAATCTGATTACTGCAACATTTTGGACAGTTGTGCAACACTAAGTCCATGATTAAGTGGAAGTGACACCTGGGTAATAAAGGCAGCAGAAAGTGCTAGATCCTCAGGTGTTTATTTTTTAAACTAACACCACTTGCAGGATTCTATCTTTTCAGCAATAATGGAAGTAATTGATTTTTATCTTACTAGGAAAGGAAGTGAGAGAAATTGGATCTACAAACATTCATTGCCTGCTCCAGTTGCAGCCATTACTGACAGGACGCGGGACCACTGGAAATTTTGTGCTGAAAAACTGCTGGATACATTCATAGCACTTAAACAGGTGATACCCCAAATCCTTTTCACCATTCAAGAGTTGGAGCATTACTGGTGAGATAAAGAAGCAGAATAATTGACAGAACCTTACCATTCCTTCTACAAGAACAAAAATATTCTTACTGGGAATGCTGCAGATTCAGGCAATAGCAAGGAAGGTCTGCAGCTTCTTCATGCTGTGAAAAGCAGCTTTGCCCTGTTCCCACTTGCACGTGAGGAGGATCATGCACTCAACCAGAGACCAAGCAAAACTGCTTCTCTGTGAAGCAGTGACCAACACTTTCAGGCTGTTCTCAAACCAACCTTAAAGATGAACTGTCTGCAGTTCAGAGATACTGTCTCTGGCTTACTGAACAGCCGGTCCTATCAAGGTTCCTCAGCAAGACTGGAACAGTAAAAAGTGCCAGATCCATTTAAGTTTCTAACACAGAGAGTAAAGATTTATGAGGGCAGAAAGAAGGAAAGGGGAGACATTTAAAAATATCTTTAAAAGAGTAGTGAAAAGGTACATTAAAAAAAATAGAAGAAACTTTGCAGTTTTAGCTTTTTGAAGTTCAAGAATGACTCCCATCCCTGTAAAACCTTCCAAAGCTGATTTTTAATTCTGACATACCCAAATTCCTTTGGATTCTTCTATGCTCAAGTTATTACATATTTAGGTATGTTTCCAAGGCGCCCTTTGAGAAAGCACATGCCGCCAGTGTGCCTGAAGCACACGGCTTCTGTACAAATCAGTGACACGTCTGCTTTAGCACAGACACTTGGCAAAATTCAGGAGACCTCAACAGTATCCCAAAAGCTTAATCTGAGCCAAAGGGAAATGTCCTATTTAATCTGAAGGTAGGAACAAAAGACAAGCAGGCAACCAACTCTATATAGATCAGCTGGGGAAAAAAAAAGTTAAAAAAACTAGGGGCAAGAAGTTATTTTGCTTTTCAGTGGTAGGCAGTTTTTTTCTGCCTGTCCATCTCCACCCTTTCAGCTGCTCACTTTTCTCTACCCATCAAATTGTTCTCACCCTTATAATGCAGTGTCTATTCTCTCAAATTTTTAGAGTTTTACAGCAGGAAAAAGCTGAAGAAACACCTTTTACCTCTCAAGAAAAAGATGGCATTCTGGCCCACACTCCTAGCAAGCTGGGATCCTGGACCTCAGTGGGCACAAGAAGTAATGAAACAGCTTTTGTACCAAAATGCACATAATGATAGCAGAACTGGGGTCCAGCTCAGCCGACCCCAATCATGGGTCATGATCCCATTACATGGGATGGAACAGACATCCTGAGCCACAAATGGAGTAGAAGGTGTATTAAAACATCACAGAAGGCAAAGGTTTAGTTTACTCCATGACCCAAAAATGAGCATGGGCCATGCTTCACAAACTAAGTGCAGATTTGCCAAAACAAAGTAAAACAAGAATTCATCATGAAAAGGGGACTTTAAATCAACATTCTGACACTGCAGCCATGAAGGCACGAGCTGCTTGTTCATGGTTACCAAGCACATTGGTTGCTCTGTCATCTTGGCTTGAAGCAGACAGGACACACATTCAGTGCACTGTGCTTGCAGTTTTTGCTGCTGCTTCTGTATCCACTGTATGATTGAGTCTTGTGTATAATACATGCATCCACTGTGAAACTTCTGAAAGCCATTTTTAAATGTCTAAACACACACACACAGAACACCTGAAATGTCTTTCTGCTGACATAAACTATTCTTGCTATAAAATGAAAACTATACCTTAATTTTTAATCAAAATTTATCCTCTGGAGAAAAAAAAATCATCTTAAGGTTAAGAGTATTTCCAGTTTTAATTTGCCCCCTCCCCTTTTTTTTTTAATCTGAAGTGCTAATTAGTATTTCCACAACTACTACTAGTGTTGTTTTAAAGAAGGATTCAGTGATTTATCTGTTAATATACACAAAAATCTTCATGTGGAAATTACAAAGTTAGGAACAAGGCCTGTATCTTCAGCTGCTATTCATCAGAGCAAGACAAAACAAAACATTACAAGCACTATATCAGAGAAACGAGTAAGCATTTGATTTTTCTTTACCTTTCTGACCTGCACAGCTGATGAAGGAATTATTATTCCTCTGTTATCTTCCCCATATTTCTTTTGCTATGTAGAAACCTTATCCGCAGACATTTTTTTACTCTGAAGTATCATTTAGCAATGCCATTTTAGCATACTGCCCTTGTTTCTCTCCTGTTTTGTCTATCATTATACAGACACAAATCTCCCAAGTTCTCTCTTTCAAATAAAATTGAACACAGGCTTTTTTTAAAAGGTCATCTTTAAAATTATATACAATAAATCCAGCACTGGCAAAAATCTATTTTAACAGCACTTCTCCCTCATCCCCATATTTCATCTCCATTGAATATTAAGCAGCACAAATCAAAAGGTGGGGCTTGTTGACTGCTTCAGACTAGAGATATTCCCTTTCACAATCTCAGCATTAAAGTCTGATCTAGTGGCACTTCTACAATTATTGAGGCTAAATCCCAAGACACAGACCACAAGCACTCCATCATTTCCTTCTGACCCCCAAATCTGGGCTATAATTTCTTCCCTAACATTAATTCCCCATTTATGTTCTTCCCCTGCATCTATACAGATTCTGAAGAGGGAAATAATCATTCTTCCTATCATAAATCATGCAGATGTGCTTATCAGGTCCAAAGAGTCTCTAGATTGCTTAGGGGAATGAAAAGCTAAAATTAATTTTTAAATGTCAGAAGCACATAGATATTCCAATGATTTTTCAATATATAAATTAATCAAACACATTTATGATAATGTAGAATTAAAAAATAAAAGGTCCCATATATAGTAGTAATTTCTGAAGACTGAATTTTATAGTTATTTAGTCATCCAACAACACTGTCAAGCAATGGAGCATTAGCACGAATTCAGTCAATGGGGTTACTCTGCTGCTGCCTTTGAAAATCTGAGAAGGCAGCTACCTGCAGCACTGTTCAACAAGGATGTCCCTTAAGCTTTCCCACACCCTCACCTAACTTTCTTCTCTCTCTCCCTTCTCTACCTTATTCCCTTGTTTGGGCTGTAAATCTCTGCTGCTGGTGCAGTCTTTGTTCTCTGCTGTTTTCTGACCCAGAGCATGCTCAGATGCCCACTGGTCACAGTGGCCCATCTTTCTTGAATCCATGAGTCCACAAGCGGCCACCTTCCCAGTTTTCTTAGGCTTTTTCTTCACTTTTGCTGTCTCGCTGGATAACCATTTGCCCCTTCAATTCATGAAGGAAAGTCAGATTGTCCCCAAATGCTGCTCTTGCTCAAACTGGAAGCCAGTGTTCTGCCTTGCCTCCTCCAGTTGAAATGCCTCATGGCCTGCCACAAGGCAGGCTTAAGAGACCCTGGGCACAACATTGGCCCACCCACTCATCCCTCTGGCTCTTCCTACAGGGGAGCAGCTCAAGTCCTGCTGTCCATCGTGGGATGAGTTGGGATAGGAAAGAGATAGCTCAGCAAGACTTCATATCCCAGAGTATCACTTTTTGTGCACAGAAATCTGCCAAGACCACTACAAGTACTTTCTTCTAGCATGTGGGGAGTAATCCAGTAATCCTTCAAACAAGAAAACCAGACTGCCAGGTCTCTCCCCTCTGGGATGCAGAGAGTGGAGTGCTGTTCTTGCCATCAAGCTGCTGCTGAGGCCAGGAAGCACCAGCCTCATGGGAGCCTGAGCAGGACCTGCCATTTTGATCTTCCTCTTTGCCTGGGGCTGGAGCAGAGTCAGGGTAGGGAAAATGGGGTTATACCCCACAGGGAACAGGGAAACTTGGAGACCTGTTCAGAGTTACTGCTCTATTCTTCCCACACCACTTGGGATATCACACATGTGCCATCCCACCACACAGAGGCTGAGCTGCCTCTCATACTGAAGACTGTGTCTTTTCTCCTCTCAGCTGATCCCAAAATTATGCTTGCTGCAGCTGCTGGCAGCTCTCTGGCTCCTGCCATCCCACCATGTTCTGCGGGCTGCAGTGGGATCTGTGCTGTGGCAAACAGGCAGCATGGTATGGGAGAGGTGGAAGAGGAGGCTGATCTCTCCATGCATAAGTGTCCAGATCCAGAGGGACAGATGTCACAAAGTGTCACACAGTCTAATGTGCCAGTACTTAAAAGCAGATACTTATCTTTCATGTCCTCCAAAGGACAAGAAACAAACTACAGACCAAAATGTGCAAATATGCAAAGTAAAACTGTCATCAAAAGAACTCTCTCATCCTTGGAGCATACAGAGGATGAAAACCTCCCTCCCCCCCACCCCCCCATGTGGCTCCAGTTTATGCAACATTCAGAAGCAATTCAGCACTAGCACACTAGTACATAGCATAACAATGGTCTCTTTTACTGTTGAGGGAATGGTTATGTACTGCTTAGATGTTGCCATAAAAGCAGACTTGAAAAACTGCCGTGAAAATTCACCCATGCAAGCACACCACTTTCTTCCCCAACCCTGCAAGAGCCATAAAGAAGTAGAAACAAAACACCCTAGTAGCAGTCTAGCTTTCAATGAAAAAAAATACACATGACCAGGAGATGTAAACCTTTCCCTATTTTCTGTAAGTGAAGATGGCTCTTTGTAAATATATACAGAACAGTACCATATTTGCCATGAAGATCAAGTATAAGTAGCAATGTACTAGTTCAAGGACACCAAAAAACCCATAAATGCTGGAAAATACTGTGAGGAGAACAACAAATGCTTTCTGTGCACAAATCAGGACTCTGCCTCTCTCCAAAGCTGCTGAAGTCCAAACTTGCAACCTGGCAGGCAAAGATGAGAGCTCATCATGGCAGAGTGAAGGATGCTGAGACAGGACAACTGATACCTTCTACCCCGCCCTAGAGAACTCAAGAGTACAAACTCACAACAAAGCCACATTGTTAAGCCAAGCAAGATATGTTATGTTTCTCCAGAACATTTCTCCCCAGGAAAAACAACTTAAAATAGATATTTTTTTGGGGAATAAAGCTTTATTTCAGCAAATGCTTTTTAAAATAAAAATCTAATCCAACCAGAAGTCTCTGTCATGAATTGTTTCATACACGTGTCTTCTTTTTTCAGGTTAAATTTTTTCCCTAATCAGTGCCTTTTGGTTACATCCACTGTGAGGTCCTCATGCATCACAGCTGGAACTGTGAGCTTCCTCTGTTGGTAAAGTCTCCGGCATTTATCTGTGACACTGAAGGGAAAAAAACTAAGTAAGACAAAGCCCACCAAAATGCCTCTACATATGGATTCTCATTCAAAGGTTCAGCAACCTACTCTCCCCAATCACACACTGTGCACTACTGCTATCAGGTGCTTTGCTGCTTTCCTTATGGATCTTCCTCTCCTCTTCATTCCATCCCGGCAGACTGCAGCCTGGCCTCAAAAACAAGAGAAAAATTACACACATATCTACTGTGGGAGGCCTGACTGACACTAATCTTTCTGTGCTGGTGTGCCAATGGAAGAGGTTCAGCAGAATTTGGCCACCAAAATTACAGCCCCATCTGAGAAACAGTGCTGCATGAATTTTCATTCAAAGCAAAATCCAATCCAAAGGCAGACTTTTGGATAAAACTTGTAGAGGACCTCAAGGCAATAAGCCTCCAAAGCCAAGCAGACAGCTCATCTCTGAAGGAGATCAGTAATACTGAGGGACCTGCTTAAGGGCAGAGACAAAGAAGGTGGCTGCCAAAAAACCCATGGAATGACCAACAACTCCCTACTGTGATATGATGGTACTTGACCTGTAATGAAAGCTGTCAGAAAAAATTTAATCCCAGAAAATATTTTGTGCACACTTAAATGCAATATGGAGTTGAGATCAGCAAAGCATTTGCTAAACTGACTGCAGAGGCCTCAGTCTGATGAATAAATAATAAGCTTTGCATACTCAATATAAATTCACAGGTGGAGTCAACTAGGAACAGAGCTCTAGACCAAAATCAGTAACATCAAAAGCAAAGTAAGGATAAAAAGAATAAATCTATGTTGTCTTTGTTCTTCCTTTACCTGCTACAAGATAAAGCAGCAAGGAAGTGCTCCCTTTAGGCAGTGACAGCATCTTTTCCCCCTCATGCAAGGAAGTGTCCTACACTACACCTGTGGCACTGAAATGTACAGAGCTTTACCACCTTTGAGCACTGCACACTTCTCTACATAAAAATAATCCCGTGTTTTCAAAGGTGATGAACTCCCTTGCAATGGCTTCAGCATTCCTGCAAACAAATAGGTCTCTGGCTCATAGGCGATCACAGCCTGAACAAGTTTTACATGGGGAGTTTTTTTGGTTGGTTGGGTTTTGGCTTCCCCCCCCCCCCCCCCCCCATCGAACAGCATTTGTTACAGGCATATTCAGAGAATCAATTAGGTTGGAAAACACATCTGAGGTCACTGAGTCCAACCTACGACCGAACACCACCTTGCCAACCAGACCGTGGCACTGACTGCCACGTCCAGTCTTTCCTTAAGCACCTTCAGGGACAGCGACTCCACCAGCTCCCTGGGCATTCCAGTATCTAATCACCCTTTCTGTGAGGAAATTCCTCCTAATGTCCAGCCTAAGCCTCCCCTGGCGCAGCTCGAGACTACGCTCTCTCGTCCTGTCGCTGTTCGCCTGGAAGAACAGTGGCGCCCTCCTCCCTTTATTTCCCGCTAGGAGCCTCTTGCATCCCAAGGCTCCAAGGGCATGGAAAGCAAAAGCGCTGTCAGAAGCCGCAGAGGCGCTGCCGGGGCGCATCGGCCCTCACGGCTGCGCTCACCCCGCCAGCGAGGCGGGACGAGCCACAGGCCCCGGAACCCGGAAGAGAAAGAAAAAGCCAAGTAAAACCCCGCCCCCCAAAACCTTCCTTTTCCCCTCAAAACCCGCCCCGCCCGCCGCGGTGACGTCACGCCCTCCGCCGCTCAGTGCGACGTGTCCCTCGGCCGGCGGTGAGGCGGTCCGGGTGTCCCCCGGCCCCGGGGATCAGGGATGGGGGCTGGGCAGCGCCCGGCGGCCAGGGATACGGGCATCGGAGGGACTGAGGCGGCCACGGGGGCCTCGGCCGTAGCGAGGGGGAAGGGAGTCGCTGGGGACGCGGGAGGGGCCGGCACCGTACCGGGAGCCTCGTACCAGGGGGTCCGTATGGATTAATGGGAGCAAATCCCTCCAGTGGGTGTCCTGCGTGCGGTGGCAATGCTGGCATACGCCTATTCTGAGAATAAGGCTCGGCCACAGCATTCCCTCCGTGCTCGCCAGCCCCCCGGCAGCTTTTAGCGTGGGGGTCTCCTGAAACCGGCGACTTTTGTCTACTTAGACGCCTCTGGTGGCGTTCTCAGAAACACGGAGTAGGACATAAGCTGAACGCCAAACTCTGATGGAGCTGTTGTTTTCCTTTTCTGTGTTGAAAGGCAGAATTTTCCATATTTTTTTCTTTTGCAGTCAGAAATAGGCCGTCATGGTTATGTACTGATACAGTGTCTTCATTTCCTGCAAAGTGGAAGTATTTTAGGTTGGAATATGACACTTTAAATTATCTTAAGCTTTTAAGAAATTTTGTAGGTAACTGCTACTTCTCTAATTTAAAAAATCTGTTTTTCAGTATGTATGTGGACCCATCAATGCTAAATGTGTTCATCTTTGCAGGCAATCATGGATCAGGTAATGCAATTTGTGGAACCCAGCCGTCAGTTTGTAAAAGACTCCATACGACTTGTTAAGAGATGCACCAAGCCTGACAGGAAAGGTAAAGCACACAGTTAAACCAGAACACAATCCTTACTTCATCCTGTGTCTTAGCACGTGTCTTTCCACACGTCACTTCTGTTGATTCATTTGCTGTGGATGTTTCTCAGCTGCCAATATGGGATTTAAACTTGAGCTTTAGTCATCTAAACGTCAACGGGTTTATGGTTCTGGCTGCAATTAACTTGAACGTGTTCTTTTCTGGTATGTACATAGGCATTTGAGTGGTACTAAAACTCACCTTAGGAGAGAGGTTAAATAGCTGAAATTCAGTGCTCAACAGTTGTCAGTCATTGCCTGATTGGGACAGGAACAATTTTGTTGTTGAGAGTATGGAAGATGAGGTTTTGGACTAGAGAGGCCCTGGAGAGAAGCTGTAACTATAACCAGAATGCAGGTGGTCCTCCTTACTGATAGTTACAGTGCTCAGCATGAACAGGTCTGTGACTTAAGTTTGCTGGCAACTTTTGAGATCTGTAAGGAACTTCATTCCTTGTCAGATTGGCAGGTTCTGAGGGGCTGTTGACCTTCTTAGTCAACTTCATGGTTGCTGTCCTAAAATAACTGAAAATATCCAAGTACTCGATTTTTGCGGAGACTTACGGTGCTGTCCTCCTGTGATAGACATAAATGCAGATTCTTCCATTTTCGATGCTGCATTAGGGATTACTTTCAGGGCTTGTAGGGATATAAAGGAAAGATAATGGAATAAATGTTCCATGAATTGTCATTGTGGGTATTTCTGATTCTGCTTATTTAAAGATAGTGATCGGCCATTCTTTGTGGAAATCTGCATCTTCTGTCTGAAAATCTCATCTGTCTTCTGAAAAAGTGGATTTGTTTCTCATTGTCTGTGCAGGTTTTCAGGTGTTTCCAGTGTTAACATGGTTAAAGAGAGATCTCTCCTTTGGTCACTGCAGTGCACATCTGTATGCCATACATGAGATTTCCTGACAAATTTTTTTTTGTTTTGTTTTTTTGCAGAGTTCCAGAAGATTGCCATGGCAACAGCAATAGGCTTTGCAATAATGGGATTTATTGGTTTCTTTGTCAAATTGATCCACATCCCAATCAACAATATAATTGTGTAAGTGAATATGACCTTCGATTTCACTAAATTTTTACCTGTTCAGTTTTAAGCATTAGTGAGCCCTACAGGACCCATGTTGCTGTAGTGTCTGTGCATTTCACGTGCTAGTGTAATATGACAAGTATTACTTGATTCAAAGGACTTTATGAACAAGTAGGTTGTTAATTCAGCATGCTGCAAAGTATTAGATCCATAGTTCTTAAGGTTTTTTCTGAGTATTCTCCTTCAAAACTGAACATCAGATATTTTGATTTCCAGTTCCTCAGTGTATGTTTGACCACAGAACATTTATCATATTTGGATCTTATATAATCTTACTGTTTCCAGTTTACAATTTGGGTATCCAAAGTAAATGGATGGATAGTAAGGTAAAGAAAACTGAGTGGGTGTGCTGTAGGATGACAGGGCACAAAACAAAGTTGGTCTTGTTTCATTTACTGAGTGCTAGATATGTTTGAAACTTTGTTTTATGTGTAACTGCATCCTGTAAAATCCCTTTTGGAATGAATGTTACTTCATGAAAAACTTGAACTTCAAGTTGACTGGCACCATGGTACTGACATAGTAACAGTACCAACTCCTCATATTCTCCAGAGCTGATATGATCCCCTCTCTAGCACTATAAGAGGTTAAAGACCATTCTGTGTCCATGATGTGTGACTGGCTTATACCTGTAAGAGTGCTCATTGAGGCAAGGAGTGTTTGAAAATGGGAGATAAGCTGTAATGGTTGTCCTAACAAGGCAGTGGTGGGAGCATAAGTTAAGACTTCAGGTGGAATCACTTGGTCACACTTCATTAATTGAAACTGATTACTTTGTTCTCTCAACAGAGGTGGCTGAACATTCATCATGAAGAAGAAGATAGTTGTGACACCTGCAGCAATGATTTCCCAGCTTTAATTTGTTTGATATTAAACAAGCTCAGTTTGGGTTTTCAAACATTCTTGTCATTGTATTTCTGTTTTAAAGTGTATGCAATCATACCTGTCTACAGGCTTTTTTATTTTTTTTTGTAATAGTAGTTGTGTGTTTTACTTGTTTTGTTACTTCTTTTAACGGTAGTAGAATCATTCAGGTGGGAATGAAGGCTGGAAGATCTTTAGGCCAATGTCCTGCTCAGAGCTGGGTCAGTGTTGCATTCTAATGAGGTTGCTTAAGGTTTTGTCCAGTCAAATACTGAAAGCTTCCAAGGGGGACAGCTGTATGACCTCTGTTCAGGAGCTGTTTACAAAGCAGTAAATTAAGCTTTGGAACAACATCTTCCTAGCAAAAGCAGACAGCAAGAAAACAGCATTTCTGTATCCTTTCAAGTGGTGATGTAAAAGTGTATGGGAATTCTTGTCACTAATTTCTGGAATCACCATAATTATCACGAATTCCTTTCTGCATTTGGAAGTCCTGCTAGGTTATAGTATGTACTTGACATGAAAACAACTCTTATCAAGTAAAGAAGTTGCATTGCCAGTCCTTATTCTGATGGCATAATTAAAAACCCAAACATAATTGATTACTGAGATGTACCATTTGAAGATAATTTTAGGGTCAGGCACACTAAGCAGTCCTTTAGCAAATCCACAACTTGATCATACTCTTGGATAGGCTATACACCCATTTTGGATCCTGTTCTGTACATAGAATTATAAAGCCCTCTGCATGTTGACCTGGAAGTTTCCATTGTTTTAAATGATTGCATATTTTGATTTTAAGAACTAAGCCTGCAAAAACTCTGGTAGATGCAATGCTCTTCCTCAGATTGAGATTAAGACATTTAATTCACTCAAAAAATGTTACTGTAAGCATTTGGTATTTGTAGAAGGTACAATGGTACTTCTATTACAGATTTTAAAAGCACTTAATACTGGGAAATCTGATACTGCTATTACAGCAAAACTGAAGCTTCTTCACTACACTAACTTGCTTCCTAAGTAGAAAAGTTCAATTATTACTCTCCTTGAGAAATCTTCACCAGCACCTACATATGTTACAAACCAGGACAGAAAAATGAGATCAGTTAATCTTGGTGCTATCACCTTGTAATACAGTTATACTGTATGCAGCTGGGTACTGCATTTCCTTTTGGCAAGAGGGAAAAGAGATAGTTCAGTATTGGAATAAAATACTGTGTAAAAGTAACCTGAACTAACCAGATAAGCAGCAGTGGTTTCTTTACATTCATTTCTGTTTGTGGTTGTACTGAGTGGCTGCTCATGCATCTTCTGATTAAGTAGTGTGATTTACCAGAATGAAGTACTCTATTACTGCAAGTAATTTTGATTCAATCTCAAGTGACTTTTATTTCAGACTTGTTTTCCATTCAATACAGAAAATCATTGTCTGCTTATATCTTGCAACAGCTTTACCATCTTAATTCAGTGAAATTTTGTAGTAATTTGAGTTGTATCAGATCAGGAAATGCAGCTGTAGCTGATCTTATCTCTTGATAGCCATTGTCCACAGCAAAGGTTTGTCTGTCTCAATGGTCACAGTCCCGGAGTTGTCATAGGTGTTGGAAGTACTGACGAGTGTTCCAAACTTCAGCACCTGGTTAGCTGTGAAAAATAAGGAAGAGATTGAGTGGGTCTCTGCCACATGAGTGCATTTGCTTCAAAAGGCCACTGCTCCCACAAAGAACAAAAAAGTAGCTGAATAAATATAACCCAGATAAACATAATCTAGTTAGAAAGCTTGTATGAGATTTTTCAATGACCTGTAGAGGCAATAAATTAATCCCCAGATTAAAATTTTGAGTTTACAGGAGATTATTACAAAAGCAGTTTGTCAGGTAGTCCTCAGAGTTTCACATCTGGAAATCTGTATTTCGTTAGGATCAGTTCAAGTACTAGTCCTAGAAAAGGTATTTAAAGTAAAACAAAGAGTATCTTACTGTACTTCCAAAGTTGGGATTTGCTTTAGCTCAGCAACAAGCCTATAATCTTCTAAAACGTGAACAGTTCTAGAGCAAAGGCCCCAGTTAAAAGTGGTATTATTTAACAACCTTGAATTAAGGAACTTGCATCTTTTCTTCTGTTGCATACCTAGTGAGGTAGGTGTTCATGTACATTAGAAACCAAGTGGCATTACTCTAACAAATACCAAAGCATGCAGTTCTAAGTTTTACCTTTCATTTCTTCTCTTTTTGAGATAGCATCATTTGCATGTTGCAGACATACCAACTTCCTCAAAGGCACTCTAGAACTACTCAATTCTGTGTTAGTCCTTGCTCATAGAAAGGTTCAGAGTAAGAACTCTAATACTACCCTTTGCTTTAACCTGTAAAACGAGCCAAATGACAGCTCTAACTCACTGGCACCTCAGAAAAACATCTCCATGGGGATACAAGGAGAGCTGCAGCTGGGCAGAATTGTTCAGGAAGATAGTAAGTTTTTGTGACCTATCAGAATTGCCAAATCATGCATAAATACCAAAGTAAAAATCCTCTGGATTTGCTACTGAGTGACCCACTGCAAAGGGAGATCTCCTTGTGATCAAAAGGAGTGCAGAACAACTTGGTAAGCTCTATTCTGTGATTTTTACGGGAGACGCATTTTCTAGTGTTGGATATGAATGCTGGCTATAGTAAACTTGGGTGTAGCGCATCACTATAATGCATGTTACCCTGTCTACCCCTTGCTGGAAGCTGCACAGGAGGAGCTGATCTCGCCAGGCTCTATGGCTTTATAAGGAAGGACAGTTGGACTAAAGTCAGGACATGTAGCTCAGTGTCTCTTCTGCCAAATTGTGCTTGCTGCTACTTATTCCTGCTCCTATGCTTGTTATTAGCTTGACGTGAACTGACGAGGAGGTTTCAGCTGCAAGATGAATTTGTTGGAATGAGAGAGTAATACCCAAATTTCACTACTGCAAATGGAAGAGTCCTGCAATGTGAAGTTCTGGAGCTGGGAGCATAACTGCAATGCAGTGCAGAAATTCAGCAAAGAGAAGAAAGAAAGTACTACTGTACTAGATCAATTGTTTACCTAAAATAAAGGTGCTAGATTCTGTCAGGATGTTTTTGGACACACAACAGTACCAGGCAGGAGGCTCCTAGACAAATGCCACGAATAATGAGTTTTGGTGTTTGCCTTTGGAAGACACAGCCGAGGCCACAGGGGCTATGTCTTGCCAGAAAACACAGATTTCACTGTTTGCAAGTAAACAAGTCATTTAACGCTGGGGTAACACCTGGGTAGAGTTCCCTGTGTAAAAATACTCCCGAAATACTGTGTTAAGTGCTGTGGTCAAGTTATGAATGTTTCCAGCCAGTTTTAAGTAGGAAAGAACCTTAAATACTTTAAAACATTTGTTGACACACAAATTACCTTCTTTTGGTTACTATATATTGAAACTTGAAGGGGGTGGGGAGGAAGAACTTTGGTGATGAGCTGCTGTATAAACCCACTCATTTAGTATCATTTATTGCTTCTTGCTCAAGACTCAGAATAATACTTAATGTTTCACAGCTTTGCATATAAAATAATGGCTCTGCAGAAGGCAAGAATTAACAACAACATGGCAGCTTAATGAAACAAAATCTAAAGCCGTATTTCATAGTGCATAAAATCAAGTGAAAACGAGAGCCTTTTCTCCCCCTTTCAATAGAGAATTCTTGCCCACTAGATGGAGCCTTTAATCTTTCTCTACCAGGTTTTCTGCTGCGCAAGGACCACAGTTTGAAATGCTGAAATGAAAAAAAGGCAAAAAACTATAAAACAGTACTGCTGATTCACGCGGCTCAAATGGACCAATTCCAAGCACTTGGTTTCACAACCAGCCAACATTTCAACTATCATAATTAAAAATGCATGTTTTCCATTCAATAAATGAACAGTAATTAATGTGAAAAACTAGGTTTGAGCCAGTAAAGGAAGTAAGAGGATGTGCATACCTACCGCTGCTAGGCAAACTTCCTGCTGTGTCCTGCATTCTGATGGAAGTTTACAAGGTCAAAGAAGTGGGAAGTTTCATCAGTTCATACCTGATCCAATCCCTTTCTTAAAAATGAATTTCAGTCTTATTTGTTAAGTCCTAGAAAGAATTTATGTCTTGGGAAAAAACCCCTATTACAACACCCATTTTCGCTATTGAGATTACTTTTCAAGAAACACATTCCAAAGAAAACCACCTTTTTATTTTCTAATATTTAGTATTTATAGCTTTGCTGTAATTGGGTACCAAATCAAATTTTAATAAAGGACTCCACATTGTGATTTAAAAAAAAATCTAAATCTCAAAACCCCTGGAAATTTTATAATTTTCTAATTAAAAGAAATCTTATTTTGGATTACTGAAAGTTTTCTTTTTGACCAATAGTAGTCTCTTGTTTTTTGTGAGAACTTTAAAGAGTTGATTTGGATAAACCCATAAGTGATTCACTGAAATACCCCTCAGCATTAGAAGTTTTGTTTAGTGCTTTGGTTCCAATCAAACTGTGTTTACTGATAATGGACAGTTGATGAGAAAAATACTCTACTCAGCTCCTCCATTGTAGCTCTACTATTTTCTCATTACTCTCCATCTATAAAGTCAGCAAGGACTTCAATACTAAAAGCAAATGCTGTTCCTGCATTTTTTGGGGGGGAGAAAAAAACCCCACCAACTTCCTCCTCCCCCACCCAAAGTCCCCACCCAACAAAATCTATCATGAGACAGTTTTTTATGGTGTGCCCTATGTTCTTATCAGTAACAAATTTATGTCTGATGGATTGCAGCATACCACTAATTCAGACCTAAACATGGGCAGGGAGAGGACTGATTCTGATGAGGTAATGGAGGAATGTTCTTCTAGCAGTTTTTGTTTTGTTTGATGGTGTTTCAGTCTGCCAGGGTTTGAGAATGTTGGACAAAATTTAAGAGAAGAAAACTGAGGGCATGTAGGTGAGCCTCCCAAAGGAGCATAATCACAAAGATCATTACTTCTTAGACATCTGTTTTGCTGACCAAATTATATCACATAAGAGGTCTCAGTAACCCCTAAGACTGGCAATTTACAATATTTTATTGCTCTTATTCTGGTAATTTAAAAAAAAGATACAAACTCTAGGATTTATATGTGGAAAACGTTAATCTCAGAGTTAAAATTTTGAAAATTCATGAATCTTATGGTTGCAAGAACAACATTTAGAAATGTTAACAAAATGCACCCTATAGGTAATTAAGTCATATAAATAATCAAAACCCCAAACCTAAAAATTTATTTTAAAATTTCATCATACTAATCATAGTACTTCTACCATAGTAGGGAGTTATTTTTGAGTAGATGGTACTGAAAGTGAGACCTAAGCCTTGCTTGCAGTCCTTGTGCTGCCAGCTTTCAGCCTGGAAACTGAGAAATAGTGTAGCCTATTTATAAGGAGATTGGATATCATCATGTTAGGTGCTGCAAAAACACTCTCAAGATCAGGTAATTCCTCTTAATGACTGTATTCATGATCTAGTAAATTTATAAACATCATTTCTATGTTCCATTGTACTATTTAGGACACTTAAAGTTCAGTCCAGAGAAGAGAGCTTATCTATCTGTCTATCTAAAAAAATGTATCAATCAAGGTTTCATGTACATCTTGTAAGATGCACTTACGCAGTGCTTGAGGGAGGCATATACAGAGAAAAACTTCATCCTAAACTTGTCATATATGGCAAAAACAAATCATGTCAGGGTCTCACTACTGTTACCTGAAATGACTGTGGACAGAACACTGTCATGTTAAGCATGTCCCACATAGACACTATGATACTTATGCTATGCTTCCTTTTCTCAACTGCGTCTCAATTACTTCCTGAAATATGTAAAGTCACACCTTGCTGGTTTCCACCACTGAAAATAGAAATCAGGAAAGGAATACAAGCAGATTGCCACTGCTGGCATGGATGTGTGGAATATCAAAATAATTAATTATTAATTAAAAGCCATATTATAGTGGATATAATCCTCTTCCCACTAAGCAAATGCTGTATCAAAATGATAGAAAATTAAGATCAATAAGCTGAAACACAAGCTAAAGTGAAATATTGAATCACCATTTGGTATCCTATTACAGTTTATCTGGAGAGGATTTCCCTGAAGTTCTGTGTTAGGAGCAAAAATCTGCATTTAAATGGAGATACATTAGTAATGCATGAGCTAGCACTTTGCAGGTCACCCTGTGTCTGCAGAACAGCAGCATTAATTTTGCTATTTAAAAATAAAAAACCCAAGTAGTTTGTAGACTGATTTTCCTTTCATTCCTCCTAGGTTTACACTTGTGGTTAGACTGACTTCACTGGAGTTAATCTTGATTTACACTGATGGATACAAAGGAAAAATTGGGTGCTTGATCTCTGTGCAGTGGGAACTGCAAAACTGGAAGTTGCAAATAACAGTAATTTACAATAAAACATGAACTATTTTCAATACTGATACAACAGAAGTACCATGAAGGCTTGCTGAGTCTGCTGAGTCTGCCTGGTACTGCACAGATTCCCTCAGGGTCAAGGAGAGTTTTGAATGAGCAGAAATTGCATTGGGCATTTTTTATAACTATTGTAACTTTGGGTACCTGGTTTTGTGGCACAGAACAATGGTTTTATAATCTCAGTGTATTCATACAAGTAGACTTAAGAAAGCATTGAGAGGATATGGGAGGAAGGGGGCCCAGCAGGCAGGGCCAGGTGGCTTTTCCACCAGTTCAGGTGCTGGCAAAGACTCTTGGCCAGGGCTCTGCAACACAGGCTGCCTGGTCTCACACCAGAGGGGATTTAGGAGGTGACAACAAAGCTTTAAAGGCTGTCAAAGCTTCACAATTTCATTTAAAAAGAGAAAAAAATATATTAACAGAACTGTGTGTTCTACCCTGGATAGAAACCACCCATATTGAGAGAACCTTCAGAAATGCAAATGGATGTCAGAAGTTTTCAAATTTATTTCCAGCACGCAATTTTTTTTCCACATATTTTTTCCAGCTTTGTAATCATGGTGATACTGTAAGAATAGCTTGAAGTCCTCCTGTCACATCACCTGCTTGGTGGCAATTTAAAATGATAAGCTGATAAAAATGATACTAAGAAAGACTGCTTTCTACACCAAGGTCTCTGCTGCTCCTACTGCTTCAGCAAGATCAACAAGAATCATTAACTGTGAGGAGTTTCTACAGCATCATTTTAGCACCACCAACAAGATGTGCTTCCGTGTTTGTTCAAAATCACTTTAGCATCTTAATTAAAGTGGCCTGGAAAGTTAGACAAGGAAACTCTACATACTGCTTTCAGTAGTATCTTTCTGGTCTAGATGTGATAAAGTTGTAATAGGAGTGATCCAGCAGAAATATAAAGTAAGTCAGGGAAATAGCTGTCTGGGAGACTCTTTCACTAAGCTAAAGGCCAAGCCAGGCTTACGAAGGAATTTTAAGAACTGAGTTTAGCCAGTAAGAAGCAGGGTGTTTACTTAATTTTTGATGCTTTCCACTAAGTTTGTATAATGTTTCTCAAACTACTTACAACTCTGAGGTGCTGTACAGGTGACAGGTAGTATTATTAATAGTGTTAGAGCACTGAAGAAACAGCTGCAGAAATAAAATGTAGCTTCAGTTTGACAGTCACTGTTGTAAAGATTTTGCATATAAGCTAGACAAAATAACTTGTTGCTATTTTGGTCTGTCTCTACTTCACGTAGTGAGATGAAGAACACTATTCTCGTGAGAAAAAGGGCAAGAGTAATACTGAGATGCATCAGCTAATGAGTTGTCCTACTGCTAACTCGTCCATAAGACACCACATAGCACACATCATCCTATTATGCTGTCATGCTTTAGAGGCATTACTTAGTCACAAAAGCTGAGGATGGCAATCTAGTGCAACACTGAAACCTGAGATTAGCTAAAAACAATGGTGTTCTGTCACAGCACTTAGGTCTGAAGCTCTGGTTTGACATGACAGCCAAGAACCTAAAAATACTTGCTATTTTGAAAGCTGCTACACTGTCAAGTTGATATGATGCATCTAGAGGTCAAATCTACTGAATTTGTTGGAGACAGGTATCCAAATGATCCTAGCAATTGACCACAGAGTGCTGCAGAAAGGAGTGAAATTCCCCCTATATTCCTCATGATTAGGCTGCTGGAGACAGGGAAGAGAGATAGGAAGAAGAAGGAGAGGGAATCTTTTCCTCACCCAAACCTCAGGGCTGGATGACTACATCCATGTACTCAGGCTTCGAACAACTTAGCACCAGAAAGCTTTTCAACACAACCAGATCCAGGACTGACTAAGATCAACAATTCACCTCTAGCTACAGTAATTTTCCAGCACTTCACATAAAAATTAAAAAAGCCCCTCTCACAAACCCCTATATATCCTTCAACAGATTTTAAAGTATGATATTAGTTAATCAGAGCACAATGTTAATTATTTTCCTCTTCTATTCTTTGGACTTCTGATAAATCCTGTCACATTCAGATTAATATATTTGCAAGAAGAAGCAGTAAAAGAGGATTTTAAAACACATTAATAATACAAGTTTTTCAGCTTCTGTATGCATACCATTGTTCCCATCGTTTGCAAATATGTGCAAACACAATGATTATTTCTGTATCAATCAAACTGGGCCTGTAGGTGAAATACTGGTATATGGATATTTGCTCAGTAAATACCTACACAGGTTGGGTGAAATGGGGATTTCATTCACCTGCTCCATGGAGGAGAACAGCAGCAATGCCATAAATAATTCACAACAGTCTTGGCCAACTACTTATATTGCCTACTGCTGTGTAGGAAGAGTCCCCAACAACAAGTCTCCCAAGAATTTAGCACTTCTCTGCTTTCTGTGATGGGGATATGATTTTCCTAAGGGAGTTGATCTAAAGCCAGTTCCTAGCCAGCCCTGAAAACCAAAGGAACAGGCTGTCTTCTTGCTGCTGCTGCCAGCACTACCTCAGCACCATATCCAGAGTCCTGTTCTGCTGCACATGTTGCTCAACACTGGGCTTCATTGCCAAAATTAAATTAAATGTGATTTGACAAAGCTCTGTAAAGGCTCAGTCCTTGACTCCAGTGTGCAAAGTTACACTAGCAGGGACCAAAGTAGATCTTCTGAATGCTGGGAAGGTGTATTGGGTTTGCATGGCCAGGTTTTGGTAGCGGGGGGGCTACAGGGGTGACTTCTCTGTGAGAAGCTGCTGGAAGCTTCTTCTGTGTCCGGCACAGCCAATGCTAGCCAGCTGCAGGATGGATCCACCGCTGGCCAAGGCTGAGCCAACCAGAAATGATGGCAACATCCCTGTGATAACAGATTTAAGAAAGGTAAAAGAAGGTTATTGTGCAGATATAATTGCAGTCAGAGAGGAATGAGAATATGTGTGAGGAACAACTCTGCAGACACCAAGGTCAGTGGAGAAGGAGGAGGTGCTCCAGGTGCTGGAGCTGAGATTCCTCTGCAGGCCGTGGTACAGACCATGGTGAGGCAGCTGTGCCCCCGCAGCCCATGAAGGTCCGTGGGTACACAGAGATCCACCTGCAGCCCATGGATGAGTCCCACGCCAGAGCAGGTAGATGACCAAAAGAGGCTGTGAACCTGGGGGAAGCCCATGGTGGAACAGGCTCCTGGCAGGGACCTGTGGACCCATGAAGAGTGGAGCCCATGCTGGAGCAGGTTTCCTGATAGGACTTGTGACTCTGTGGGGATCCCACGCTAAAGCAGTGTGTCCTCGAAGGACTGCACCCTGTGGACAGGGACCCATGCTAGGGCAGTTTGTGAAGAACGGAACGGTAGCCTGTGGGATGGACTCTCACTGGAGAAGTTCGTGGAGGACTGTCTCCTATGGGAAGGACCCCAGCTGGAGCAGGGGAAGGACTCCTCTACCTGAGCAGTGGCAAAAACAACTTGTGATGAACTGACCATAACTGCCATTCCCTGTCTCCCTGTGCCACTGATGGGGATGAGGTAGAGCCCAAGAAGGATGGAGGGGTGAAGGGGAACAGTGTTTTTAAGATTTATGTTACTTCTCAATATCCTGCTCTGATTTTTTTAGTAATAGACTAAATTAATATCCCCAAGTTTAGTCTGTTTTGCCCATGATGGTAATCAGTGAGTGTTATCTCCTGGTCCTTATCTCAACTCATGCACCTTTCACTATATTTTCTCTCCCCAGTCCAGGTGTGGATGGGAGTGATAGAGAGGCTTTAGTGGGCACCTGGCATCCAGCCAGTATCAACCCACCACAGAAAGGTTCAACATATTGCATATTAAAACCCTTCCCCTGCTAAGTCCAGACCCCACAAGAACTGACCTAGTTCACAGCTGCTCCATTCAGACTCCTGCGTGGCCCCCAGGAGCCCCACACTCTCTTGATCACCACAAGTTACTTGCTCCAAGACCACAATCAAGCTGCCAGACCAGACAGACAGTTAAACTGTGCCAGAATGGTGGATCTGGTGCTCAAAGAGCTCCTCCGACCACAAGGAAGCAAACAGCTGCCTTCACCTCTGAGCAATGGTCAGGGTGCGAAAAAAGGTAAGTGCCCTGTCACACCAAATCCCAGGACAGCTGTTTGCGTGATGGCTTGCAGAGGGCAAGGGCATCGCCAGGCTTGAAAGCAAGCTGCAGCCCCTCTGAGCTGCCAGCACAAATAACAAACTTCAATCAAATTAAATCCCTGACAAACATTTTTCTTATGCAAGCTTTAATGGTGAACGGCACCATTTCCTAACAGAGTTTTATGTAAATACGGTATTACATTTACACAAAAAATGAAGAGAACAAACCAGAATATTCATCCTTACGCACAAAATGCACCATTAATAAAGCAGCTGTGCTTTTGTCTAAAACGTTTCTCTGGAAGGGGGTAATTATTATTTTAAAAACCCACACTGATCTGCTTTTGACAGCTCACAAGGTACATGTTCATCTACTTGCTCTCTCTGACAGCTGATCGGTTCTAGGCACACATAGCTAACTAATAAAGACTATTACACTTCTGATAGAAAAGTAATTCCATTTATCTTTACCCTTCCTAGCAGCACTGCTTCCTTTCACAGTGTTGGGGTTGGATGCTGTAAGAGGTTTCTAAAATGTGATTATTTTTACCCCTACTATTGCTGTGCATTACTTAGAATTTTACTTTGCTCTGCTTTCTTGAGAAAAAACAATTAGACACAGATTGCATCACCCTGAGGATGAAGCAAAAGCAATTATTTCTGTTACAAAATGTCCCCCTAGATCTGCATGTGAACAACTAAGCTTTTTGATTTTTAATTTTATTACTTTGTCTTTCTGTTAACAAATAATTAATATAATTACTAACACCCTATGTACCTCTAATGTCTATACTATTTCAATTATAAAGCCATTACTGCTGCTTATTAATTCTATTCCATTTATCTTCAAACTTGCATCTTAAACTTACAGCATTTGTTGACATTCATGGAACCAAGGCTCCTCCAAACTCACTCCAAACCGGAGTCCAGCGCAGTTTATGTGTTGCAACCCTTGAGACAGAACATGAGATTCAACAGGAGACTGCAAGCTACACTGTTTATAGTTCAGAGAAACTCAATTGGATTAGATGGCTCTCCATGTCCTCCAAAAAATAAAGGATTGCTTTTGAAACAGTGCTGCCCATTGCATCTTTCAATCTTCTTTCTTTCAAAGCTTTAAAGCCAACCTTTTTGAAAAAAATCCAACAAAAATGTAACTTATGACACAGCACAGTCTATTTTAGCTAGTATTACCCACTTCTTCCACTTCACACAGCATTAGAGCCCTTTGCTTCAGGAAGGCCATGGGAGTGGTATCTGCCATGTATATGAATCAGTAAGTCATTGCATACTGCTCATTTAATGTTCCTGGCTGTTTGCTTTTACAGTTGTTTTTTTGGGGATGCAAGGTTAAGATTTGTTATTGATGCTGCTGAATACAAACAGCTCCTATATAATGTTTGTCCCCAAAATGAAAAAAGAGATTTGTCATTAGAGGCAAGTCCTAAGTCTCACTGACTGTCAAAAACTTCACTCAAGTGGAAAACTCGCTACTGAGAATCTGTTAGTTGGCTGTGCACTCCCAAAAAAATCTGACTGATTTCCTGTAATGATTTCCGATATGAACAGTGCTCTTCGTATTGGTGTGCTTCCTCCTCCTGACCTGAAAAGCCTTTTTAGTCCTGCCCCCCACCTTCTTCTCCCCTCTGCAAACTGGCTCGGCTACCCATCCCTTACATTCAGAAAACGTGCCATGCACTTCCAGGCCCCCTGCAAGGATTCAGTGACTTGGGGGATCTTTTCTTTGGCTTCTTCTTCTCTAGGGAGCAGTGCCCCAGCAGGGCTGTAGTGAGCTTTCTGCCCAGGCTGAGAGAAAGGAAAGGCTTCTGTATTAATCACACAATGCCGTGTCAGGCACTGCCCAGGCCAGGTGGTGTAAGCCCTTGGACCTAAAATGCAGAGGCCGAATACAGCACTAAATTAATGTAGTGCTACATGGTGCAGTCAAAGCCATTAAAGTTTTAGGAGTGCAATTGATTATATGTAGCTCAACTTTCAAACACACCGGTCAAGACGGATTGCAACAGTCATGCCACAGCACAGTGATGCATGTCAGCAGGCTCTCAGTTTTACTGTACAGAGGACTTGACATTGGCTTTTAACCTACCAATAAACTACCCTAACACACTACAAGAAGGAGGAAGGAAAAGGAACTACAAATCCAACAGTCACATGTAAAATAAAAGACTACATCAACTACACTACAGCTTGTCTGCTGCCAACAGCACTTGGTGTTAAAAGAACATGATGGCTGCAATTGCCAAGAAAAGAAATACGTCCTCAAACAGCCTATTTTTTAAGCTACAGGGAGCTTCCATTAAGTAAATCTGCCTTTAGCCTGGGATGTTCCTTACCTAACCTGAAATTACTGTCATCTTCAAACCTTTGTAATTCCTCACTGATTATCAGTGTCTGAGGGGTACTGTAGGAGAAACATTCCTATCAACAGCAAAGAAAGCTACCTTTCTGAATTGTATTTTGAACTCAAAATCCAAGTGGTGAGGCACTGGAACGGGTTGCCCAGAGAAGCTGTGGATGTCCCATCCCTGGAAATGTTCAAGGCCAGGTTGGATGGGGCTTTGAGCAACCTGGTCTAGTGGAAGGTGTCCCTGCCCATGGCATTGGGCTTGAAACTAGATGATCTTTAAGGTCCCTTCCAAACGAAACTGTTCTATGATTCTATGAAATATGATTGTATCTTATTTGACATTGCTTTTCCCATCCTGGCCATTTGTTGTACTCAATATTTTCCTATTTTCCACTCTTTTTTTTTTTTTTTTCCCGTTTTGCAGCCACTTTACAAAAAATAGGATACCTAGCAGAATTTCATTGACATAAACTATTTCACTGATCATTTAAAATCAACTAGATATGAAATACTTTTTTTCCCCATATTTTGCAGATATGGAAAATTTTACTGAAAGGAAAATTACCTCAGAGGAAAAGCAAACTTTAAATTACTATTTAAAATTTCTGTTAGTCCTAGAAACAATGCTAGCAGCTTAAATTCCTCCTAAACTGACATCTTCCTTAAAAGTATTGAAAAGGATAAAGAAATAGCATTTCTTCGCTGCACTATTCTAAACATCGTACAACACTCAAAAAACACCCCATCTTAGATGTCTATGTGATTACAAAGTAAACAGAAGTACCTAAGAACATAGTGACATATCTGAAGATTAATCCTCAGATATTTCAGCCACAGTAGACACTTTGTAATTAACCAAATGCAGAAGTCTCAAAGCAAGTGAGCCCTATTCCACCTCTTGGAAGATGTGAACATAGGCACATATTCTTCTTAATACCATAATTTTAGAAGGATATTGTTACATATCACTACAAGACATCCAGTGACAAGGAAGAAGTTGGTGTAACCCTGAGGTAACCCTCAGAACCTAGAGATGTCTTGTGCAAGCTTTGAACCCAACATGGAGCTTGATGATCTCTGAACAGATACATCTACTTTGTGATTTAAGGCATGGTCTCCTAACAAAAGGCCGTGTCTGTTACAGGGTAGGCAGCACTGCTCTTCTAGAAACAGGCAGGCTTGTTTCAAGACCATCACAATAATATCACATGCATGCCCACCACAAGGCAGCCTTCATGAGACCGAGGGAAGCACTTTCACAATGATGCCCAAAATCAGCCAGGAAGAAAGTCTGGTAACAGCTTAGAGCTTACTGAAGGGTGAATTTAGAAAACAGCAAGTTAAACCCCAACATTTCCAGGAAGAACTGGAGAACCCTGCAAGTTCTGTACAGAACTGATATTGATGAGCCTTGCAGCACTGAGGTCAGGACACAGGCCAAGAGGTTTGTCCTTTCATATACAAGAGTGGAACCTGGATGATACAAATTTTGAAGGGCTCATTTACCGGTACATAAGCATAAAAGAGACCAACAAAGTGTCATGTTTAAAAGCTGTGAGCAAAAATAGTAGTTATACAACTTCTAATATCATCAGCAGCCAGGGAGATAAATCTCTGCTGCTCTGAAAGGGTACCCATAAATAGCCATAGCATTCTCCAGCAAAGCACAGGACCTTTAAGGAAGGCCAGAATAAGTAAGGAAGAGCAGGAAGCTCTTACTCAATTATACCTGAAGTCAGTCAGCCACGAAGGATGCCTTATACAAGTCCCACACAGAAACTATACTGGAAATGAACGGAGAGGTTTGAAAACAATGCTTCAGAACAGAAAAGTCCCCCAAATCTATCATTTTGGGAGAGGGAAGGAAAACTACCAAAGATTTGACAGTAGAAAAAACATGCCTTGGAAAGCTTGCCTTGCTGTAGCTGTCTAAACTCACTAAGTGCAGCTTGCTCACAGGTAAACACTCCTGTTAAGAAGTTTTGCTCCCTCTCTTGAGACACAGACTTCAGAAGTCAGGGGATGCTGACTGCAACACTGTAATTTGCAGAACACAGAATGGACAATATCACTCATGTAGCATAATGAGCCATTTCCCCCCTCCCTGCTGTGATTAATGGTGTGGACAGGAGGTCTGTTGGCGGAGCTCACACACGATTCTGGCCCTGGAGGCATGGCCTACATAGAGCACCGTGTGAATGCTTGCATGAGAGATTGGCAGGCAGAGGCAGCTCTGGGAGTTCTTTGTTATTGTCCAGCTTACTCTTTCCTGAGCTCCTCCAGCTTGCACAATCTGTGTAGCCTCTGGGAAGGCAGCTTTAGAATTGGCTTACTTGATGGAAAAAGCTGTTCTTCTTGATGCATATGATGCAAAGTAATGTGACAATGATTGACAGCTAGGGGAGGAGAGGAAAATTGAGTTAAGTTGGGTATTGTGTGAAGAAGCAGAAGGGAGAAGGAAAAAAAGGAAAATTCCTCATTACCACTGCACGTGTACAGTGGGGGAGATAAGAGTTGCTGGGTTTAATAATAATAATCATTATTAAAGTCAGTTAAGTTGACACAAGTTTATAATGGTATATATAAATAGTACCCCAGTGATTACTGGATGTTTTTCTTCAAAACTTAATCTTCCCCAAATACAAAATAATTAATAAGTGTAGGAGTCTGACAGCGTACTCCCCCTTCACATTTGTGAACAGGCTATGTAATGTGAATATAAACCCCAGGGCCTAGTCCGATCTGCACGTCCATTGATACACTGTGCTCCTCACATACACATTTAAGGTGAGTCAGAACTTGCCTGCCAGCTTCTCATTTCCTTCTCCCTTACACTGTGGAGTCAGCTGTAATTTTTAGTGAATGATGAAATTACATTGCGATGTACAAGGCAAAAGTGCACTGATGCTTTTGTGCTTTTTGCATTCGAGCCTGGAAACAGAAGAAAAAGCTGTAATTGATTCCATCAGCCTTTTTCTGTATTGAAAGAAAAATTAACACCCAGAGAAACTTCCTTCCACTACAAAAATGAACTCAAAATGTGGAGTCTCTCACTTTTTTGGTTTAGGAGATGGTACATGCTCAAGAGACATCCCATCTTAGTTTATATGTTAGTTTATCTTCAGCAGACTGTTAGGTTCTGCACCACTTGCACAGAAAGCTGAAATCATAGGGGAAAAGAAAAAGAGGGGCAGAAATTATAAAAACTTGAAGACACTTGTGGCAAAACTGGAGATAGCAATATATAACTGTTGGGGTTTTAGTTTAGTCTTAGTTTTTTTTCCTGTTAAAGGAATTTTCTCCCATATGCATGTTGCTAGGGGACAAACAGCTGTACTTAAGAAAGACAAAAAGGGGAGTGGGGCGGGCCTGGCTACTCCTTTGTCTACACCTGGGTGTGGGGTCAGTTCGCTCTGAGCGTCCGGAGAGAGAAGCTGCAGAGAAAGGAGCTGCTGCTTCTTTCTTTTTGGCCGTTCTTTCTTCCTGCTGGAAGCAACGCCGGGACCCCAAAAGCCGCTTTCCCTGCCCTGCTGGAGACCGGGCTGTGGCCACCCTGCCCCGCTGCTGCTTCGAGCTTTCGCTACGCTGTAGCCCTGCTCGCCCTGCCTGCCTGGGCCTCTGGGGGGTTCTCCCATCTGGATACATCTCGCCTGCCACCCGGGATTTGCGTCCGTCCCTGCCGTTCCAGCCTGCCGTTCTAGCCTGCCGTTCCAGCCTGCTGTTCCTGAGAGCCCGGGATCGGCTGCCCAGGGGTTTGTGAAGCCTTTGTTCCATCCTTCCCGGGATCCCAGGGCACCAGAGCCGCGTGCTCCCCGAGCTCGCTCCGGAGCGCCCCCTGCAGCCGCGGGGGAACCATCGCACCTGCCCCGCTCACCGGGAGCCGCCAGCGCCCCTGCCGGCTGCGAGCGGAACTGCACCCGAGGGGAAAGGGCCCGGCAGCCGAGAAGGCTGGGACTGGGTTTGTGATTGTTTGCTGTTACTGCCATAGTTGTTGTTGTTTTGTTTGACTGGTTATATACATATATATATATAGTAAAGAACTGTTATTCCTATTTCCCACATCTTCGCCTAAAGGCTCTTGATTTCAAAATATAATAACTTGGAGGGAAAAGGGGTTATATCTGCCACTTCAAGGGGGGCCTCTGCCTTCCTTAGCAGACACCTGTCTTTCAAAACCGAGACAATAACAAAGAGGAAAGAGCTTATTTGAACAAATCCCAATTGGCTCTTTTTCTTAGTTATGAGTAAAAAGACCCTTTTCCAGAGCTCCAGAAGGCATGCTAGAAATCACTACTCCTTGCTGCTATTTGGAAAGTTTTACAAGTGTCTCATAAGAATATGCCATGCTTGCAGTCAGCCTAAGGGAACTGCCATCATTAGTAAACAGGTTATGCTGTAGTTTTCCTCCTGCTGCATATATGCAAGCAGCTCAGTACAACAAAGTCATAGGAGATAAGATTAGGAAATTACATGCACAGTAGTTGTCTGTCTCCCAATACAGAAACCTTTTCTTCCAGAACAAAAACAAATGGTTTGTTTTTTTTTTTTGGTTTGTTTTTGGTTTTTTTTGTTTTTGTTTTTTGGTTGGTTTTTTTTTGTTTAAATCCCAATCTTTAACAGTTACTAATATCAGACCATATGCGACAGCACACTCACTTTGATGTAGCATTATTATCAGCATTTTAACAAGTTCTGCGTGCAATCATAATGTGCTAAAACACCAAAACATCCACTCAAAACCTCTTAATTGCTAAGGGGACTAATTTCAGCATCTATCCCTCTGAAAATCCTAGAACTCAAATCTCTGTAATCCAAATCATCTCTGCAAAAGATCTGCAAGTCAAGATGGGTCATGACAGGTCAAACTTTGAATATATTTCCTACTTTGAAACACCTGGTAGGTCTTTCTATCATTCCTTAGGGATATGGGGTTCAAATAGTACAAATCTTCAGGCCAATTGAGTTCATTCACTACCATGTTCAGGGACAACTGCAACTCCAAGACACATGCACACTCATCTTTAGGGTAAATTCATACCTAATTTGGACCTTATCTACTCAGTCTAGTTCACTGTTCATTTCTGCAGGCTACAATTCAGAGAGGAACTAAATCATGTCCTTAAGCTAAGTCCATGACACACTGTTATCATAGAAACCTCAGTACCCAGCCTGTGCTGTACTGAATCGAAGTCCAAAGAATTCCCTTTAAAACTTCTGACCATATAAAATGATGGAAAAAAGACAGAGAAATTTGCAACCTCTCACAATAAAATATGGACCCCCCAGTGCCTTTAATTCTTGATTTAAAAAGCTTTACATTTTGGTATGCACACAGAACTCCAAAACCAAACCATCTTTGCTGAGAAAGATATAGTGTTCATAAACTACTCAATCTTGACACTCTGTGGACTCCTTCATTTTTGTTGCAACTTCGTTATGGAGGAGGAAAGTTTCTTAACTTGTCACATTAAACTAAAATTGGATTGTTTTGACCCTAGTGACAATGAGCCGATTTTAGGAACACATGAAAGTCCCTCTCTACTTTTCAAGAAATAGTACAAGCATGAGTTATCTTTTCCCCAATCTCTCAAACAAATACTCCTTTTCTAGCCATCCACTACTAAAATGAGAGATGTATGCTTAGAAATTCATCCTATGAAGTGTTCAAGACATTCTGATGGCCACAATTTATCTACATAAATTACGGTACTTCACAGCAAAGCTCCTGTCATAAGAAAACACCATATGCCCTAAATTGTCTGCTGCCCTCTCCAATAATCAGCCTACTTTTTAAAATCTAGAGATTTGCTGATAAAGGACACCTCAGTGCATGCAGCGACAAAAAAAATTGAGTTTCATACACATCACTGGAAACGTCCACACACTGCTCTATTAATCTTTAGATTGGGGTCATTTTTCTCTTGAGATGTGGTAATAGAATACTTCAAGAGAAAATGGGGAAGAGCACCCAGACAGGGGCCTGCTGAATACTAAGCAAGTTTGCCTCCTTTCTTCTTGGTTTAATCCTAAAATATACCTAATGGCCAAAGCTGCTGTTTACTCTGTACCAACCAACACTGATGCAGAAGGAGTACAGGATGTTTAGTATCATCAGTCTGCCCCGACATCTCCTCAAGTGCCCTGTGCTGTAAGATCTATAGACCTATGCAGGCACTGCTCCTCTTCTCTCCCTGATCACAACATATTTTGCTGGTTCCAGCATTATCACCCACCTGCCCAAGAGCTCCTCAAATCCCATACCCAACCTGCTTTGCAGTTCTTTTTTTGTTTTCTCTGGGAATCAAAATCTACTCTCTTCTGGAAAAGCACTCTGACCCCTTGTCTTTTCTCCTGTGGAGATTCAGTCTCTAAGTTACAGCACATAGAAAAGACTTTCTCTACCTCATTCTTCAATGTCTCTGGATGAGTATCTGCATGGTACCAGGCCTTGAGCCCCACATTTAGTGTTCTTTTGTTTCAGGACATTTAAAACTGGATGAGTAAAAACATACATGAAAGTGCCTGGGAGTAAATTATGAAGGGAAGTGGCCTCATGTTCTTCAGCACCTTTGCCAGTCTTGATTTTTATAGTATTCTTCCCATGTGTGAAAATTGTGATTACCAGCAGCATATGAAATGCCCACCACTGTGTTTTTGGGCACACTTCTCCATCCACAAAACTGAAATCAGTGGAGTGCCCTTTGTGCTAATCACAGAATCACAGAACAGTGTGAGTTGGAAGGGCCCCAGATGGATCAGTCAAGTCCAGCTCTTAACTGAATGGCCCATATGGGGATTGAGCCCATGACCTTGGTGTTAATTGCACCATGCTTGCACCACATGACCAAGAGCAAGAGTGTCATGCCTGTGCCTCTGAGGGTACAGTCCTGTATCCTTGGAGGCTCCCTGCTGGATTCCTTCTCTCATCATTTCATTCTGCAGCCAAAGAGATGGTCCACAAGGGTGGAAGAAAAGCACACTGGGCTTCACCACTCCTACTCAGCTGAACTGCCAGTGGGGCAGTGCATTCCCAAGCTGCTGTGTGGAATGCTGGCATCCAACCTGCCTCCTGGGATGGCTCAGGAACCCCTGCATAGGGAAGCACAATTCAGTGGTTTAATGACACCACTGCCTGGCATCTCTGCAGTTCCTCCAATATGTCTGCACCTCCAGGGAGCCTCAAAATGAAGCTCTTCTGAGGTACTTCTGTCTGCTCATGGTAACTTCAAAACACCTCCTCCTGTATAACACAAAATGCACCAGCAATGCAGAGGTTAAAGGGTTATGTTAGGATTTTCACTGCATCTTTTCACTCCTTCTAAGATATCAATGTAAGATTTTCTGTAATTGCCCATACAAGTTTCCCAGGACACACACAGCTTTTAAACAACTTAATGTCTTAAAAGTTTTAGGCTCTGCATTATCAGCTAGGAAAATCTATGAAAAGGGTGGACACATTTTGAATTTTTTGGGACAATGCAGACTGGACTTTATTGAGAGAGAAGAAAGGTATTTCTATGAGGAGTAGGTTACAATATTACCAGGTAGGCCCATATATAATGGGACTCTATAATACCAACCATTTCTAATATATTCTCTAATGGTCCTGCTCTATGCTCTATTTCAGTCTTGAACCCCTAAATGTCACTTGTCCTGTGAGAGGCTGTTACAGACCCTCATTGATATTAATGACACCTGCTACACACAGCCAGCAAGCCTCCAACATCATGAGACAGTTGGAGCTGTAGAAGGGGAGATGCTTTCATTATGCTTTATCACAGACAATGTGAACTTCTGCCTCTCCGCACTCTGGGAACATCACCCCAGTTTCACAGCAGGGATCACTCTTGCTGCTTCTTGCCGTTTAGATGCTACACACCTTATTTTGCAGAACCTTCCCACTCCTTTTCATGGCTTGTACCAGTCTCATAATTTCATGGAGGGAAAAGAACTTTGCTTCTTGGGAGAAGCTGCACAAATGAATGACAGAAGTCCATACTGCAAGTACCTTGCAAAAATAGACACTGAGGTAGAGCCAGCACATATTGGTCCTACCTGGATGCTAAACCATAGGCAAAGCAGTTTTTGGCTGGCAGCAGTGGTGTTGAGTGTCTGCACACAATCCTCTGAACATCAACTTTGAAAGTTTTTTTTACACTAAGTAGGTCATAATTTTTGTTCCCAAGTCACTGTGCAGAGAGAAAGAAAAATCCACTGGGGCATCCAGTGACATTATGGGGAATAGGATGAAGGTAAAATGACAGTGCTTATTTCTTCATTAAAGCAAAGCATCTGCCACTTTGTTAATATTCCAGTATGCCCTGCTCACAGAGAACTGTGAAGACTGCAATGATTAAAGGCAGTTCCGACTGGAGAAAATGCTTGTTGCACTGACCTCAAAAATGTAATTCAAAATTTATGCTGCTGAATGGTCTACACCCTAATCCGAGGAACCATCTGTGTAGACGTAGGTACAGTACACACACAGTCTCAGGAGAGGCACCCTGGACTTACCATCAGCATGACAGGGAACAAAAGATGATGGCCTAAAAAACTAATTTCCAGTGAAGCTTATGACCCAGGAGGTAAAAAGTTACTGAACCTGGTGCTCAGAGAGGCCACTGCCCTGACCCAATCAGCTGTAATCACTCAAAGAAGCCACCACAGGCTGCTCAGGGCGGTTTTGCTGTAAATAGGCAGCTGTGAACACAGGAGACTACAGTGGCTTCCTGCCAAAAATCTGCATTTTAATAACTTTGTAATTGCATACTTTTGCAATCTGTTGACTCAGACTTAATTTAAGAACATCCAAAGAGTAAAACAGTATCACCACCAGGTTTTCTGGTACTTTAAATTTCACAATGAAGTATGCATCATCTCAGTAATTACTGTGAATAATTCATAATAAGGGTTATAATGATGTGACACATTCTAGTGAATCCCTGAAATTTAGGATGTTGAAGGGATAAAAACAAAATAAATATTAAATTCAATAGTAAATATTAGAAGAAAAATAATTAAATTCCATAATTAAAAAACCAGATTGCAAATCCAGTCTGGGTGGTGGTATTGCTATCAAGCTCATGTAATTTCATTAGAAGTGATTTACTTTAAAGATGAAGAATAATTTTAGCAAAAATGGCTGTGATCCTGCAAATGCCAGCATCTACAGGCAAAACCATGCATGTGAGTAGCCTACTGCACAATGGGACAATTTGTGTGAAACTATTTGCAAGACTGAGGCTCCAGCCACAGTTTGCATGACAAAATACTTGAAAAAATTATCCATCTTAATAAAAATAATGTTGAATTAAATCCACTTTTACTTGGTTGTTCTTTTCAGATTAGTGCTACGAACAATATATTGCATGAGGGATATGGAAGAAGTTTCAAATTATCCAAGACCCTTTGATCAAAGAAATAAACATGTTTTGGCTCACCTTAGCTCACAGTACCCTTTCCTTCATCCAATATTCTGAAACCATCATCCCTAAAGCACACTTCCAGGCAAAGCCACAAGACACCTAGATGCAGTATTTCTTTCATGGGCTTACAAGGTTTGAGAGATCTTGAAAGTCTTGTTTCACTTGAAATTGAACTTTTTACATCCTCCCTCTATACAGATGCACTGACTGACCATTCCAAGTCAACCAACCAAACTCTAGTACTTAAATGGAATGATAACATAAGTTCAGTTTTGTGTTTGCAATTTCTTAATTGCCTTTCTTAAGTCAAAATTTTAACAATGGAAAGACTTGTTGTTCCATTTAATGAGTGGGAGAGTGAAAGCTCAGTTCTCCCACCCCTCTTTCCAATGAGGCAGCAGGCTGAAATTAAAATTAAATCTATAGCTTCCAAGACTAGAAGCTATCTAAGGAACCACTTCATAATAAAGCAGATAAGTGGTTGTAACTTAAAGTGTACATCTCCAAAGGTTGATCAGGCTGAATGGACTCCTGACTGGCTCCTTTCCTTCCCTATTCCTGAAAAGCAGTGACAAAAGCCCCCAGTGGGCAGATGAATTTGCCCCAGTATACACTAGGAAGGACAGTGAAAGGCTGTCAGAGCTATGATTGAAGGTACAGCTGCACCAGTTCAGCCCAAGAGGTGTTGGGCTTTTTGTTGTCATCTTTCCCTCTGCCTCCGAGTTGTCATTTCTTGTCATTAGAGCTTACTTCCTCAGTAAAGGTGTATGTGTTTGCTAGCAAGAGAGGGAAGGTGCTGTGTGACAGATCCTGGTGACATATTTGCCACATATAATGATATACAGACGTGATTTTCATTCTTACTTGCAAAAAGAAATGCAGTGTTTTTACCTAATTCTGAAGAATGTAAAAAATGCAAGGATTTTTTTTTTACCCTGAATATTTAGCAATACTTTTCTTGAAAGCTTGTTGCAATTATTTTCTGTTTTCTCATTAATTCTCTTCAATAGTCACTACATGTACCTCAGCCCTCCAGTTTGAAACAGTATCATGCAGCCTCAATAAATATATCAATTTTTACCATGAATGAATTATTCAGAGAGAATAAACCAGAGTAGCAAGTACTTAACACTGGTCACTAAATAAAGCAGAATAAACATAAGATCCTAGAAGGATGGCAGCCGTTGTAGATGAGACAGATTTATGATATATGTGGAGTGCAAACTCCCCCCACCTTCCTAATGCCACAGCTTTTCCAGTGGCAAGGGAAACACAGCAGTCATTTCATCCCCTTGTCAGCTTCAAGAAGCAACCTGAAGAGCTTTACTCACTTAGAAATGTAAAGTAATACACAGTGAAAGACCACACTTGAAATGTTCTCCATCACTCATCCACTATGAAACCTTCATCGCCAGGCAGCAACTGCAACACTTTCTAGCAGGGGCTTCCAGTGGCTGCTTCAAGGCTCAGCGATGCCATAAGAGGAAAGTAACACTTAATTTTACTTCTTTATTGGTGGGTGGTAGGGATGGGAATGTAACAAATGACCCCTGACATAAGGCATTTCATGGAGAATTGACCAGTTGGGATTAATGGCCCTTGGCTGAATCTGGGCTATAAAATTTTTCAGCCAGCCATTAATTTTCAGGAAATGTTCTATTCCTCAGTCATTATTACTTAAATAAAAACATATATTGTGTATATGGTCAAATCAAATTATGGCTAGAATTTTGTCAAGCACAGATAAGGGTGTAAATTTACTGTGTTATTAAGGCTTTTCCTTTTAGGCTCAGATAACTATAGTTCGGTAGTGGGAACGACTGCTGTACGTGCTCGGGGAAAACACCCTTGGCTTGTCCTTGTGTAAAGCGATCATGGGATTAGAAGCCAGGATAACTAATTAAAAAAAAAATCATCATCAATTACCTCAATTTTTTTGTTATGATCATGAAGAAAAGCAACGTACATATACTCACATATGTTCACTGTAATTACACCCAATGATATGTACACTTATCACACAAAAATACATACAGTACATCAAAAATATGGAAGGTGGCGTGGCATTTTTGCAGTGAATTTGGGCTGAATATATTAATTATGGACAAGAAAGCTGTGATTGCATAGTGCAGATCATCCTAAAGAAAGGCTAATAAAACTTTCCCATCACACTTACACTCCCCGGTTTTTGCTGCACACTGCAGGAGCACCAATTTATGAAAAGGAATTTAGCAAAATTTTATGGAAGCTATCACTTGCAAGACTGAGTCTGTACTTCAGCTGTCATTGGTGAGGCCATACAGTGATTTGAGAAGGAAAAAGACTATAACCAATAAAATTTTAGAAGCCTTTATAAATGACTGAGAATAGATTTTCTATACAAGTGCCTTGACTTGAAAATCTCACAGTAAGGTCTGGACCCATGACAGGTATACAGTCCAGTATAGTTAGTATTAATGTATTACTTTACCAATACAGAGAAGGAATTTATAAGCTTACAAAGCATCTATGTAGGGCCAAGGATGATCCACAGACACCTGACTTTAAAATCTTGAACACTTTCTATGTATACAGAAGCGATGTTCATGTCTGGAGATGTTTTACCATTATGAGATGCTCTGTTTTTCTTCCAGAGAGCCTGGAGCAGTGTGTCTACTGAGACAGGCTGTATCCTTAGGGGTGGCCCCACTGAGGACACAACAGAGCATGGACTGATTTTGAGGTGACAAAGCTAAGAAAGGTGTGATGAAGCTTCAGTCAGCCAGCAGCAACTGGGGACTAATGCCATTCCTGTCTTTGAGGAGCAGCAGGGCTGGACATCAAGCCCCATGCTGCCCCTCAGCATCTGAGGCTGACGGGACCTCAGGAGTGCATACCAGTCACCCCAACACCCCTGATTGGTGGTACCAGGTTCTACACTATTTTTACAATGCCACTTGCAGAAAATGAAGGACATTCTAAATCTGCACCATGCAAGGACAAATATGTGCATTACTTCATGTCAGTTTGTGGGCATGCAGTCCCTGACCCTGCCCCTCACCTCCCTGCATCAGTGCTGAGCTCCCTGGCACCCTCAATATGATGTCTTCGAGGTGCTCTGACCATTCCTCTTCCCTCTCACATCCAGCATTTGGTCTTCCCCTTGTCTCCTGTGAGGGCTGGCAAGCTCTTGCTTCAATCCAGTTACCACATTCAGCCCCCTCACTCTCTTCGCATACCAGGAAGTACTTTGTCTTTTAGCAAAATAACAATGTGAGTCTTCCAAGCTACTCAGCACCTGCAGTTTGTCAAGTGAGAAGGAAGTCTGCCCAAGAGGTGTGCAGACAGGCCTGCTCTAGAAAGAATTTCAGCTTTCCAAGTCGTTTGCTATTCCCAACATCTTCCACAGTGGTCTGCCTCACGCCTTGTTAGTTCGGTGGATCACACAAAGATTTCCAAGCAGCATGATATTAAATGCTCCAAAAGATGACAAAACCAGGACGGGGCCCAGCGTAATGTGAGCTTTATACTAATACACAATCAGTGAAATAATGACTTACTGCCTCCATACTTCATGGGCACATTTGAAACAAAGGAAAATTAAGCTTGCATGTTCTGATTCACCTTGGCCTTCTTCAGCCTTGTACTTAATGCAGTCACTGATATGCAAACCAATTTTATCAAGTCTCAAGAGATTATTCTGGCTGGTACTAATGACTGAGCTAAAAAAATCAGGTTTGATCAAGCTCTGATGCTGAAGAGCCACATACTCAGCTCTGTTGGGGTTTTAGTTTAGTTTTAGTTTTTTTCCTGTTAAAGGAATTTTTCTCCCATAGGCATCTTGCTAGGGGACAAATAGCTGTACTTAAGAAAGACAAAAAGGGGAGTGGGGCGGGCCTGGCTACTCCTTTGTCTACACCTGGGTGTGGGGTCAGTTCGCTCTGAGCGTCCGGAGAGAGAAGCTGCAGAGAAAGGAGCTGCTGCTGCTTTCTTTCGGCCGTTCTTTCTTTCTGCTGGAAGCAACGCCGGGACCCCAAAAGCCGCTTTCCCTGCCCTGCTGGAGACCGGGCTGTGGCTGCCCTGCCCCGCTGCTGCTTCGAGCTTTCGCTGCGTTGTAGCCCTGCTCGCCCTGCCTGCCTGGACCTCCGGGGGGTTCCCCCTTTTGGCTACATCTCGTCTGCCACCCGGGATTTGTGTTTGTGCCTGCCGCTCTAGCCTGCCGTTCCAGCCTGCCGCTCCAGCCTGCTGTTCCAGCCTGCTGTTCCCGAGAGTCCGGGATCGGCTGCCCAGGGGTTTGTGAAGCCTTTGTCCCATCCCTTCCCGGGATCCCAGGGCACCGGTGCCGCGTGCTCCCCGAGCTCGCTCCGGAGCGCCCCCTGCAGCCGCGGGGGAACCATCGCACCTGCCCTGCTCACCGGGAGCCGCCAGCGCCCCTGCCGGCTGCGAGCGGAACTGCACCCGAGGCGAAAGGGCCCGACAGCCGAGAAGGCTGGGACTGGGTTTGTGATTGCTGTTGCTGCCATTGTTGTTGTAGTTTTGTTTGACTGGTTATATACATATATATATATATATATATATATATAGAGTAAAGAACTGTTATTCCTATTTCCCACATCCTTGCCTAAAGGCCCTTGATTTCAAAATATAATAACTTAGAGGGAAAAGGGGTTATATCTGCCACTTCAAGGGGGGTTTCTGCCTTCCTTAGCAGACACCTGTCTTTCAAAACCGAGACAAGCTCTAAATTTGTATTTCCTGGCATTTACTGCCCATTTTCTATGAACACATAGCTGACAAAAAAAGTGCTTTGTAAGGACACAACACTGGACAAAATTTATTCTCAAATCCTGCCCATGTGCACTCTGGGAATCCAATGCACCACAACTGAGAAAGCGGCCAAGATATTTCCTTTTTCATTCTTTGTACTGAAATGAAACTTTTTAACCTTACCTCATTAACCTATAAGAGAATCAGAAAGCAAATATTAATTTCTGCCATAAAAGCAATGAGCAAATGTAGCAAATATTATATGTGGTAATTTCTGTAATCAATACTATAAAAATTGGTGAAAAATGCACCACCACCTTAAAAAGCATTGAAACCTGTAATGAAGGTTATAGTAATCATAATGTTTAATTCACCAAATGGATGGAGCATAAGAGATCATCCACTGTGAAAGATACAATTCAAACATTCTTAGAGCCCTAGAATAATACAAAAACAATAGAGAAGTATAATTATACGCCATGGATTGAAGTTCTTTTCTGGGTAAAGAAAAGGCAGGAAGACACCATGAGCTGAGATCCCCATGTTCCCTATGTGTACAAACGTACTTAAAAAACAATTAGATTAGAAGATTCATACTTTGTTTTTTTTCCATAAACCAGTATGTCTTATCAGTATTACAAAGAAATGTATAACCTAGGAGACAGAGCAAACAGCAGTGCTGTTAAATTAATATTAATTTAAATTTTTTAAAAGGAAAGTGCTTTCCCTAGCTGTGACCCTTGGCTAGTGAAAATCCACTTGCTTCTATTGCTACATTCTCCTTGCTTTATTTTCCTATGTTATTCAGTCTATTCAATTCTTTTTGCAAGACTGAGCCTTCAGAGGCGGGTATTGTGCATATGCTATATGTTCATAGAATGCTTCTTTAAGCCTTGTTCATAGCTTCTAAACAAGCTTCAAAGCCTTGTTTATAGTCACAGTAATGACCAAAAAATGAAATTTCATTAGCTTAGAAATACAACCCATGAGATGCAACACAGATATCCAAGTAGACAGTTTGATTTTAGAAGTAAGAATCCAATACTTCCAAAAACTTCAGTAGTTTTTTTAGTACTTTGTGCTACACCTAAACAAACTAAGGATGGATTAAGGGGTGATATTTCCAAGACTTTTGGACATTTTTATGTGTAATGGTTATTAAACACGGTTAGAAGAGGGAATTCATTAAGTATCTCTGAAAAATCAGACACTTAGTACAAGGCTTAATCTTGGCTTGTAAACATTTTCGTCACAGTGGCACAGAAAATGCATAGTTAGGGGAAAAATACCTAATGCCTTTTGCAATTTAAAACCACTGTACTATTATTTTCCATATCAGCCAAAACTCCTCCAACTTCCTTATGCACACGAAAAATAACATCAGACACTGAGAAGCAATTACCAGCTCCTGTGAGATGAATCCCTTATGCTTGTAATTAATGTGTTTTAGCTTAAAAACAAAACAAATCTAAAATTAATAAGTATTTCCTTACACATTCGTTGTTATACAAAGAAAGCCCACCAGGCAGCCAAAGAAGAGCAATATCAATATATCTTCTTGTAGTTTTCAAAGCTTTTTGGCCTAGGTCATAAAACAAAGATGGTGGAGGAAAAGAATTGCTCATAGTGCTTTGAATGGTATCAAAATGTTGCCAGCTTGAGATGATTAGCTATTCATTAATACAATGCTGAAGTAATTTTTCCCACATGTCAGTGCTCACATACATGGATTTTGCATACACACATACAAGATAGGAAAGTATGTCACAAAATAATCCAAAAGCACCATTAACAGTATCATCTAGTCACACTCGACTGATGCCAATGCTATTTGCCTCCTTTTTTACTTGTACATTAAAATATGATTTTAAACACTTGCACAGGAGCTATTTTTTCCTCCCATTTCCTGCCTCTTTGATACTGAGGTGTTTTATTCAGACCCTTGAATTCTGTGAGTCGTTTTGCCTGTGGAATATTCTGGACTTGACTTTGTACTGTGTTTATTTCAGCAGTGATGAGAGGTTTTTGTCCACTGTACAGCTCAAGTTGTGGTGATGCTGAATTCAGTCCTGGTGTCTGAAATGCTTTGAAATCTCACAGGGTGAGAAACAGCATGGAGCTTGCTTGATCTTGGTATTTAGGCCTTTTGTTCACCCCTGACTGAACAGGCACTGTGGGTGACGATTTTGATCGGAAAAGAGAAATTTCAGGCCAAAACCCTACAGTGAGATGTGGTCTCCAGAAAGGTTAACATGTTCTTCAAAACAGCAAAGATAGATTGCTGCTTGCCAGTAGAACTGTGATCCACTTAGCTGAGGCATACAATAAAAAAAAAAAGTGCTCCTTCTGCTTTCTGATGCCTTTCATCACTCTTTATGCAGGAAAGTAAAGAGTTGATGCTAGCCCAGCACCTGGCCAGTCATTGCCCTATTCATAAATCATAATAAAGCAAACATCACTTTCTCCACAGTGTAATCAGGACACAAGTTCCCAGTGTATGGTGCTTTCAGCTGTCAGCTTTCCGTATTTATCTTGTCTTTTGGAAATCAATCCTGTGCAATGTGAACATGGAGAGGTGGAAGTGAAGAAGAGAAATTTGCACAGTATCACTCCTCAAGTTTACTTATCTTGTAAATCTATAAGGCACCTCTCATGCTCATGTAATGAGCATGTTATAAATAAAAAAGAGAAAGAAATCACCTCTGCAAAGTAAAACCAACAACAAATCTAACACTTTCCCCCTAGTAAATGCTAGAAAAATGCAAGGAAAAGAGATCCCTCCCTCTTAAGTATTTTAAGGCAATATATTTATGAGAGCATAACTCACTGAGTATGCTTCTAGTACACTATAGAGAAAAAAAGTTTTCCTTAAGACTCAAGCTATACTGGAAAAGAAACAACTAAAATGTTGTTTATGGTAGAACGAAGGGTTTCTCACATGGAATCCGACCTGTATAAATAAAGCCATTTTATTAGGCCAGTAGTAACTCAGTTGCAACTTTGGCTGTAACTGACATATAATTGTTAGAGCAAACTATTTTCAAAGATGATTTACATCAGTCACGACACACTATTTACTTCCAAATGCTGAGACTTATGGTTCAGCTTCCTTTTATGTGGCCCAAAGAAGATTTGGAGATAAGCAAAGGAAGGACCTCAGGACTTCAACCAGTGTCAACAGACAAAAATGTGTATATATTTTATAAAATTTTGATAAACTCTTTAATACTGTTTTAGCTTTTACTTGCATCATGTTCTAGCACCTCACAAACAAGCACAATGCAAATGCATTCAAATAATGAAACTTCCTATAATAGTCCCAAGAGTAAACAGTCATAAAATTTTCTTTAGACATCTAATTTGATGTTGAAATAAGAATAATTCCAGAACTGCACAGCAGTGCCTTGCACCACAGAGGAACTGAGTTGCCTAACTTTAAGCCTCTAAATCATACCTAAACTAGAAGCATAAAATGATTCAAAATAGGTAGTGGAGATGCCCTAAAAAAGGTTTCTGAAGGATACTTCTAAACCGCTGATGATTCACTGCTCATGACCTTCTTGGAGATTGTGAAAATGGAGGGCCCAACAACAGCGATACACAGAGGTGTGAATACCTGCCATGTCCATCTTGAAAGTGAAGTGATTACCTTCACAGCCTTCAAACAGACCTGAAACCTGTATTCCCAAGAAGGATAGGCCAGCAGTGAAGAGGGGGACTTTTCTTCTCTATTGCAGCTCACATTTCTCAGTTCAAGTGAATTCAGCTTGGTGTCATCTAGAGGGGCAAATTTCTAGGGGAAGCAGACCACTAAATATCTCATGGTAAGAAATACCGGCTGATATTCGCTCTTGCCACCTCACCTGCAGATATTGTGGAGCGGAAAAATGAAGAGACAGCCAAAACACAAGTGAAGTTGAAATGAGACTGGTGTGAATCATGACTGCAATAACCAGCTCACCTGGGGCACGTCTCCTATGTGGAGGCAGGAGCTCAATCAAAGCAGTCTGGTATAAATGATGTGATTTTAGAGAGAATGACTTAAGCTAACTCAACCTGGTATGTGAACATTTTGTGTTGATCAAAACCTGAAAAAAAATCAATACAAAATGAAAATTCAGCTGGTCACGCTTTGAGTACTGGCAGACTCTGACATTTAGATCCGAGCACTGAAGGCAGACATCTCTTTTCAGGTACAGGCCTGTCTCCAAATCAGATGCTCATTTCACCTGCTTGGCACAGCAGGCCTGTAAATTGACTGTCCCTTACTTCCTCTGGACACAAAAATAAATCAGGTTAGCTCAGCCCAACAACTGAAACTGCTAAAGCTAGCCTGGCCTGCAGCAGATCAGGAGCTGTTCAGGTGCCCTGCTCTGACAGCAGACTGATGGGGTAGTGAGTCTTATAGAGGAGGATGAGGGAGTAGTGAAGCACCTCTCCCATTAGGGTCCATCAGGTCCACAGCCTCAGGGGAAAATGCAAGGATCTACATTAAGGGCCTGCTGTGCTAATCCATCGTGATGGGACAACCTCAAGAATTCTCCTTCCTTGTTTGCATTCAGAGCCTGGGTAAAACAGACCAGCCTTAATTCCCATGCATGCAGTCCAGTTAAATCCTTAAAGCCTGCAGACAACCTTTAGTGAAAAACTTATTTTCCAACAAAACACAGAAGTACATAAGCAAGAAGCTCCAAATCAAATCAGCAGGCTACTCCATATCCTTATGAGAGGTGAGTAATAGAGAGACCCTGAGCTACATATGTGAACCACTTAACTAATCCTATTATGTAGGGTACTAAATATGTACAAGAAGGTTTTAAAGCTTGTAAGATAAAAAAGGCCTCATTGACAAAATGACTAGCATATTTCCTATGATAAAAGGTCTTTCAACACTCTTCATGTTCACATCAGACTACCAGAGTTGCTCTTACTCTTCCCATCTTCTTTTCTTTCCTACCCTCAACCTACAGCTCATGGAACTTTGGGTCTCCTCGGGTTAATGGACTCCCTTTTCAGCCATCTTCTTGCTTGCCAGGCAGAACTGAGCTACATCTTGGGGAGAACTGTACAAATACAAACAAAGTGAACAAAAACTAGACAGCTTTCCTTTGTTTGTAAAGGCTTACACAGGATACTACAACAGGTATTATATTAAAACCTAAAATAAATAAATGTAAGCTGCTCCTAGCATAGTAAATATGACATTACTTTCCATGTAACCCAAGGACTGAAAAGGAAAAAACCCCAAACATAAAAAAGGTGATAGAACAAAACAGTCACTACACCTTGATAAAAGTGAAGTTACTTATGCCAAAACCTAAAGCAATATTTGTACCCTTTGTCCTGGGTGATCAACAGGCAGTAATTATTAGTTCATTAGCTGCTCAGATCACTGTAAGCTGGTGATGTGCTCAGAAACGGCTGGGGAGTAGACAAAGAAATTTTTCTCCCAAGAAATCAATTCAGCTGCTTCAAGAAAACATGATTAATGTTTTCTTGGGATGCTGCCTGCACCGGAAGGGCAGCTATGTCTTTAGACATTGTTAATATAGAGCGCACTCCTGCTATAAAACTCTCTCAGGTAAAGCCAGCTATGACAGAATTACCGACCTGTCAAACCTCACCAATGTGCCTTCTAACACTGAGGCCATCCAAACCATGTGAGTGCTTACCAAAGCTGCTATTTCTCACTACTCCTGCCTTGCAAGGCCACCTGCCCGCTGATAGGCTTGGACAGGTGGTCAGGGCTTTTCTTTCTTCTGCTTATGTGCAAAAAGGTGTGAAAACTTGGAAAACATAACAAACCACAGTCAATTAGGTGGTGAACACACTCTTACATGAAACACTTAAACTGCTCCAGGATGAGGGCAATGTTTCAGTTTTCCTCTTCAAGGCGAGAAATAAGAATCACTGCATTTGTCATACAAATTTACTGCTTTGAAAATGGGTATTTGAATAGTTTTCTCCTTTTTTTTGGACATTACTACTGGTCTTACCTCATTGAAAGCCTACCTGATGGCAGGACGACAGTATACATTTAAACTTTCTTAGCCATCGAGACATATACCTACACTATACCTAGAAATGTTAAAACCTGAATATGCATTTTTATGTATGCAAGTATCCACTTATAAAATATAAGTGATCCTAGAACATAGCATCAAGCTTTTTTGTGTGTTAAACAGAAAACTCTCAAGAATACAGACCTCACAGCTTTTCCCCATGAGAAAGACGTTGGAGATGCATATGGAAAAGTTTCTTACTACTACAAAATAAGACAATTTATTCTCAGGATGTCAACCGAGCAATAAAGCACAAGTAACCATAAAGTATTCAGAAACTTTTCTGCAGTTTTCTGTACTTTATCCAAAATATTTTTATGTGTGTGCAAATGAGCACATACATTATCTGACTTGTCATTAGCTTATCTAAATCTTGACATGAAGTATAAATTGTTAATGATGTGCAGCTGAGAAATGTCAAAAGTATATAGCAGGGCCAAAAGTAAGCACAGAAAGGTAAACAGGAAAACTTTCTATGGCATCTTCTTTCCTGCTATAAAAATGTATAATACCAGTTAAAAATATAAATCTATAAATATATAAAAATGTAATACCAGTTAAGCAATCTTCACACAGCACTGAACAGGTGAAAGAGTAGAAAAATCCTTCTTTCACAACAACACTTAGGGGGAAAAATAAAATTCCTAAAATGAATCCTGGAATAATCAGTCCTAACTCTTTCATGACAGAAACCTTCAGATTCCCATGTCTTTAGAACTACGGTTGGCAACTGATCTCTAAGCAGGGTAATTGTACTCTAGTGCCGTCCTTGATTTTACTGCATTTGGACATACTGGTTCGTTTCAACAAGGGTTTCTTGCTTTTGTTATTTATTTATCCTTTTAGTTAACTGCATGAGGAAGGGTCTAATTCATAAGCACTGTTAAATATTTATACACCAAGATTTGAAGAACAGTTGCTATAGGCCTGGAATTTGACAGGGATTACACCTCTAATGAAAGAGTAAGAAAACTGTACTCTGTAATACCAAGGTCTATCCCACGGAAGAAGGAGGGAGAGTGGGAGGGGATACGGCCTAGCTACTTTCTTGTAACTCATTCAGATGTCACAAGCTCTGAGATAAACAGGAAGATGTTGGTTTCTACCTTGTGGTGATTGCATATAAGCAGGAGAGTGTTGTTCTTTCCCTCGAGAGAAGGGAAGGGTCATCACACATCTCCCCGCGTCAGGTGCACACAGATACACAGTCAGCACCGATGCTCTCGAGGTGTTGCAGTTTAAACACTACCTCTTCCTCAAAGGTGCATAAAATCAATGTCAAGCTCATCCTGGCTTCTAGTGGTTACAACATGAACCCAAAGGTACCCCACTGAGGCGAAGCAAGTCATTTATGATTTATATCAGCTAAAGCAAAGCAAAGCAAAATACAATAACCTCTGGAGCCCACAGCTCATGTACTCCTTGTAAATACGTGTGACTCTGAAAGTTTATCCAACCTTTGTCTGAGGAAATATTTACTTCGTGAACTGCATGTTTCAAAGTCACATTTCACATCCAGCACATGTTCATTCTGAAGTCTGTACATTAGCAGCTCTTGGCACACCAGTCTCCTACGTGCAGCATCGACTCTCCGGCTAGCAAAGCTGCCCTACTTCCTTAAGACTTTTAGGCTGTGCATCAGTTTCATAGCTCAGTGCTCTCTGACTGAGGTTTAACATTTTGTAGAAGCTTATGCAGAACATCAGCTACTTTTTAACCGAGAAAGAAATATTTCACATGAGCGGTTTTCTTTTCAGATTGCATTTCTTCCAGAATGCTGGTCTGTAGAGTACATAGAGATCCAGTGATGTTATGAGTTGTGTCCTCAACCATGGGCCATTATTATTAGTACTGAAGAAGTTGTTCATTAATACTTCATGAAAAAAAAACCTCTTTTACTTGTCCATGGTTTCCTAGAGTACTCTAGGACTCACTGGAGAAACAGGAAAGCGAGAGCACAAAGAACAGGGCTGAACAGCCAAACTAGGTGGCATCGAGCCATGGTAAGAATATGTGGAATATGAAAGCAGTAGTAGATATATACACTTTCAACTGCCAAAGTTTGATGTCCTGGAGGCTAAATTAAATCAGAACCAAATTTCTGCATTAAGTGAAAACAACAAGAAAATTTTCCAAAATGGTGTACTTGGAAAACCTGCTGATTCAACAAGTTAGGATCTCTCAAATGATTGCTGCACATAACATCAGTAATTAACCTCCAGATATTAAACTTTCTTTTTGTATTTACTGCCATTCAAATGCAGACACATGAAGTGCATTTTTTTCTACTTCCTCCCAGGAAGTGGACATGCTCAAGAAATTAGATTTAGTCAAAGGACAGGTATAGAGCACATTTCATTTTAATTTAAAACCAGAATCTTGAAATTTTAAGGACATAGATTTGTCAAACAAACATATAAGAACAGGAAATTTCCAAGGTATCATGTAATTAAAAGAGAAAAAAAAAAAATTACATGCTGAAGAATACAGTGACATCTACAAATTCTGACTAGAAATCAGGATCATCGTATTGCCTAAGTGAAGTAAGTAAAGTAAGGATTCTTTTTGGTCCAATACACCTCAGAAAGTCAAAACTTTAACTACCACACTTGCTGAAAAAATAAGAAAAAAGCAAATAACTAGCCCTAAAATTTCCAAGGCTCCTGAAGACCTTGAGGATATGCCAAAACATGGAATACAACAGGAGCCAGGTACATTCCTGTCACCCCTTTAAAAATATGTCCAAAATACTCCAGTTAATAGCAGCAGTCTTTCCAAAACATGACTAAAAATAGGTTGCTCTCAGGAGGGAGAGGAGCTGACACTATCAGTAGTATTGGTAGATCAGAAATAGAAAAACTTGATAATTTCCAGGATATGATGCCTAATAACAGCTTTTGTTCTTTAAATAATAAAGTTTCTAGAGAGACTGAGTTTCAGGGAAGGGGAACAAATTACTCCCTTTACTTTAAACTAACTTTGAGGACCATTCCTCACCTCTCTAAGAAGGTGGAACAGGGCACCAAATAGTGTTCATTATTTCCCAGCAAAGCTGAAAATGAGGAAGGTGCCGATACTCAGATTGCTAAATTAATTCTTAATTCCCTGTTCTAATGTTCATTCTCATTATGCCCTGGATTAAAACAAACAAACTAAAAGAACATACCAAAAGTAGATGAAAAGTTACAACACAACAACTACACATAGTGAAGAAGAAAAGGGGTTTAAAAAAAGTTGGGAAAAACAAGGGTTGGTCCCTTCCACACTTTTAATGTAAATTATATAATTACATTTTCAACATTTGTCACAGACTTCAAAGTACAAAGCTTCTGAATTCAGAAATGGATTTTACAAAGATTGGCAGCTTTACTAATTATTCAAAATGACAAACAGCACTGATTTTGGAACAGAGGGGAGTCTAAACAGGGCTGCTATTTAGCTTGAGCAATTAATTGACCTTCTGTTCTATAAAAAATATAAAAAATTCAGAGAAATAAAGTCCACATTATCTTGTTGGATATTTTTGTCTTTTGCAAGAGTGATCTTTAAAATTTCTTATAAAGACTCTTGATTAAATGTTCTGATTTACAGGCAGTAAAAAAACATAAAGCAAATGCTCTATCTTGGCTATCATGAAATGCCACAAGTGCACCATTTTTCAGTTTTCTGAGTTTCACTAATTATTAATAAAACACTTCAGAAAATATGCAATTTGCATTAAGAAAACATTAAGGAAGTGTTTTTCAGCACAGTAATGGTCATCTTTAGAGTTCATCAGATGTGTGAGATGGCAACCATTCCCCACACAGCCGATTTCTAATTCTGCTGAGGACAGGAGAACAAAACAGTTTGACCTTGGAAAAATCTCTAAATAAAGTATAGACTTACAAACATGCACATTTGCATCTGCAATAAAAATCCTCTGAGCATACAAAGAAATAAGAATGATGGCAATTCATAAAGTACTTCTCCTTCTGAAAAAATACTCAGGAGAGGAAATGGGAGTGAGATTCATCTGTGTAAATGCAAACACCTACAATGCCCTAAGGCTGCAACTGTATAGGGGGTGTGACTCATCTTAAGCTAAACATGTGAAGTAAATCAAATAAATGATGCTTTCAAACTGCCCACTCATCTTCTGAGCATAAAAGGAGCAACTGTGACTTGCTAGCTGCAGAAGCACAATGTTTGGTAAGATGAGTCACAGCACGGGTATTTACATTTTCCTAACAGCACCACTGTGAACGACGATTTATGCCTTAATCCCTTGTCCCTTCTCCCCTTGAAAATATTATAGTTCCTACATATTTTCCCAGTTATATTTCGAGAGAAATGCAATAACTGTTAGAAGTCTGAAATACCTACATCAAAATTGTTTGTTAATGGATTATGTATGGATGCATGAATGGATCCCTGGATCCTCTGCTGTGAAATCAAGGATGCAATGGCATTCCTCCTGATTATACACGTATCATAAAAATGTCTAAAATACTGTTAAAAGCAGCCTGAAATATTTTGAGTAACATAAACTACAGCTGCTGATTTACATCCATCCAAACAGCTGCTGATGGTTTATGAGCTCTGTATTGATAGGCTTTTTATTAAAAGAGTGACCTCAGTTCCCAGAGAGCCCCTTGGTTTCACCTGCACTAGGAATTACAGGCTTCTCCAATGGAAATGCCATTTCCAGCTGTTCACTCCATTGCCTGTCTAGAACAAGTCCACAAGAAGTGCCACACCGAGGAAGAAGTAAATCAACTCACAACTCTGCTGTTACACTGGGAGCTCATCTGAAATGCAAGGAGGGGTTAAAAGTCAGATTAATATCATACAATGAAAGGAGAGTTATTACAGTAAATGTGACATTTGAGAAATTGTATGCTAAACAAACAGAGAAGGAAACAGAAGGCAGTCCAAGCTGTTTTGCTGACCTTCACGTGCATATATACTTAACTCTCAACAAAACATTTTAATCATAATTCTGCAGTGAGGCTGGCAGGCAGTTCTCAACCAGACTCCCTACCCTCCTTTTTCCTAACCTTCTCTGGTTGCACAAGCACTTCTGTAGCTGGCCAGCTGTTCACTGCTTCATGTTGTCATACGGAAAGAATTATAATAAAATGCACAGACCAACAAAAAACTGTGTCAATGTTGCTGAACATGTTGGAAAAGGGCAAGTTCCCCTGCTTCTGATGTAGCAGAATTTTACAGAGAGTTAGCCAACTGCCCAGGAGGGCAATAATAATTACTTGGGAAAATTGTAATAGTATGGGTAGAAATAGGAGAGTGCAATGAACATGGAATTGTCAAACTGCTGGCTGATGTTTCTCCCAGTGACTTGAAGTCCCATCTCTCATTAAGCTGCACACTGGCTTCAAAGAACACCACAGCACTACACAGGCCAATGTATACTTCTGTCAAAATCTGTGTCAAGAACCTCTGACAGGACTTTCTGCAGTTGTCAGGATGCAGCCACAGCGGCACAACCCTTTCCTTTTCCTTGCTCCCCTCTCTAGTCATCACAGTTATGAAGACAGCTTAGAAGTGCACAGAGTGAAACCAAGTAAATGCTACCCAATGCAACAGACATCTCATCAGTCACAGTGACTTGTTAAACTATTGAATATAAAAGGTGACAATTAAATATCAGCACAATCATTTAGCTGCTGATCGTTTAGCAGAAATATCAAGTCTATCCCACAATCCAAACTGCCTCCCACACACTGCCAGATAGAAAATTGAATATTGCAACAACACCAGGGGAAGAATGTCTTTTTCTAGTCTGTACTCTCATCTTCACCCCGCTAAAAGATTAAATTAAAAACTTCCTTTTTTTTTACAACTTGCTAATATGAGGGAAAAAAAATTCCAGATTTACATAGAATATGAATTTTAACTGATACATTTATTCTTATAACTGAGTACCTTCTCAGGTTCAAGTTTATCTGGGTTGGGATGTCAGATTAGCTTTAAAAGCTGCAGTTTTAAGGAATAAAAGCACCTAAAGCTGAGTTACTTGAGCAGTTTGACTGTAGTGATACAACGAGAGAACACAGATGTTGAACAGATATGAAGTAAGAAGCCATGAAAAAGTTCTTAGGGTAGAAATATGACTGGTATTTATATAAGAAGATTAAGTACATTAGCTGAGATTCAGAATTACAGGCCATTTAGATCTAGTGCTTAGGGACATGGTTTAGTGGTGGACTTCTCAGTGTGAGGGTTATGGCTGGACTCCACGATCTTAAAGGTCTTTTCCAACCTAAATGATTCAATGATTCTTCGAAAATGGATAATGACGCAAGTAAGAGAGATGTATCTCCTCCCTATAAAACAGAGACACAAAAGAACAGAATGCTCCTTCAAGTAATGTCACGTCAGGCTCTCTCCCCAGAAGTGAGCTGAATACAAGCAGCAGTCAGGGGCCTTCCAGGACTGCTCACCTGGCAGAAGTCCAAATGCAGGAGCTCCCCCAGTGCCTCCCTTCTCCCACCACCAGTGATCCTCATCCCCACAGTACAGTTCCTTGCCATCTCTGCAGTGATCTTCATCTTTCTTCCAGCCTTTTGTCAAGACCGTAGTCATTACTCTCTGCATATCGGCAGCTTATCACTGCTTCTTTTGCTGACTGCATTTCTTCCTTGAGAGAAGCTGGGACCTGTGACAGGAGCTGCACAAGGACCACTTCTCTTCGGCGCAGAAGTGACAGGAATAGGAGGAACAAAGCATGCAAGGAAAAGAGTACCACGGCTTTTTTAGGCTGAGGACTAAAACACAAGATCTGTTCTTTTTTTAAATACAATTTAACAGTTATCAAACATTTCAGGTTCTTTGATACTAAAACCAAATTTCATGCCTGCAAAACTGAAAATGGTTGGGCACAACAGATGCCGGGTGCTGAAGCTTAGGGCTGTCCTCTCAGCAAACATGTTGATTATTAATGCTACCTTTTTTATCATGCTCACTAAGACTACAAGTATCTTTGGTGCTTTGGCAATACCTCTGTAAGTACCAGATACCTTATTAAATAACAAATGATGGAGCAGTCTTAAAAAGTGTTTGACAGAAGGAAAAACAGAGCTGTATTGTTTGTATAAGCAGCTGCAAATGGAGATCCACTTGTGATTGGAGACAGCTGAGAGAATAAACAACTATGAAAAGTCAGGTTCTTAACCTTGCAACCTTCATAGCTCTGTTAAAGCCCTTTATGTTTCTTTTTAATGACATTTTTCCTACACATGTTTTGACTTTCAAATGAAGTGATACCCTCCCCACCACGTTCAGAGTTGTCATTGAAAGATTGTGTTACAGCTGTTGCATCTCACTGAATTCAAAACAGTCTAGGTAGAAGCAGCAAAAAAGAATTTCTTTTTTTAATGCTCTGATACAACCCACTGACTGTGCCATCTGTCCAACACACGATGAGGAATCTCTAAACAGAGAATAGCTGTAGGGGACATAGTACAGTATTTGCAGATCTGTGCTTGGTAAAAGATAAGAGCTTGTGTTAAAAAAGCAAATTCGGCTTTTTTGAACACAATATATTAGATATGCAGTATGTTTCTGGCATGAAGTGAGGAAAAAATAAACCAGCAGATCTGTCCAGATGGAGGGGGGAAGTACTGCCAAAGGCAGGACAAGAAAAAGGTGCTCGATCCTGTGTGAAGACCATGTCAATGCAATCTGCCTATCACAAGTTCAAAGGAAGAGGATGGGAGTTTTATAGATGTCTTTCTGCAATGCAGGAAGTCACATAAAGAATAAAAAATACAAAGCTCAAGTTACCACAGCATGAGTGTGCAAAACTACGCTCATAAAAGTGACAGCGCTAAGTGCTTCAGTTAAGTATTTAATAGGATTGTAACAGCCACCTCCATAAATCTATCCATACCAAATATCAATTATGTCGGCATCTATCTCACTGCAATAATTTCTCTAAATTGGCTCCTCACTGGCACCTCTCCAATTATTCTTGGTAGTAAGGATAGTATGTCTTTATCCTTTTGACTGGCACAGGACAACATATCTTCAGAGAGTCTGATATATTTATAGGTCATTTCTCCTCAGAAAAACCTGCGTGTATTGCAGGAATTTCAAAGACTCAGGGAAGCGCAGCAGAGACAGGAGAGAGGCAAACCTTCTACCCATTCAGCAGCTCTGCTTGGATGCCTCTTTGAAATGTCTCAGGCTGTGCTCAGGGCTGAGTGCTGCCACAGAGAAGGGGCTGGGGCAGTGCCAGGCATTGTGACTCCCTGGAAATGCAGGGCTGGGTTAGGAGTGCCCAGCCCCTGTAGGTGCAGAGCTGGCTGTGGGCCAGAGGAGTAGCTTTTAGGCTGTGGAGATTGATGGTCTGTTCAGTTTTACTGCCTGCAGACCCCATGGGCTTAATATTCACCCTTCTAAAAATGCATTCCTAAAGTCCCAACCCCTAGAGCTTGCAAGATTCTTTCAGCAACACTACTCTTAAATTGGATGAGAACTGAGACCTTTTAAAGTCATTATATACATACTTGTGTAAACACAGTGAACAGAAGCACTCTTTCCTGTATGCCCACAGCCCAAACTACAAACTGAAATATTCAGCGGCAATTTTTTTTCCTCCCCAGAATTTAAATTATATATTGAAATTGGAAGTACAGCCCATGCAAACATTGCAGTTTAAATAAAGAAAAAGTTAGCTGTGGTTTGATTACAAGGTCTTAAAGAGTTTCACTTCAAAAGGCAAAGAAGCCAAAGAAGCTTGTAAATTCAGCAAGACAAACAGAGAAACAAATACCTAAGACCAGCTTTGTGAAACCAATGGAGTCAATATACTGACCCACAACTACCGTGTTTTCTCTCCCAAGTATTCCAACTTGCCTAAAAATCAGCAATTTCCATTCTACACAGTAAGAAAATCTGCAAGATCAAAATGTCATAAGTACAGAAATCCAGCAAGTTAAGAATGATCCAGTTCTGTGCAGGAGGGATTTACAGGCTATTAACATAATAACCACCCCGTTACAAGCTATTAACCTAACCATCCCATCAGCTTACCAAATTCAGTTTTAATTGCCAGTGTGATAGCAGTCATTGCCTTCAGACTTCATTATGCTGGGCACTGTGCAAAGAAAAACTACATGATTGTCCCAGCCCTGAAAAAAACTACCAATCCAAGGAACTGAGACAGTGGGATGCTGGGGAAAGAAACAAACCAACAAAGAGTGCAGCCTTCTGCCACAGTTACACACTACATCCAGTGACCCAGTCAGGAATAACAGTGGCACCATCAGCTTTTGTAAAACATCTACCAATAGATCTCGCTGCACTTAAAGGATGGTCAGTGGCATCACTCCTGTTTCTGAACTGGAGAAAATGAAGCACAGAGAATTATGCCTGGAGTGGCCCTGGGTTACCCAGCAAAACCTGAGAAAATGCCCGTCTAGTGATTTCTAGCACAGTTCCCATCTGCTGGACTATGATGTTTCTAATTTAAAACATAACTGAAAACTTTAATGGAGTATAATAAAAAGGTCTTGTTCTCACGAGGTCAAGTCCAGATAGAATATTGGAACAACTATCCAGAATACAGGCAGTGGACACTCATGTCAACAGATACTCATGTTGACACCAGATCATAAAAATTACAGAATTTTATGATTGTTTATGCCACTAAACACTTTGTACATAATGAAGTCTGTCTTCCCCACTTCATAACTCTGTGAGATGTATGGGGAAAAACCAGTGTTGAAGACAGTACTACTTCAAACTGATAGTTCCATAACTCATAATTATCAGAGCTTTCCCTTAGGTGACAAAATCACCCAGCAATTCCCAAGCCTTCAGCTGGCTCATTCTGGTGATAAGTCCTTCCTCCTGCCTCAGACTGTAGACCTGTGACACAAATTATTTGTCAGTATCATTAACTAAGAAGTTATACCTTTGAATATGTGTACATGAAACTCTGTGCAGTGGCAAATCGTAATAAAATGAGATTAAAAGGTAAAGATGTCAGTTTAAAACCAAAACAGAACAAAAATGTCAGGCTGACTTTATTTATGAAAAAATAACCTTCAACACAGCCTAATCCAGATACTGCCTTTTTCTGTGTAGCTATAACAAGGAAAAAAGTATATAGATTTAGATAACTTAAAAAGGATTTCCTGAGTTTAAAAATATTTTGTCACAAATGTGAACCCAAGATAAAATTAACATCTATGCAACCCAAATGAAAATATGCTTGTCTACTACTCAGCCAGCCTGTCTGACATCTCTGCCCCTCTCCCTTACACACAGCAATAAAGCTTTTAGACTGTTCTTTTAACTGAGGATGCGATCTAATTTCAGAACTGATTAACAGTTCATCTTTAAAACAGCTAATGAACCAGCGGTGATACCAACCTTTGTGGGGATCACTTTTGCTCCCCAATCTCCACTCCTACTGAATACCAAGGCTGTGCAATGGTTTGCTTATTTTTCCTGCAATACTTCCTTTTGAAATACAACACGCTGTAATGAGGAAATATAAACTACTGAGTCCTATCACAGGACATATAACAATGTTCCTACTACTTAGGCTGCCCCGAATACCACTATACTGAATAGTGTGAGTTTATGCTTATACTGTCGGTTGGCTGTAAGTTTCTTAAGCACTTCTGATTTATGCCTCCTGCTTCTGAAGAAAAGTAAAACAAACAAGATTAAGGAAAGAAATGGTATTTACTTAACAATAGAACTTGTTTTAAATACATGTTTTGGGTTTTAGGCAAGAAAAAAACTTTAAGTGTTGATTCTAGGGGTGGAAAAATCTTATGAAAACAAGAAGAAACTAATTTTATGTGAATGTAAAATTAAGATGGAATGCTAACACATTCTGGATCTCTGAATTACTAGGTTTTTCTCAAAATTGTGCATAAAACAGCAGCAGTGATAAAATGTACTTGGAGTTTACTCTCATCCTAGAATTTCAGCATGCTTTTCTAAATGCTAATTAATTAAACTTCAAAAGGCTCCTGTGAGATACAGTAGGTATTACTGTACCTATTAAGCACATATAAACCAGAGTTATGATGTTTAATTATATTCAGAGTTGCTTCTTTTTGAATTGATTTTCCTCTATAAAAGAAGACGCTGATAGTCTATTACTTCTAGAACAGGTTTTTATGAGCTCAGTTTTTAATAGGCAACATTTCACTGCACCTATGTTTGTACATGCATGTATTCATTTAGAGTTTAAAAATACACAGCCAGCCAAGAGCTGGTAACATTCTATACAATTAGTTTGAGAGATAAGCCTTAAACCAGAACTAGGAGTAGTTTTGGGAACAGGCACACTGATCTCACCAGAAGCCTTTTTTTTCCTTCTTTGTAATTTTGGTAACTTCCCAGCCAAATTCAAAGGTAACAACAACATCTCCCCTCCACCTAATCTAGGCAGTTCTGACATAGCTAGAGTATTTCCCCAGGGAAATATGGTTCTAACCTCTAGAGACTGACTACAATCATGGAAACAGAAAACTTCTAAAAAAGTGTTTGTGTTTATTCTATTTTAACGGTTCTGTTACTCAAATAAATCATCCATTGTTTCTTCCAGCACTCTCACATCAGGAGCATCCATGATGGTTTGTGTCTGTTGTGCATGTTACACGTTATTATGTTATATGCAGCCAAGGACAAGGGGATCAGGCAGGATTACCTGCTGCTGCTCAGGCACTCACTTTGAAGGAGCACACCACCAGTGCTGAACAAAACCTGGCACCATCTCAGCCCAATGTGCTCCAAAGTGAAATTATGCACTGCAGAAAGAGGTACCTTCTCATCAGTTTTCAATTTAGCACAGTTCAGTTTTGTTGAGTATTCCCAAGTCTGCATTCCATTTAAATTCCAGAAGGACAGAATATATTTAGTAATTATCTAATTGTAATAACCAATTGCTAAGTCTTTCAGGAGCAGATGGAATAATAAATACCAATGCATTCCAAAACTAAAACATGCAAGGCAATGCGATTCTACTAATAATTAAGTTTGCTTTGATACAATATGTCATCTGATACTATCAGACAGCCTGCATCAGAAAGATTTGATTTCTTGAATTTGGTTGTTCAACAAGCAAATTCTCTGTGGAGCAGAATCTCTTTTTCTCTCAGTCTCTGAAGTGCCCATGTAATTATCATTGTGATTGCCATTCCCAGCCAGATTATTGACAGTGGAGACTACAACGCCATCTGCAGGCTATGGCAAAAGCTATATACTTGAATCAGCCTCTACTAGCTCTAGTGAACCTTGTTACGACAAGGCAGAAGGTCTAAAGTACTAAGTACCATAATCTAATGCATTTTTCTTTCCAAGACAAAACACTGCGTTTTCAAGAAATGGGATGATTTTTCTTTTTCTGAAGCAATACAATCAGCAGCTTGGAAATTTCCTGCTAGAACTGTACATTAGCTGAACCACTGATTAGGAGGCAGGAACTTCCACATCTCTTCCCACCAATTTCTTTTCAATTCACCACATGGGAGAAATCACTTTTTCAGGTCACTCATTACATATCCCTTTTCCAACAGGGGAAACTCCATTTCTGAAATCCAAGACTTTTCACTATCCTGCTGAGCAGAGCACTGCCTTTACTTCCCACAAAGAATCCCCTAACTTTCTGTAAGGGGTTCATGAGACTGAACCACATCCATTTTTGTCACTTTCAAGTCATGGGCCGTTTCTCTTCCAAGATATGATTGTACCTAAATGGTGTGTAGACAGAGTAATTTAGGCTACAGATGCACAAAGAACAGGCAAATATGCGATGAGAATGGTGTTATTCATGCAACATGAAATAAACACTGCAAAAAGGCAGTTACATCAGAAGCACCACTTTTAGACTAGAGACTGGATCTGCTCTGTCAGTCACCTCTCTGCTTCTCACCTGTGACTCACAGTAGAGTCACCGTCCCTGAAAGTGTTAAAAAAATGATGTGGCCCTTTGTGATACAGTTGAGTGGGTGTGGTGGTATTTAGTCAAAGGTTGGACTTGATGATCTTGGGGCTCTTTCCCAGCCTTAATGATTATATGATTCTGTGACTAGGTATTTACCCTCAGGGTAAATAAGCTTTCTGCCAGAATTAGGCATTGCAAACAGAAAAAAAAAAAAGTATAAGCTACTTCACTACAAAATTTAACATTAATTACTTGAAATTATATTACTCTGATTATTATACAATGAAGTGCCCCATGTAATCTAAATCCACTACTCCGTTACTCCCATGTACACACACACATATATATGCCTCCATCCACAGGAGATCATCTGGGTTTCTTTACATTCGTTTTTCTTTTTGTCTTTTCTTGTAGAGAACAGACTGCACAGGTTCCAGACTCAAGGGGAAAAAAAAAAGGCAAAACTAATATCTGTAATAATTCTCTTCTGCATATGGGAAAACTTCACAACCCTTTGCTGGATATTACTTCAGTCAATTTCTACATTAGCTCCGTAATGCTTTAGTCAAAGCATCTGAACGAAAAATCAGACTGAAGAGAGAAGGTTCTCTTTTGCATGGTGATGGCTACATGTACTGATGTGAAGGGTATCATCCACCTGACATTCCTTGGAGACAAGGTGCTAAAAAAGCAGGATCTTTTAGAAAGATGTGGAAAATTACACATTTTGCTTTGTGTAGCATAATTCAATTACCTTTCTGAATTCGAAGTTGTAATATTTTACAGATTTAGATGTAAACTTATGACAAGGACATTCAAGACAAACAGGTTCCTGAAATTTTGGTTATGACACAACAGACCAACAATCACAACAATGACCAATCAAGCTGCAAATGAGGACATCAGATGACCCCCTCAAAAGTGGCATTTTTTCCAGAATAAAATACAACCTGTCAATATTGGATATTGTTATTAAAATGTGCAAATATGTTTCACTCACCTTCCTTTCCCATCACCCTGTGTATAAATGCTATGTGGTAACATAAAAACCACAAAGTTATAATGGCTGCAGTAAGAATTCTGGAACCTTATGCTCCCGCCAGCTGCTACTGTATCTGCAGCTGAATAAAGAGACATTACAGTCTCTAGAAAGCACCATCAAGTGGCTAGTATACTGTAGTTTTACCTTTCAAGTCAGTGATGCAACATGCCAAGAAGATTTTCATGGAACATCCAAACTGCAGTTTCAGTCCTAAAACTGATTTACATAAAAACTGCAACTCTAAAAGCAACATGGGCTAGTCGAAATCCTACTTTGTGGCTGTATTCTGCCCAAAAGCATCCCCTTTGAGCCACCGGAGGTTATATACATCAGAGAAGATACAAATGGGATGAATTCGAAAAGAATTAAAAGTCATTTAATTCTCTCTCAAAGACACCTTAAGGAAAGCAGCAAGGAGTTTCCACCTGTCAGGTGATGCTGTGAATGCACTTATGGTCAGCAATCACAGCTTAACAAGAGCATTTAATGAAGAAACTGTAGATAACTGCTTGCAGTTACATAAGCAGCTACTCACAGCTCAAGACCTTAAGCACTCTTGCAGCTTCATACTCTGTTACACACGTGTTTACTTACAAGACTCTGGCAGGGAAGCTACAACTGCACCAGTTTAAAAAAACCCCAACCAAACAAAACAACCAATCAAAGGAACCCAAACGGTTTTCCCTGTTAAAAAGTCTGAAAACTCAGGAGAGTGTATGAAGGGAAGTCATCTTGTTCTCTGCCTGAGTCTCCACACTTCAGGGCCATAAACGCTCTTCTACTGGTGCCTGCAGATCTACAGTACCACCTTTAGAAACCTGAACTAGAAAGCAGGTTTTCAAGTAAAGGAGAAAAGTCCTACTCTGAAATCTTTGTAGCCAAAGCCCATTAAAATGCAGAGGCAGGCTCTCAATTGCCAACTTATTTTGACAATTTAGCAAGCAATCGAAGGCTGTATTTTACAGCTGCACTAGCAGAAATAGCCTAGAGATGGTAAAAAACATGTAGTAGGTTAGATGTTTTCAGCAGAGATAAACACATATTATTGCCACACTACAGGTGGTACACTGTGCAAGGGAATGCTCTCTGAAGAAGGGCATATAATTCTAGTCCTCTGTGTAAGAAAGGATAATTCAAACCTAAAAGCTAAGTCCCTAATGTGGGTAGAGGACAAAACAGCTTGGAGAGAAGCCCAAACGGAAGAACACATTTGTGCTCTCAGGAGGACTCTACAGGTCAAAAGAGCACAAAAGCAGCCACTGCTGTCATCCCAAGGATTTATCTTAGTAAGACAGTGACACAGGAGCCTCAGGCAATGGTCCATATGAGGTATTTAGGAAAGAACTTAAAAGAACGAACAATATGGAGCAGTATTTTCCTCAGTGCACCCTGCCTCAAAAACCTGTACCTTAGGGATATCTTGGACACTGTATCACTGTGTTTGCTGTGGTCCACAGTATTCTGTGGCAGCGCTTTCCACAGCCCAGCTCTGCCTTGTGCAGCAGAGTATGGCCGGCATCGCACAGCATGCTTGCTTGAGGAAGCAAAGACTCAAATCAAATGAGTCATAGACCTAAATTTCCCTCTAGAAATACCCAACCCAAGTTAATTTCTGTTCTTGGGTAATGAATTATCTCAAAGGCTACCTGAGAATATGCTGGTGCTCTCACACTGACAAATAATGGTTAAAGTACTGTTGAAGTGGAGACCAAATACTATGCTTGGCTTTTCAGAAAACCCATTTTTACTCCATTTTTACACCTAGACACTCTCTTTATGTTCAGGGATGGACACATACGGAATGACCAACAGCTGACCATATATTCTAAGAGAAAGGCAGAGTTCCTAAATATAATTTTCTTAGATGCGCTTTGAAAATAATGACTATGTGCAATAATATTACATATATATTAAAAACCCCAAAAATATAAAACAATTAATACCTTTGTCATAATTTATTTCTATCAGGATAAGAAAATAATCCCAAAGCCCAGGATACTCAGATTCCTACCTTCTGATTAGCTTCACTTACAATTTTGGATGAGAAAAATGCTCTGCACCTCAGTTTCCTCAATTAAGAGGCTGGGAATGAAGCAGTTGCTCACGAAGAAATGCTTTCCCCACAATGCAGTGCACTTACTATTGGTAATCTGCCTGTAGAGGTGGCTGGTGGCAGGTGCTATGTAAGTGTAAATTACTTCCTTCTGTTTCTCCACTTCCTCCTCTGCAAAGGAGGAAACTTGTCATTCCTCCTTTTATGAGCAAATGCAGCTGGGAGCTAAATACTCTGGTGACTCCAACTGACTGATTTGATAGTGTGTATGCAAGTAGGCAGCACGAGGCACTAAATCAGAGCATAAACAAATCTTAGGCTAAATGTGCAGACGCAAATCTAATACGTACTAAAAATTGTGTTCCTGAAATTAGTATTCAGTTGGTAAAGATCCAAATTTTATTTTCCTGTTTAATTTTCAAATAATTTCAGTACTAAAGTATAACTGCAGACTGCACAGGGAAAAAAAATACTGTAATGGTTATTTTCCCCAAATTTAGAAACCATCTGTTTTGAAGTTCTGTTTGGCTAAGCAAATTACAGGACTCACAGACCAGCTAAGTACTTAAACACGTACAGAATACCTTTTCTTCAGTGCAGAAGAAAAATGTCTTTAGCTGAGCTGTTTTGCATGGCATCTCCAATTTATCCCTTCTCAATTCTCTCTGACATCTGTGTCCTGGTGTGAGGGTAACGATCACATCAGGGTGCTCCACAAAGGTTAACACAGACAACAGCCTGGCATCATTTGATGTGTAAGGAAACAGGACTACCATTTCCCTTGCATCTAAAAGGTCAACAAAACACAACCTAATTCCTTTCTTTTATACAAGCCCAAGGGCAGGCACATGACAGAAAAGATGGCAAGTTCATTGTCAGTTCTACAACACCACGGGAAAAGTAACAGACAAATTTCAGAATTGCCAGCGAAATGAACAGAGCAGGGAGTAGAGGCTGCTAATGATTTGGGCATTTTCTTTGGTAATATTCTGCTTATTTTTTTCCCCAGTGAATAGAATAATTTATGTAGAGTGAAGACTTAGCCTGTAATTTAATTACCACAGGTTACTTTTTGCATTGTATGATACACAAAGAACTGATATTAAATTCAAGCTGCTGCAATAAAATTCCCTTTCAATTAATGTAACTAACAAATGTTGTTACTGTGATTAAAAATTAGCAAATGGCAGGTGACAAACCAAATAGAATTAAAGCATCATTAACATTGCACAAACCTCTTATCCCACCCTGTTTTTCTAGAGACATGCATATTTGTCTCTTGTTCCCATCAACTTCCAGTGATCCAAAACCACTTGTTCTGTCCCAAATGGCTGCTACAATGTGGGTGTAACACAGTCGCTCTGTGGCTGTCAAATAATGCATTGCAAACGTCTCATGTAACTGCAGGAGACAGGACACTGGAAGGTTGTGACAAAAGGCAGGAGCCATGAGAAGCAATGGAAAAATGAAGAGAAGTGGCATCTCCTCTTTTGAGCAGTGGATCGGGGGCCTTCCACACCAAAAGCCATCATTTGACAGTGCTCAGCCTCCCCATCTGTACTTTTAGGCTCTCTCCTGTAAACTCACCTTCCCAGCTGCACTTGTATTCAGGCTCTGAATGTCACCTGGCAGATGTTTGGTGCTCAGCCTGATGATACCAATGGTAAAGTTCACCAGTTCCTCAGGTAACAACTCTGTATTGGCCCTACAATATTGGCCCTCTATACACTTAAAAGCACTACAGTTTGAATTCATACTGCATACATCATCAATTTTCCTACAGACTTCATCCCCACCTAGTAAAAAAGTGTTTACAACAGTATATAATGATAAGCATATAAAGCCATCATCAATCATTTATCAGTTACAATTACTATTTGCATCTGTTTATCTAATCACAGTCTGCAGTAACTGCTGCACTTAAGCAGTTCAAAATCACTTTAAAGATGGAAATGTTGAGGATAACTACTATATAATTAACTTCACATTTTGTAGCACTCTGCTAACTCATATTTCTGTCTCTTTTAAGTTTTAATGTATATTAAATAAAGGGTATTATTATTTACATACACCCCCACTCACCTACACAGTCACATGTACTGACAGTGACCGTGCAGGTGACAAATGGCAGACTAGTCTCATAAATTCTGTTTAACATGCAACTTCAGCTGTCTCAGACACTCAGACTCCCAGTACCTCTCTGCTGCTACTTTAAATACACTGAATTTCACATGTAACTATATAAAAAAACAAAGACCCTTCTTGTTTTCCCCTCTCCCTCTTCACCTGTGCAAGATCATCTGCCAGAAAATTATTTCATCTCTGCCCTGGATGTCAGAATTCATTCTCAGCCCTCCCTTCCCATTTCTGTTTTTCAAACCCACTAATTTGAAGATTGAAAACACTGGGTCCTGAGCTAGCAACAGCTTAAAGATCAGATAATTTGCCACGTTCAGGAGCTAGAGAAAAGAGGACAGACAACAATTTGTTCTGCAGTGAACACAATAACTTAATTTGCTATGTTACATAAATAATGAATCCTTGAGAGTGGAAGGAGTTATATTTCTGTGTTCTTTCACTTTTTCTGTCTTTTAAAAAAATAAAAATCCAGTTTTTTGCATCAAAATTAACATTTATCTGAAGATCACTCTAAAGATTTTTGGGATTTAATCCAACTCTCCCTGCACTGTCATTCCAATGAGTGAACCATGCAAACACACAACCACTGCTTAACAGTTTTCTCTACAGCATGTGCTTAGGTAACAATATGGGAAGATGCACTCCCCTTCACCCCCACATTTAAACTGACTCTAAACAGAGAGGACAGTCGACAAGGTGCCTTAGTATACTTCATGTTCACACAACATGATCGCAGATGGGCTTTTTCCTCTCTGGTCTCTTTCCTCCTTTTTCCACCTCTGCCCGCCTTTCAGACTGCTGTGGTAGGTCATGTGATTGCTAGGAAGGTTAGCTGCAGATGCAGCATTTCTAGAAATAGTTGCATTTTAAAAAAGACATAACACCCCCCCAACAATATAGGCTTCTAAGAGAGAGTTAAGAGTGGGTGCGGTTGCTGCAGCCTGGCCGATGGATATTGCCAATTATGGCCGAAACAGATGAGAGCATAAACCACTCTTCCTCATCCTCCAGTTCTGCAGGCATCTGACAAAACCTTCTCATACACTCTCTAGCCATTAATGTCAACTGGACTGTGACAAAAAATGAAAAAAACCCAACAAAAACAACCCAAACAAAAAACCCCATATAATGTAAGAAGTACAGGTTGCATAGCCTGCTCTGTAGATGGCACTGTATGTTAAACAATGATTTCCTTCTTTTTCCACAGTACCACTTCTGAAGATAATAATCCACATGCAGTCTCTTACACTCACAGAATATGCATTTAGTTAAAATCAGGAATCATTCCATGGTAATAGCTTTCAACTGTAACTCCAGAAGTCATCTCCCATTTGCAATTAATTGTGTTTATCCCTGTAGGGGAAGGAAGGACAGAGGGCACTGTGCAGTCCCTGCCCCAAAGAGTTAACAAGATAAGCAGTAGGACAAGTGAGACAGCATACTACTGAGAGATCATGATGTACTCCAGCCACACTGCTGGATCCCCAGCCTGGTGTGCTACCCACTGAGTCAGCAAGTGATGCTGTGCCATGAAAACAATGCAAGTTTTTGGGTTGCTTTTTTTTTTTCTTTTGGTTTGTTTGTTTGTGGGTTTGCTGTTTTTTTTTTTAAGACTGTCTTCATTATTTGTAACTTTTAAAGAATTTGTTGAAACTGGCATCAGACCAGATAGAACACAATGTTGGGAGAGAAACTCGGGAAACACGGGTACAAAACCAAGACTGACAAACATCTAGAGAATCATTACTCTGCGAAGTTAGAGAATAGCATAAACTGGAAAGAGTGAATCTCACAACAGTCAGTAAAATTCTTTTGAGACTATGTAAGCTGGGACACTAAAGTAATTATGGTATTAAAAGGAACACAAGCTAATTTATAAATTCACAATTTATAAATTCAACAACAATGTTTTCTTGAGATATTTGGGATGTAAAATTAATTGCCAGCAGAAGAGCTCTCAAAAATCCAGAACAAGTCTTAAATGGTCCATAACTGTGCTAACATAAACACACAGACTAACAAAAGGCAGCAGCAAAAACAAAGTAGCACACACAAGCTCTGAATAACCAACCAACCTTCCTGCAGTACACTGCAAATGAGCAGCATAAATCTCTACAGAAGCTCACAACAGAAAGCTGTCTTTCAGGGTTCTGCCAGCATTTGTTGATTTGCACTTGCCAAAGGAAGAATTTACAGGCTTTTGGAATGTTCAAAGGTAAACATAACCACACTTCATATTTCAAAATACAAAAAAAAAGGAACAATGCTGAATTATTCTAGCACAAAAATATTTATGTTAATGTTAGTATTTCACACATTCTAGCCCATAATATGATGTGGAAAGCATTCCCCGTTCCCTAGCAAGTGCCTTGTATTGGCTGCATACATGGTTTTAATGTGGATTGAAAATCTTGCTTTACATATGGCAGAGAGGGACACAAAAGTGTGGCAAATTTGTATCATGTTAAAAAAAAAAAAAAAAAAAAATCTCATACACTCTGTTGTTGATTCACTCCATCCAGAGTGGTTTTTTCTCTTAGAACTATGCAGACATGTACCATATTCTAATGCTTTTGGCTATTTATGAAACATTTATGATTTTTAAAAATTCTGGTAGGTATCCAGAAACCTTTTTTTCCAAAATTCTCATATGAAAAATTCACTTGATACATGGACATGACAGCTGTACTAGCAGGAAACCAGAACTGCTGAATTACAGGTAAAGAAACCAGATGTGAGAAATATGTCAAAGTCATTTGTCTTACCATGTCTTCATACTTTGCCCAGGCATTCAACAGTAAAATCAGGAGCAATTAATGTAAATTACTACAGTCAACCAGCAATACATAAAAAATGTGCAGAACTAGAAAAGGGAGCTTTATTGCATTGGTGAGTGAGAAGAGAGATTAGAATAGGTAAAAGGCCAGGCAAGTAACCCTGGAAATTGAGATTAAAGTCAGTACCACCTTATTTTACATACAGAAAAGCCATTTCAGACATTTTTGAAGGTTATTAACTCCCACTTCAGAGTCTGACTTGCAGTAAGTACTTCTGCATGTGTTTAACTTTACCCACTGAATAATCCCTTTATATTCAATGGCACTAGTAACATGTGTGAAAATGCATGAATGCCTAAACCTTCTGATGAAGTGGGGGCTTAAGTAACCCTAGTAAGGAAGGGACAGAGGCATCTCCAGATTAACATGTTAAAGTCAGTGTGTAATTCTTCCATTAATTCCACAAGCTTGATATTAAGCTCTAATATTTTCATAAAACATGAATTCTTCAACATACTCTGGATATACAGCCTACAGAACTGTGTTTACAAGGTGTGTTTACAAGAGTTTTACAATGATTACTTGGGGATAAATTTGGAAAATGTACTTAATTATGCCCGTCAAAATTATTCATAAATTTGGCAGGTCAGCTGAAGCTCATCTTGTTAAAACCTCTTAAATCATATAATGAATTGCTTCCATGCCAGACACACTTGACCCAGCTTACATGTGATTTATATCACATTTTTAAAATTAAAACTATTCTATTATGGAACAAAAGGATGAAATAGATAGGAAGAAAGCAAGGAATAATTAATTATTCTTCAAGTGGAAAAGAGGGTTGCCTAGAGTTAGTGGGCTGAAAACTAAATTCTGAAATGTGAAATAAATGGAAAATTAACTGTGCCTCAGTTTCAACTGACTAGACCAAACAGAATATCTACTATATAATTATTATTAAACAATGACTGGAAATGTAACACCTGTTAAAAACAAGAATGTTAATGTTTAAGCTATCATCATCCAGAATCAAAATGCACAAAAGAAATAGCCTGATGAATGCTGATTCATTCATGCCACAGCTTTAATTCTACACTGAACTTTTAAAAGCATAATCCAGATTCATATCAAAGCTTTCTGTATTTGTGCTTTTCTTTTTTTTTACTGTATCAATCCTTCATAAGATGGAAAAAAATTCCCCCAATATTTCTCTTTGTAATTTACTTTTTTTTCTGGTTTGTTTTTACAAGCAAAACAAACCCTATCTTTCTCTCCAACTCTGCTTTAAATCAAGAAGCAAGCTCCTGATGAGTGTTCACGCAGCTGGTTAGAAAATTGTCTTATAAACAGCATCATTAAGTGGCCTGCCAATCAGCAGTGATACAGTGGTATTGCTGGTGCCTGGGTAAATTAGGCCCTAAGCTTGGGAAACCTGAATGTACAATTCTGATGTTTCTTATTGGCAATTAGATTATAAATGCTGTGTTATAATGCTTAATGGCATGAGAATATATTTATCACATACTCTATCCATAGCATACAGAAAGAAAAAAAAAATCATCTAATCGGAGCAGAGTTTCTTAAGATGCTGTTATAAAGGAATCCCCAAAGTTGAACTGAAAGCTCATGAAAGAGGAACTATTTTTCAGGTTTTTCAGGAGTGATGCCATAGGAAAACTATACAGATTGTAAGATCTCTTGACATTCATTCCATGTCCATTCATTTGGATTTACTGTTTGGTTTATGACATGTGTTACCACTTACTTAAGATATACTAAAAATATTTGGAATTTCTTGAAATTTTTTTTTCTTATTAAATACAAGGAAAAAGCTTCAAAATGTAAATAACAGGAAACTCTGCTGCCACATGCTGATCTGAACTTCTATTGATACAATGGGACATGCTACATACACTTGACCTATTAACAGTATATGAACCCATATTCACTTGGAAGTAATACGCATAGAAGACAGCTCTTCAGAAATGCTAAGGCTGCAGGGTCATGGACTTGAGAGCAAGGGGATGCCAGAATTAATGTTTGCCTGTGAAATTTTAATGCAGGTTCTTTAGTTTTCGTCCTTTAATTACACAGTCCCATTAACCAAGCAGGCCGGACTCCTTTTGGCAAATAGTATTCTCTTAACTGACACCCTTTGAGCTCTGATTCATCATAGTGCTTTATGCCTTATTTACTGTATAAACTGCATTGATTGCCTGCATGCTGAATTCCTCAAGGGTTTGTGTGTTGCTCGTTATGATAGAATTGATAATACCATTGCACATGTGAAACTGTTCAAGAGCAATGACACAGATATTTACACCTTATGTAGTATCTTAAAGATGATACTACAGCTTTCATTTTGGAGTATCCTGTGCTTTACAGAACCAAGGCAGAGCTCTCAGGAATGTTAGGGTGCTAAAAGCTCGAGTGCTAGAGAAATGAATAGCTAACTTGCAAGTAGATAAAGTACCTTCACAGAGTAAACACTCCAGACAATCAACTGCCTGAACCACAAGAAAATTAGCAGTGCTTCACCTTATTCCTCCCAGGTATCTCTGTTTCTGCAGTGGGAAAGGCTTAGGTTGTACACATCTGCACCATCAACTATGGCTGCAGATTCCTTCCTAGAGAATATACCTGGGACACTGAGTGATGCTGGTGTCTCCAATCTGTAAGTACCATTACATCCAAACATTAATTAATTTTATTTCTCTGTTTCAGTCTTGAATTGATACCCATAAGAGTGCAAGTTGTTTTAAAATCAAATGTCTAATGCCATCCTTTGCTGTTGGATCAATACCTAGGCAGATCCTAAGGACAGGCCTGCATCACTTGAGCTCACCAGTTTACTGACAGTAGAAGTAGGTTATAATGCCTGGACAGCAGTGGAAAATGAGAGAGATCACTAACAGCAGAGAAACAACAAGACTGAGAATTTTTGGTCTCAATTCAAAAAGGAAAATGTCAACAGTCTACTTAAAGCACCTCTATTCTCATTTTCTCAACCTCTGTATTCACATCTTCCCCCATTTTGATGTTATCTGCCTTTTCTCCAAAACATGTTCCTAATCCCAAATGCAATCTCACATTGCCACTTTCTCTTTTTTCTTCCCTTTGATTCGCCTTGACTCCGCCCCGCCATATGAATTTACTGCCCAAAAGAAGTCACAGCTGCTTCCACGGCAAGACATAGAATCATCTATCAGAAATTTGTATTTCCCAACTCACCTGAGAACAACAGCTTTGCTTAGTGATGTGAAATTGGTATCCATGTCTAAAATTAACAGTTCCAGAGCACACTCACTACAGTCAGTTGTTAACAGCTTATTAATTACACATCAGGATGCCAGAAACAACTTACAGCCAAAACATAAGTTTTTACAACATACAGCAAAAGTCAGTGATGACATCTACCAGACTTTCACCCTCTATGGAACTTAATATAACAGCAGGAAAAAACCCACCTTTTCCAAAAACATCTAGAGCCAAAAGCTGGAGAGAGCAGTGCCCCCTCAGATACCACATGCAAAATGTTTATAAAGTGAAGAGTGAATGAAGAATGAGACACTGTAGAGGAGATAGCCAGGACTGTTTGCCAATAAGGTACAGGAATAGATCACTGCAGAGAAAATAATTTCCTTCAGTGTCATATTTTTGGGAAGAAGAGATCAATCACATACACCAGTATGTACTAAAAACATAAACAGAACTAAGAGGTCCGCAAACAAAATGCAAAGGAGGAGTCAATGTTTAGTGGCAACACCTACCTACTTGAACGACCCCCCAGAAATCTAAATAGCACACATTCATTAACTGAGTCATCACAGACAAACACATCTCATTTTTTAATTCTGGAAGACTCTAGCCAGATGTGATTGATTTGTCCTTCTACTGGTCCTTGCCCTTTTGTGGTTCTGCAGAGACATTGGAAACTAGCCATAACTCACCACATACCTCAGAGAGCTTTCTTGTTTTTGGAAATCTCCAGGCAGTGTGACATTTACATTTATTATGGCTGGTTCTGGGCATTTAAGGATGAAAACAATTAAAGTATATTTTCAAGGGATATGACGAACGAGCATTTGTACTCTGGCCAATTTTTCAGACTTTCATTGAAGTACACCACTATGTTTCACCTTTAACTCTGCTGTTGTCTAAACAAGATGATTTTCCAGTATCCATGTGGGCAGGTTGACTGATGAGAAGGCCTTTAGGGTTAAATGTCATCAGTATAAACTATGAGGTCTCTTTTTTGGACAAATTCAGCCCCCACACTCACCGACGAAAATTCAGAGTCAGTGCTGAAATCCATAGAGTTAATTTTGACCCCCACCAATCTAAATGCTAGCTCTCTGTCTCTCTGCAGTTCTCCCTCTTGCTCAGAAAGGTGTTTTGACTTTACAGTGGACATCCTTCAATAGCAGCAAGTTGCTTTTGATTTTCATGTGACTTTTTGTACTCTCACCAATCTACGGCCACCAGAGTGATGAGGATTATCTGCACCAATGCTGGGCTGATGCAGAGCAGCTGTTTCTTCATACCTCTGGATTATATTTCCATTAGCAGAAGCAGGGACTAAAGTAACAGAGGGTATGCTAGGGAAAGAACAGCATTTTGCTCTCTTGACAACTCTCTTCCCTCCATATTAATAATGGAATTAAGTTTCCATAGTTGCAATGTGCCACAACAATGTAGCTGCACAGACATAAGCGTTCTGGTCAGGGGAGGTGAAGTGAGCTAACTGGGGACATCGAGATTGGAGACAGCCTGGGCTGCAGTGGTCATGCACAGGTGGAGTTTGCAGTCCTGAGATATATGGATCAGGTAAGAAGTAAAGTTAGGCCACTGAAATTTATGAAAGCAAAATTCCAGCTCTTCAGAGAGATAGTCAGTGGGATCCCCTGTAAGACTGTCCTCAGGGGTAGGGGAGTGGAGGAGAGCAGGCAGATCTTTAAGGAAGTCTTCCATAGAGCACAAAAGCTGGCAATACCCAGGAGCAACAAATCAGGCAGGGAAGGCAAGAGAGAGGCATGGCTGAGTAGGGAACTGCTGGTCAAAGTAAAGGGGAAGAAGCAAATACGCAGGCAGTGGATATAGGGACAGGAAACCTGGGAAGAGTACAGAGATGAAATACAGCTGAGGAAGGCCAAGGTGAAGCTGAGCCTAGCACGGGATGCAAAGAATAACAGGAAGGGCTTCCACAGGTACATAAACCAGAAAAGGAAGGTCAAAGAAGGTGCACCCACCCCTGATGAACACTGGTGGAAGACTGGTAACAATGGATGAGGAGAAGGCTGAGGTACTCAACATCTCTTTTGCCTCAGTCTACAGTGTTGACCTCTCTTCCCACACCTCTTGAATGGATGGACAGAAGGATGGGACTGGGGGAGCAAAGTGCTCCCCACCGTAAGTAGAGATCCCATCTGAGGAACCTGAGTGTACGTAAGTCTATGGGACCTGATGAAATATATCCCAGGATCCTGAGAAAACTGGCTGATATAGTTGCCAAGCCACTCTCCATGACATTTGAAAAGTCCTGGCAGTCAGGTGAAGTCCCAGGTGACTGGAAAAAGGGAAACATTGTACCCCTCTTTAAAAATGTAGAAAGGTGGATTCTGGGAACCACTGACCTGTCAGTCTCACCTCTGTGCCTGGGAAGATAATGGAACAGATCTTCCTAGAAGCCATGCTGAAGCATGTGGAGGACAGGGAGGTGATCTGAGACAGCCAGCACAGCTTTACCAAGGCCAAGTCCTGCCTGACCAACCCAGTGGCCTTCTATGATGGGGTGATTCCATCAGTGGACAAAGCTCCCCAGGGAAGTGGTCATGGCTAGAGATGTCATTTATCTGGACTCCTGTAAAAAGTCTTGGACATAGTTCCCCTCAACATCCTTCTCTCCAAACTGGAGAGAGATGGATCTGGTGGGTAGACTGTTAGGTGGATAAGGAATTGGTTGGACAGTCACATCCAGAAGGTGGTGGTCAGTGACTCAGAGTCCTGGACATCAGTGACAAGTGGTGTCACTCAGGAGTCCATATTGGAACCTGTGCTATTTCATATCTTCATTAATGATGTAGATGGAGTGAGCGCATCTTCATCAAATTTAAAGACGACACCAAGCTCAGTGGTGCAGTTGACACACCTGAACAATGGGATGCCATCCAGAGGGACATAATTGCAGCCTTCCAGAAGAACCCTACAAGGAAGATGGAGAGAGACTTTTCCAGGGTCATGCAGTTCAAGAATTACTTGGGCAACACTCTCAGGCACACAGTGTGATTCTTTGGGTTGTCCTGTGCAGGGACAGGAGTTGGATTTGATGATTGTGATGGGTCCATTCCAACTCAGGACATTCTATTATGATTCTAAATGTCTTCAGTTTACTTCAGGATGGTATTACTCAGGTTTTGGAGAGTCATCTACTCTGTGTACAGCTGTGTTGGAGTCTCTCTGAGATTTTTTTATTCTACTCCTTCCTGGCAATTATTGCATATCAAAGGCCATAGGGATGAAGAATAAATTAGTTGGCAAGATTATTTTCTAAATTAATTTCACAGAAAAAGAACCATTTTCTGAAAAAGCCTACCATTACCCTCTAATACTGCTGCATGGAAGGATCATATATACATTCCCTATGTCCCATTAAAGATGGTCTTCCAGCTGAGCTAAACTTACCACTGGAAGTGGTTTGAGCTAGTTCAGAACTAAGGTACTCACATGAATCTTTCCATAAGTGGAGTCCCACAGTAGTAACGTTGCCCCAGTTGTGATCTGGAAAAGTGTAATTGTTCATCACCTTAAAGCAGCCTTTCCAAACTGAATGCCAGGGACCCTGCAACCTTGCTAAAGAGGAGCTGGATCCGAATCTTTCCTCCACTAATTCCAAACATTTACTGAAATATGTGTAAATGAACTGAATGTGTGACCTCAAATTCCCATTTCAAGCCTCTTCACAAAGTCTGAGTTTTCAAGCTGCTGTTCAGCAAAAAATGCAAATGAAGGCTTAGAGGCCCAGCACAACTGAGCTCTCTGTTCATCAGTCCTTTAATGTACACCAAATGGTCTTTGTGGTTCAAAATCATTTCATGCAATGCTAAGCAATGCCCTCACCGTTGCTTTTGCTGACTTGCAGTAAGCCAGTGGAATGCCAGGCTGCCACCATCAGAACATCTGCTTCATTGGAAAAGTATTTCAGCAGGCCATGCCTTGTAACAAATGATGTGACCCTGGAAGGCCAACAGCAGCACTCCTGTGGGCAAACAGCTCGCCAAAGGTCAAAGCCACCCAATGCTTTGGGATCAGCAACACCATTTCTGTCCACTCCACCCCTACCCAGAGTCTTAGAGCTGCAATGGATAAATGAAAAAATACATCACTGATAATCAATCTTCTGCCAGTAAAGAAGGAGAGAAGGGAGGGAAGGAGAGGAAAGCAGAGGAGAGTGGGAATCCAGCTGTGAAGCTATGTACTCTGCCACTGAAAACAAAGCTATTCCCAGAAGCGCCACTTAGTTTGCCTCAGTCAGAGTGATCTGGGGTAGCAAAATGTGTGATGTAAACTATTTCAGTTATGAAACAGCTTAGAGAGTGCTTATACAAACAGCCTCACTAGCACAGTGATACCTGTCCATTTTAATTTACAACCTTCCCCAGAACAGCCCCTCACCCTCTTTTTTTTTTAAAGGAGTTACTAATTCTTTTAATCTTTTAGACTGTGAATTCTCCTAAAACACAAACCACAACTGCTTTTGTAAACTTTTTGTTCCATTCACAATGCAACGTCAATAAAACCCCAGTGAGTAAAACAGTGCAAGCATTCCAATTTTTCTAACAACACAAACAGCATCAAAAAGATTTGGGATCCTGTTCATCTACCTGTGACGTTAGTAGTCAGTGGACGCTCTGTTGCTACAGTTAGAGAAAGGTCCTGCTCCCATTGTTACAGCTATTGCCTTTTGAAGTGAAATGACAGTGGCACTCTTTCGAATGGTAGCATTTTACAGCAATTTAGCTTCCTGCCTAAAGAAGGCAAATTGGCATGAAAATTACCTTGAAAGCACAGTCACATACACAGAGTTTTCATATATATACACACACACACATATTTATACACATACACACATATATGTTGGCATTTTCAGTACAGCCATGACATACAGCATATCAAAGGCCACAGGGATGAAGAACAAATTAATTAGCAAGATTATTTTCTAAAGTAATTTCACAGAAAAAGAACCATTTCCCAAAAAAGCATACCATTACCCTCCAGCTGCTACTTTGATGAGCAGTGCAGCTGATTTCTACCTTCATTCTTATCTACCTTCCACGAAAGCACCACTGAGGACCTAATGAAGAATGCTGGGTAACTCTGGCATTACTGGATTTTTTGTTATTTATTTATTAGACATGAGAGCTGTTATCAGCAAGCAGCCAGGTGAGTCAAATCAGATAAAGCATTATCTGATTCCTGTACTATAAATCAGATTTTAATAGAGAAAAGATCTGTATCCCTTTGGGAATGGAAAGAATATGTTTATAATGTGTTCTGAGTATGTGCTACACAATAGCAAGTATGGATAAAAATATTTTCTCTAATCAATTTTCCACTTTCTTCTCCAAGTTCTTTCACCCATAAGATGAGAACTAAAATAAATGAAAATTCTGTTTGTGACAAGTGCTAGCAAATAACTAAGATAAGCATGCATAAAAGCATGTATACATGCTGCATTCCAAACAGACATACAAAAAATACTGAATTCTTTAATATTAAGAGACATCATTGTTTCTCTGCTAGCAGAATGACGTACAGATTTCGGGTTTATCTAATTCAACCACTGAAATGAGGCCTTTGGTAGCCTACTCTTAACCTCAATACAGCTTCTGTCCTAGGTATTTATCCTTGTCTTTTTCTATTCAGAACCTATGAAGTATCATGACAGCAGCTGTAGACTGGACACAGATAACGTTTGACTACCTCTTGAAGGTTTTACAAATTTTAATTGGCAGAGCAATCTCAGATGTGCTCAGACAGAAATTGGTGTTAAACATTAAAAACCTTGATGCAAAGCCAGCTCTTTTTTGTACTGCAGTGTTATTTGAATTTTGATTTCCTGGAAATTACTGTTTGCAAAAATGAGGGCTCCCCTACCATCTAATATATCACTGTTTGAAGTAAAATTCTGAAATTAGTTTACTGCCCAGTTACCTAAATATTCTGAGGGCTCAAAAATTACTTTTTAAAACCCAACTTGTTAGGTCACATCCAATTAATTCCATAACAAACTGAGCGAACAGGACTTTCATGTCATGTTTGGCTTAAAAATTCCATTTCTTTTATGATTTACACATAAAAATGAATTTATAGCCACAAAAAATTATTTACTGAGGTTTACAAAGGTGTGTGCTCAGATTGCTGTTAACGAATGAACAGGTAAAGCTCTGCCACTGCCAGCCATCAGCAGCAAGGCTGATGTCCATATCACACTTCAGTATCTATTCTCATTATTCTACTTCTCCCCAGTTGCTGAGAAGCCTTTGCTTCTCCATCCCAATTCACAGGAGGATTAATATTTTTTAAAGTAACTGCAAAACTACAGGCAGCACAAAAGTGCATTAACACAACAGAAGCTAGTACCAAACTTAAGCTATCAGAATGTAGGTCCTATTGATTAGGGAAAAAATCCAACCAAGTCACAACTAACCACATGCTGTGTTGGAGCTATTGGCTTCCCTTCTGGGGAATGTAACTGCACTTTAATTTTTCAATCAGTGTCTGAACAATAAATTTGTTCAAAGGTTATTCTGGATTTGGATGAGTGAAAAGGTTAGCTCTGGTCACTTGGGCAAGAGAGCAGTTTCAGGTTGTGATGACCTTGATGTCTCAGATAGATTGAACCTCTTCAAGGAAGACCAGATCATTTTTTTGGTTTTGCAGATATATCTGTGATTAACATGAAGAAATAAATGAAAGAACTTCAACCTGGGAGAAACTGAGACTGAATACACAGCCTGTAATGGGATGCAATATGCACATCACTAAGGAAAACACTGTAAAGGTCTGGTCTCTTTCCTACTGGAAAATGAGAACAAGGGCAGGGAGAAGCAGAGATGATGGTGTTCAGATGAAACAAGCAGGAAACAGTCACATAATTACTTTTTTTGTCCCCCAGAAAAAGATAAAAAGAAGATGAAATGAAGCTTAATAAAAATTCCCCTAGGTCCATATCTAGTTATGATCACCATTTAAGAAACTGATATCTTAACCCAACCCTAGAGAAAAAAAAAAGTATTTGTTCCCATTGCATCTCCCCCCTGCATCCTCCTCCAGCTGGCACAGCTGACTAGCAATCCCTTTAGCTTTAGCAGATAAGGCAATCATAATTTAGCAGTAACAAAGTAATGTGATTTGTGAGAGCAGACAGACCATCTTTAAAACCAACTTCCTAATGAGCACCTTGTAAACCTGACAAAATCTATGGAATTAAACTGAAGAAAATTCTGTTGTATCTGAAAAACAGCTTTTTCAACTAATAATAAAAACCAGAAGAAAGGGCTGCAACCTCATTGCATCTACCACATTTTGACCCACACAGTAGCCTTTTGCAATACGACACAGGATTCAGAGATGCTTCCTTCATTTACATGAGGCTGACTTGAGCTTCTTGCACCTCATTCTGAAGGACAGAATGTTTTCTGAGAAATCAGTACCTCAGTGCAATGGGCCACAGAACTCGATGGACAACAGCAGATGAGCAGATGAAAATTCAGTATCTTATTTGTCAACTGTATTTATACGTACAAATGAAAATATCTGACTCTTTTTCAAATTAAGGGAATATCTATTACACAATACATTCAGCTCTTCCAATCCAGTTTAAAAGGACAGAAACATTGCTAGCCAGACAGCTCTTCCTATGGCAAATCCCCAAAATCCAAAACTAATGCCATATTTATACCTTTTATCATTAATGAGCTACTAATGCATACCACCACCTTTATTGCTCAAACTCTCAGTGGAACCAGCAGATGTTCTGCTGGCTGACACAGTGGGTCAATCTCAGATCAATTCCTCACCAGTGAAAGCACTGTACTGTGAACTGTGAGAACAGCATGCCCTTTCTGCATGGAATGGCTCTAAAGCCTGGACATGTCCATCGGAGTGAGACTAGAGCCTCTCAATTACTGCTTTGCTCCCACTTAAGTTTTTCTTCATTGAAAATATCCCGTTACTTTCCTGTGCAAATACATCCCAAATGACTCAGTGTGGGAGAGAAAGAGGCACGAGGATGAAGGTTGTTTCAAGTTTTTTTTGGTCATGAAACCTCCTTTCTCTACAGATAAATGTCCCTGGTTCTAGATCAAATGCACTCTTTTCCACTTTAAAGTAAGAAAAAGGATCTATTCATTCAGGGTTGAGAAACAGACAATATAAATGAAGCAGTTCAGGTGAAGTGAGGCAGTTTTAATAATCTGTATCACATTATTATTTGTCTGTTGTAACTTTATGGCTTATAAGCAGGAGTTTAGACACTCATGGCTTCTTCTCCCTGGAGGGCAATGTATCAAGATGGTAATGTATCATGACCTCAACAAATGTTCTGTTTGAAGAGCACAATGACTCCCAAATGGAAAATGTGTTTCTGCCTGTGATATCTCAGGTTTAAACATATTTCTCTTGCTTTCATGCGAAAACCCCTTCATTTCTAGGAAAAAAATGGCCTGGCCAGTATTCAATGCCATGCTTCACCTTCAAACTTGTAAGGCCCTTCATCACTGGTGAAGCTGCTCTAAATGTAGGGTCAGGACCATGTCAAACCCAGCATCCCAGAGCTGTCTCACTTACTGAGGTTCCACTTAAGTCCTGTCGTGGTCACATTCTCGCAGGGGTTCCCAATGGGGATGAGGCCACACCAGGAGCCCTCCAGTCCTGTGTCCACATGCAGCTTGTGCTTGCCCTGCAAGACAGAAGTGTTTCTGGAGTCAGTTATTGCCAGGCACCCAGATGCTTTTGATCTCAGACCTTGCAAATAAAAGAGAAGGCACTTGGAGACAGGTGCAGAATGTCCCCCAAGGGCTCAGGGATATTTGGTTGCAGCAGGAAGTCAGGCCATTGATGTTTACAGAAGGAGGAGAGATGTGTGCTTAGGTTCCAGACTTTAGGGCTTTCAAAAGTTTGTTTCTGGGCTTTTCTATGCAGTATCTAGCTTTGCTCATTCTTCCCTGGCATTATTTGAATAGGCCGTTCTGCCAAAGCTAGGCTCTTTATTCCTGTGAAATGAAAGCATCCTGATCCATTCACTCATTTTTCCCTCATCCAAACAGCTGTGTTTCACTTCCTAAACAGTGCTAGTTAAAGTGCCACTGAAGCGCCTCAATTATTTTGACATCATCTGTAAAAATTCATGTACTTCTCCAGGCATGTACTCTTCCCAGAAGGAGGAATCCATGCAGAAACTTAACTAGGTACTAGAGAAATTAACCTAAATATTTAGAGTAACATGCTTACACTAAGGAATGACAAAAACTGAAAGTAAAACATATTTTTACATCCAAGATAAATTTATCCAGTAACTAACAAGTTCATGGGATGCAACAGCTATTAATGATGACATATTTGTGATAAGTCTCTTAATCAGCACTTATAGACTCTGTGTGAACATCATATGAAGAGTTACAAGGAAGAGTAGATAGAGGAAATCTTTAACAGAATGAAAAAAAGTGCTGAGTGTTACAGTTCTGGCACAATCTGCGTTCTAAGAAACTAAGAAAGTGTTTATGGAAACTAGTGACAAGAAAGCAGCAAATGCAAAGTAGTGACAAATTCAGTGGAGAAATCATCCTCTGGTCTCTTCTACACAGATAATTTATTCCTTCAAATAAACCTGGGCTTCATGTGAGAGAAGCTTAAGATTCTTCGAAATAGAGGATTTTTTTTCATTTTATTCTCTTGTGGATGCAGGCAAGCAAAACTCTTGCACATGTCTTTTACACACAAATTCTTCATCATTATAAATAAAATCAGATATGCCTATTTATAAATATACCAAAATCAAAGGACTCTGAAACCCTATGACTACTCAGTGAATACTTTGTTAAGCAAGAAACCAAGATTTTATAACAAAAGAAATAAAGGACAGTTGAACCATAAAACCCAAGTAAATGTCCCAAGCAGCAAAAACACTGTCTCACAAATTTTCTTCGAAGAATGCATTTAAGCTTTTTTCTCCTACCCTGTCCTGTCATATGCTCATTTCACACTCTCTTGCAAATACAAAGTCACTAGTTAGAAAGTCAAAACTGTAGGCAAAATATCTTATTGCTGAGACGTTGATGTCTGAGGCATTCAACAGCCTCTCCAGTTAATGCCAAATGCATTATGAAGAAACAACTTCAATACATGTCATGCTCTCAGTTAACAAATGAACCTTGGAAAAGCTGTCAATTAGGGAATATCAGATTGCATAGCTTAAGCCTATTTGATTGTTTGCAGAGCAACAAGAAAACCAATACAATATTATCTGTCTTCTCAGGGTGTCCAGCTTCACGTGGTGATGAGCCATGTATATCTGTAGTGGTTGTGAATGCTTGTCTGCCAAATTCAGAGGTGTAACAAATTCAGGCTTGATAAGCTTTTAGCTATGCAATATGCCGTGCCACTTCTCTCTCGCAGCATGGAGGGAGGAGGAAAGGAAGAGGAGAGCTAAAAGTGCAGCTCTCTCATGATGCAATTACAGATATTGTCAATAATGAAGCTGATGATGAAGGAGAGGTGAAGGGGTGGGACTGTCTGATCCCAATGAATGTACATATTGCTGCTCAGAGCTACTGCAGAGAGGAGCAAACTCACCATATTAATCAATTAGTAAAGGAATGTGAAAATCAGATGAGAAAGTAGCTGGCCCCACAGAGAACCTCAGGTTCCACATTCTCAAAGTCTGTGTCTAACTACTATCAGGTTTGCATTTTCTATTTTATGACATTCTGGCCCAGCTTGCAGATAGGGAATCAATTCAGTAGAAATTTATGCAGGAAGCTGTCTTCCTGTGCTCATGAAATAAATCTTTAAAACAAAAGATGCCAATACCAGAGGCTCACCAATATCTAGGATTTTATCGGGAGTCTTTCAATGTCTAGTACCTCCCTAAAATCCCAGTTCACACGTTCCAATGATTATGTGAGAACAAGTGACTTTCTTCCCTAAAAGGACATTTCCTAGCACTCAGCTGTTAAAAGAAATTTCAAATTGGGAGCCCAAAGAGCTAAACCCAAGGCAGCAGGTGAACAGGAATATTGAAATGCAAATTATTTTTTAAAAAAAAACCCTCTCAACTGTCAGGCCAAACTTGTGTTTTAGGGATTGGTTCAATAAAATAACAGAAGTCAGCTTTTAAGGCTTTTCTTTAAATAAATTAATAAGGGATCTTAATATTACTGGGGATAGTGGGAGCAGAAAAGGGAAATGAATGTTGGGAAAGAACCAAACAAATTACAACTAACCCACTCATTTTTGCCAAAAAAGGTTAACCAGCCAATGCATCTGTACAGTAAAGCTCTAAATTCAAAGCACTGTGAACCCGCCACGAGGGAAATTCAGTTCTCAAGCTTATCTCCAATTTTTTGAGTACAGATCTCTCAAAGAAGCAAGATCGAACTGGTATTTGCAGGAAGAAGGGAGGATCAGAGCTTGTAATTTGCAAAATACAAGTAACAATTTCTTCTCTTTAAGTCTGTGTGATTAAAGGAACAAATATGTACTGTCGCTTAAAATATCAAACTGTTTTCAGTTTCCGCAGAACTCAAATTTCCAAAACTAGGTTTAAAAAGAAAACTGAACTTTGACTAAATAAATCCCTCCTTATATTTTTTTGCCTCTGTAGGAGGTAACTGAAATATTTTCACATTTAACTTAAGAATCAAATATTACCATGTTTGAATGTTCCTGGTGATGAAAGAATGGCAAATAATACAACTGCATTGATTTTTATCTTATTAAGTCAGTTTTGAAAAACATTGATCAATCTTCAGCATTGATTTTTTTTTCCTTCATTTTGTCTTTGATGCTGGGAAGTAAGATCAATTTTTGAGTTCAGCAATAAGAAGAAAATGTCAGAAGATATTTTTAAGAATGCTTTATCCACATAGGTTAAACTTTTCCTTTTGATTCTAATATCCTGTGTTATAAGAAAGTATTTAAGAAGTAGTGGTTAAATACACCCCCACTCCAACACTCTTTTTGCTGAGGAAAGATCTAAAGACACAGTTGTGATTTGCCACATCTAACTGAAATGAATAGAAGTCTGACTGCCAGGAACTCATATACCTAACCCCACTCAAGGTTGTGAGACGCTAAAATCCTTAGCCAAAAATCTGCAAGCTGAAAGCACATGAACAGCATCAAGACAAAAGTGATAGCTTCTCTGCGTGCATGGATACCCCAGTACAGAGAAAATTACATCTCCAAGTGCTTTTCAGACCATTTTGAATAGATGTGTTGCAGGAAATGTACACTCTAAAATAGATATCAAGCACCAAAATTTTATGAAAGAGAGACAGAATGGGGACTAATCTTCAGTAATGCATTCTGAAGGGATCTGAAGGAGGGAAACCTGGTACTTGTCAGGCTGAAACTGAACACTGTGGAGAAGCATAAAGTCAGTTAACAAGATGCAGGGAAAGAATAAAGAATTAAAATTAAGCTTTGAAAAACAAATTAAGAAAGATATAGTAAACAGATCTTGGAAACTGCTGAAGAACTAAGATGTGAAAGGTAATGGGGAAGGAAAAGGAATGAGTTACCAGATTAGAGGAAGAAACCAACTTACTCTGATTTTTAGGCTACCCTGATAATTTGTCCAATATAAAGAAATCAACTGAATAATTTAATTACTAGAAATCACTGATTTTCTAAAAGGTATACTCTCACCCGTGCTTGCTGTGAGATCTGGGACTACAGAGAAACAGATTTCTTGAGATCTGACCAACTGCTCTATGATACCTCCTCCACTAGCTAGATCTTGTTTGCCATGATCTTCTGATAAAACACCTTTTTTATATCAGCTTTATTTCTATGATTACTCCATAGATGGCAGCACACACTTGAAAGCAACGACAGCAGCAAAAAACTAAATACAGATGTCATAGTGTTACCCAGGGAAAAGGCAAAAACCACAATCTGTTTTAGTACATAAACACCTGGGTGCAGAAAATGGTATAGATACAGATAAAAGACTTGGGGAATGGGTGGAAATTAACACAATCACCAAGGACTGCAGCAGAGGGGAGGAAGAGAAAAGGAACAAGGATGAAACAAAGCTGAGAACATTTATGTTTAAAATCAAATATCATGACTGTCAATGAAATAAAAACAAAGTTCCAGAAATATTTCCACTAATCATTAGTTGTGTAAGAGCTTGACTTAACGATAATAAAAGCTGTGAGGCTGAGATTTTGAGCAAGATAAACACAGCCAATTTTTCTAAAAGATGTACTCAAGAAGAGCCATTTTGTTATAACCTTCAAATATCATCAATTGTCTTTTCACACAAATACACACAGTGCCAAGTTGCTATTATGTGAATGCTATTCAGAGAACATTTCCTGAGCCAACCAGGCTTCTTGTTGCTGTTGAAAATAAAAGTATCCACATTTCCAGCAAAAACTCGGAAATCTATAAGCTCTCATATGTCATATCAATGACTGCTTAAACAAATAGAGAAAAACAGCAAATTCATTATACTTCAAAATAATATTGAAAACTGTTGGACCCAATCCTGCCGATCCCCACTATCAAAGTTTGTATTGTTCCTGTTTGAAATGGATAGACTTTAGTGTATCAGTTATTTGCAAGACAGAGCCCTGCCAAGGCTACCCTTCAAGAGGAGCCCTTAATAAAAAAATGACTTTATAGTGAATAAAATCCCAGGCAGGAAAGACAGAATATATTTTAATCATTATTAGACCCAATTAATGAACACATCTGTTTCAAACCAATTTAGGATAAGGGTACAGAAGCAAATCTCTGTGGAGATGTGCCAGTAAACCGGAAAGAGTTACTATACCCTAAGGTTATACATTTAAATGGTCGCTACTGTATATCTAATGTACAAATTATCCACAGAGAGCAAATGATTCCAGAATTTCACACATTCACACATGAACATCTACTACAGTCCTAGCAAAAACTGTCCTTAGAGTACACTACTCATGTAATAGCAAGGACATGTTTTACTGAGCACACGGTGTGAATCCCTTGTTCGCCCATCACTTGTTGCAGCATGTGCCTGTGAAACAATGCTCTATCTTCTGCAGTCCAGTCTATATGGGTGGCAAAACCCCACCAACCACAGGTGAAAAAAAAAGTGAAAGTATATTTTCCTCAGGACATTGCAAGCAGTTAAAACTGACAGCAGCCTTTGTGCTAACATGCACACATAAAAAAGGATGACAACATTTTATCAAGCTAAAAAGATATCTGGGAATTCAGAAGTTACTTTTAAAGGGAGTTTCATCTGTTTAATTTCTTTTCACAGACATATCTTAAAGATTGACAAATGTCATAAATACTAATTGTTGTTCTACTCTGAACATCACCAAAATGAGAAACTCATTCTGTTGAGACTTCTCACTTGCAAATGAGATTCCACAGAGATTTCTCCAGTTTTCCACAAAGCAGGGCAAAATACACCACAAATACAGAGTGAAACTACAATAATCAAGAACTCACTGGTCTTTTTCTAAATTCAAGCAAGGCTTAGACTGGCCCAGTGTGACATTTTATCCTTGAGCTTGTGCATTTGATGCCCTACCCTCAGCAGGCTCATCATTATAGGTTTAATTAGCATTTTTAGTGTTGCCTTAAAAAAATCAGAACCATTTTCTTTATATCCATTTATGAGACCACAGAGTATAATAGATTGCAGATAAGAGTGAAAAGTAGACAAGCTGCTGAAGATTTCATATTGCCTGTATAATTATTATGCAATGTTGCAGTTAAATTGTCAGCCTAGAGGGGCCTTTACTAAGGGCACTAATACTTTGCAATTCCTAAGTGATAAAAAATACAGCATAATCTTTCTCATTATGAATCAGTTCATAATAAATTTAGTGTCACTGACCTTTCTTTTTTGTGCATTTCTACAGGGGAAAAGTCTATAGGATCCCTTCTATCTAGACTATATTCTCTTATTTTCCTGGGTGTTAGAGAAGAGTGGGATGTAATTTAAAAGACAGGGTAACATTCACCTAACTTGTGGGAAGAAACAATTTCTTGTTCTTAGCACTGAATCACTGAGTGTTGCTGGAAGGCACCTTTATGCTATGTAAGAATACGCAACATTCAAATCTGTTTATCTGTTCCCAGGAGTCTTCCCAGACAAACTGTCAAATCTCCGTAGCTCTCTTACTTCAAACTCTCACTTGGAAATCTTCTGTACTGCATAAGTAGGAAGATGATCAACAGGCTGCTGGTCAACGCCTTCTTTTAGTTTCCTGTACTTCTCAATCTTGTACTTCTTGATCCCTATGATGCCATTGCTTTTTTATGTGTTATACAATGGCAGCAAATCACAAGCCCACAAATCCTCTCATATACCACCATTCTTTTAGTAGAACTGGCTTCATATTTGGAGGTTTCATGTTAGGATTAGGGGCTTCATAAAAGCCTGGCCTCTATAATTTCTTCAGTGCAAACAAACTGATGAACAGAATTCCTTTCATTGAGTGGAGGAATCTCACAAATGCTCTTTTCTCCCTTTCATTTCTGACTGTAACTTTCATATACCTCTAGGCAAGAAAGACAGAAGCTGGATGTAGCAACAAATGAACTGTGGAGACAATTTTGCACTCCCTCTTGACCTCTGCTACAGGAAGAAATAATTTGCCGTTATTATATTCATTGACCTACAATAAGAAACCATATCTACTTTCAGTAGACTATAGTTTCTGCTTTATAACAGCAGGCTTTGAAGACATGTTATGCCCCAGATCTGGTGCTAGCAATGACTGACTGCTCCTGTCTACAATGACTGATTGACTGACTTCTTTCTACACCTGTGAAATTCAAGGACATGTTGCTCAGGTCAGGAAGAACAAATATAATAAAAAAACCTGCAGGCTGGCCCTTCAAATATATAATTTTTTCCTCATCTTTTTCCCCCCCACATGTTTCTCTTTTTCTTGCATAGCTCAGTAGTCAGTTGGAGATTACAGTTCTCACAAAAATCCATTATTTTGTTGGAGGACGTGGGGGGGGAACAGAATATTGTACTGCCCAGAACTCCCCTTTCCTCCTTTATGAAACACACTTGGACAGGGGTGGGAAGTTTATTTGCAACAGCCACTTTGTAATGAAAGCTTCAGTCCCCTTGCACTTCAGTACAGATCTATCCATGTCATCACTGTCATCAGTGACAGATTTGGCACTCAGAATACAGAGAAATATTCATAAGCACACTAAAATCATTCAGAGTAGGACAACCTGAGTCCTAAATATTTGACAGTGATTCCTTACCATAAACAAATACAGTCAGCCTGGCATCTTTTCTCACAGGAATTTGCATGCTGAATGCATGTTTCCAGCATCATATATGTCATCACAGTTACAGTTCTGAGAGAGCATCCTAAAAGAAAGATTTATTTAAAATACCAAAAAGTACAAGAAATTGTATTGTATAGCAGACAATGAAAGAACAAAACACTCATGTGGCATTTACCTTCTTCCTTCCTTAGACTTAGGTGGAGGACCTCTTATATCCCCAAATGAGTATTCAAAATCATCAACACGCCGATAAGCATACTCAGCCTTTGCATAAAATGGTTAAGTAATAAACTTTTGGTGCAATGAGAGAAAAAGGTCAACAGAGTTGCCAACCTGGATTTTAAGAGAACAAACTTTAGCTACTCAAGGAGAATGTCCCCTGGGAATCTGCTTTGAAGGGCTCAGAGGATCAAAAGTGCTGGTCATTTGTGGACACTGACACAGTAAAGGGACCAATAGTATCAGCTGAATATTTGTAAGTCTATGGGGCCTGATGAGATTAATTCTGGAGTACTGAAGGAGCCAGCAGATATTATGGAAGGACCCTTCTAAATCATCTACCAAAGATCTTGGAAGCCTGGTTACATCCCCACTGTCTGGACACTAGCCAACAGTTCTGATTTACAAGTAGGGCTTGAAGGAAGCTCCAAGAAACTACAGATCTATTTGACTAACCTCAATAGAATTATGGAGAAGATCCTACTGCGTGCTATTGTTTGAAAGACAATCCAATCATCAAAAGCCCAGTCAACATGAGTTCACAAAGGGAAAGTCCTGTCTAATTTGACACCCTTCTATGACAAGGTTATCTGCCTGGTGGATGAAGGGAAGGTAGTGGGTGTAGTTCTGCTGGATTTTAGCATGGGTTTTGATACTGTTCCCCCCAGCATCCTTCTGGACAAGCTGTCTAACTGACATGAGCAGGTAGGTGGTGCACTGGGTGAAGAACTGGCTGAAGGGCCAGGCTTAAAGGGTTGCCATATGTGGGGCTACATCTGGCTGGTGACCAGTGATCAGTGGCGTTCCTCAGGGCTTAATTTTAGGGCCAGTTCTGTTCAATATTTGTACTGATGACCTGGCTACAGGAGCTGAAGGCACAGTTAGTAAGTCTGCAGATGAAACCAAACTGGGAGGTGCTGTTGGCTGTCTCAGGGGACAAGAGGCTTTGCAAGGGTATCTGGATAGATTGGAGCATTGGGCAATCACCAGTGGCATGAAACTGAACAAATGCAAATGCTGGATTCAGCACTTGGGATGGAGATATGAGACTAAACTGGGAGAGGAGTGGCTGGAGAGCAGCCCTGCAGAAAGGGATCTGGGGGAGCTGGCTGACAGGAGGCTTGACAGGAGGCAGCAGTGTGTGCCCTGGCAGCCAGCAGGGCAAACCTCATCCTGGAGTGCATCAAACACAACATCACCAGCTGGTCAAAAGAGGTGATTGGATAATCACCTCTGTATTTAGTGCTGGTGCAGCCTCACCTTGAGTAGCATGTGCAGTTTAATTTGAAGGATGTGAAGATACTTGAATGTATTCCAAAGAGGGCACCAAGCTGGCAAAGGGGCCAGCAGACATGTCCTTGAGGACTCTGGTTTTGTCTGCTTTGGAGCGAAGGAGGCCAAGGGGCGACCTCACTGCTCCCCAACAGCTTCCTGGGGAGGGGAAGTGGAGATCGAGGTGCTGAGCTCTTCTGCCTGGTAACTGGTGCTAGGACCTGTGGGAACAGCTAAAAGCTGCATCCATCAGGGAAGGCGTTGGGGTCCCTCCCCCCTGCCATGTAACCCTGGGAGAGGGGCCCTGAGGGCACAGACACGGGGTTTCCCTGCCCCTGCTCAGCCTCGTTCCCATTGGTTGGTTTGTGTTCCCTGCGCGGGCAGAAGGACCCTTGGTCCGGTGACTGGAACAGTTCCTCGGCACAGCCCCGGCCATGCGGCTGGAGAAATAAACATCTCTGAAACATCTATCAAGAATCTGTCCATATATATTTCTTTTCCACGGGTCTCCTTGTTTGATATGCGTGTTACAATATCCCCACTGTAGCAGGAAGGTTCAGACTTAATGTTAGCAAACATTTTCCTTACCCAAAGGGTGGTGAAATCCTGGAACAGACTTCCTGGAGAAGTGGTCAATGCCCTGTGCCTGTCAGTGTTGAAGAGGCATTTGGACAATGCCCTTAAAGCCATGCTTTAACTTTTGGTCAGCCCTGAAGTGGTCAGGTAGTTGGGCTAGGTGCTTGTTGTGGGTCCCTTACAGCCGACTTATTCTATTGTATTCTATGAAACTCTTTCAATTTACTGTCTGGTAATAAAATAGAACTTGAACCCATGAAAAAGGGGACCACAGCAGAACAAGTATATACCAAATACAGAGTAGTATAATGCAAGATGAAAAACATTGACAAAAAACCATAAAATATGGGTCAACAGAATGACAGATTGCTGTTAAAACTACACACGGTTCACCCTCACAAAAGCAGAAAGACTGGAACAAGTAATACTGCCTAGTCAGATCCTTTGACTCATACATATGGCATTTTCTGTATATAAAAATTTTAAGTCTCTTTCACATATTGAAAGTCAGGATGCATCTTCTGAAAAAGGAACTGAACACTCCCATAAAACAGAAATTTGCTAGGCCAAACCTGTTTTAGACATTATTGATGAGACAGAAGAATAAAATATTTACCTCACAAAAGTATCAAGAAGAAACAAAAACAATCAAGAAGGAAAACATATAGCCAAATACTTGAAAAACCTAGAAGATAAACCATCAATTTCAAGCTATATAAAGTAGTAATAAACTTAAATAATACATAATCAAACGTTGCTTAAGGAATTAGGTGCATTACTCTTGCATACTGGATTTCTTGCCTTCCTAAACTTCTCTAGCTACATTTCCCTCTTGGAAAGCTTGTGAATTCATGACTAGTCCTTTATCCATGAAATGAGATGCTGTTGGGTTAGTACTAGGAGAGAATTGCAATCAAGACATCAAAGATTTCATAATCCTCTTGCTTGCCTGTTTTGGCTTAGCATGGCCTGGTTTTGGTAGGGGGGAGGCTACAGGGGTGGCTTCTGTGAGAAGCTGCTGGAAGCCCATGATCTGTCCCGGTCCTTATCTCAACCCATGAACCCTTCATTATATTTTTCTCTCCCCCACCCACCTGTAAGGGGGAGAGAGAGAGACGCTTTGGTGAGTACTTGGGATCCTGCCTGCATCAACCCCCTACACTTGCCTTAAACCATTACCGGCCACAAGGCTGTGGAATTTTGCAGACCAGGAGAACTTCTCACAGAATGGGTCAGGTTGGAAAGGACCACAGTGGGTCATCTGGTCCAACCTCCCTGCTCAAGCAGGGTCATCCTAGAGCACATGGCACAGGACTGTGTCCAGATAGTTCTTGAATACCCACAGTGAGGGACACTCCACAACCTCTCTGGGCAATCTGTTCCAGTGTTTGATTATCCAAACAGTAAAGAAGTTTGTCACTGTACTCTGGTGGAACTTTCCATGCATCAGTTTCTGCTGGTTACTGAACAAGTTATATTTCTTTAAGAAGAAGTCTATGCAGCAGCAGAGGAAGGTGTTGGAAAGTTCTTTTAACTTCAGCACGATAGTGTATAATCCCTAAATTCGTCATTAATGCTTAGTTTTGTACCATACAGTGCTTAGTACAAATACCAGAGATTAATGTGGCCTTGTGTTAATTCTCTACATCTGTGACTAATAGGTCGTGTGCCAGCCAATGCTTCCTTATTTACTTATATTAGTGATCAATATTTACTAGCAGATATCTTAGCTTTTAGAAAAAGGACTGTATGCCAGAACAAAGAATGATAAAGGAAACACATTACAACCTGATCCCATATTTGAAATAGCCTCAAGGAGAAAAGATTCATCAGAAGATCCGGAACCGCATCCAAACAAGTCCAGGGTAAAAATTAGCATATATGCATAAATTCAGGAAATGTGATGAATATGTATTAGTTTCAGGAATATAACCTGTTCTGTTGGGTTACTGGGCATGCATTCTTTGAGGAGAATTCCCCATGCATCCACTGCTGCTAATAAAGTAATGTTGGCTTTCTAACCTAGCAAATTGGTTGGAGAGTTTATTTCCTGGTTTTTGCCTCTTGTCCTATTGTTTGGCACCACGGAGAAGAGCTGGATCCATCCTCTTTACACTCTCTCTTCAGATATTTATCCACATTGATAAGGTATCTCAGTCCTCTCTTCTTGAGACTGAACAGGCCCAGCTCCCTCAGCCTGTCCTCAGAAGAGACGCTCCAGTCCCTTGATCATATTCGTACCCCTCTGCTGTACTTAGTCCAAGAGCTCCATGTCTCTCTTCTCCTGAGGAGCCCAGAACTGGACACAGCACTCCAGATGTGGCCTCACCAGGCCTAATTAGAGAGGCAGGATCACCTCCCTCGACCTGCTGGGTCTTCCTAATGCACCCCAGATACCATTGGCCTTTTTGGAAGGGGACACTGCTGGCCCATGGACAGCTTGTTGTCCACCAGGACCCACAGGTCCTTCCCTGCAGAGCTGCTTTCCAGCAGTTTGGCCCCCAGACTGTACTGGTGCAGGGGGTTATTCTTCCCCAGGTGCAGGTCCCTGCATTTGCCTTTGTTTAATTTTAGACTGTTCTTCTCTGCCCAGCCTGTTGAGGTCCCTCTGAAGGGCTGCACAGCCCTCAGGGGTATCAGCCACTCCTTCCAGCTTTGTGTCACCAGTGAACTTGCTGAGGAAGCATCTGCCCCTCTCCCCAGGTCACTGACAAACAAGTTTAACAATACTGTGCCAGTACTGAACCCTGGGGACACCACAAGTGACAGGCCTCCAAACAGACCCTGTGCCATTGATTACAACCCTCTGGGATCTGCTGGTCAATCAGTTTTTAATCGATCTCACTGTCTACTCATTCAACCCACACTTCCTGAGTTTGCCTATGAGGATGCTGTGAGAGACAGAGTTGAAAGTCTTGCTGAAGTCAAGGTAGACAACACCCACTGCTCTCCCCTCATCTATCCAGGTAGTTGTTTCATCATAGAAGGCCACCAGGCTGGTCAGGCAGAATCTCCCTATAGTGAATCCATGCTGACTACTCCTGATCACTTTCTTGCATCCATGTGGATAGGCATGGCCTCCAAAATGAGGTGCTTCATCACTGACTGTCCAGTTGTTCCAGTGGGTCCTCCTTCTTGCTCTTTCTTGAAGACCAAGGTGACTTTTTCTTACTTCCAGTCCTCAGGCACCCCTTCTGATCGCCAGGGCCTTTCAAAGATGACCGTTACAGTGTCTGCCAGCTCTCTCGGCTCTCGGGGATGCATCCCATCAGGGTCCATGAACTTGTGGATGTCAAGTTGGCCTAGGTGTTCTCTAACCCAATCCTCCTTGACTGAGGGAAATTTTCTGCTAATAAAAAATACATCATCTTTTTGTACACATGGTACAAAAAGCAATGTGAAGGTGTATTTTTGTCTGGCTTTAAAAGAACTAGCTAGTGTCTTGGGAATAAGAAGGGGAAAATATGGCTGTCAAATCTTAAGAGGAGAGACTTTGTATCCTCTTAAAATTAGGTGTCTATTTCCTAGTGTTGATTTTGGATGCTCAAATATCACACACTTACCTCCTCAATTTAAATTGTACATTATGGAGAATGAAATGCAATATATACAGGTATATTAATTTCCTCAGCTTTGGGTACGCTTATGAACATTTCAGCCAAATTTCATGCATTGAGAATTATTTATGATAACAGCAATTTTCATTATATTAAAAGAACCAAGCATGGACATCTGTCAATGTATCTATCTATTTGTTCATGTTTCCATCTAATTTAGGGGGAAAAAATCTAAACCTACCTTCCTCCTGTTTAGGCCATCATCCCTTGTCCTATCACAGCAATCCCTGGTAAAACATCTCTTTCTGTTTTTCTTATAAGACCCCTTATATATGGAAAATACCACAAGAAAGTCTCCCCAGAGCCTTCTCCAGGGAGAGCTGAACAACCCCAACTCTCAGTCTTTTCCATAGAACCCATATGCAGAAAGCCATTTAGCTCAATATGATCTGAAAATGACTAATGAGGAAGAAAACTTTTGAACTAGAACTTTCTCTCCAAACCACGTGAACCCTATTTTTTTTTTAATTAATAGACAACTAAAACTGCCTGGAATATATTGCAACCTTGACTCGATCGACTGAGTTTCAACAGCGCCATCTCTACAAAAAATACCTAAACAATTTAAATGTGTTATCTTAGATTTTGAAACAGGCATAAATAAATATTCCTGGCTCCAAATAAGCAGCCCTTGAGCAGACACTCATGTTCGCACACAGGATTTGCAGAGGGACCCTTTCCAGAATCAGGGCAAACAGAGATTACTGTTTCTCAAAAATGAGAAGCTGAGGATATGAAGCTCTTTTGAAAGATTTTTATGATGGGTGTCTTAGTCCCTCCCCTATCCCCAGCTGCTCTTCCTACTCAGCAAATCCTTAAGAATCTGCTTCTTAACAACCATGACTTGAGACAGGCCGTAGAGAAGCCTACAAATGGTTCACTGGAAGGAGAGTCATGTAACCCTCCCGGTAAAAAACAACCACTTTCAAGGCTGTTTTCTTGTGGGGGTTTTGGGAAAAGGTCAGACTCATTCCTGACAGGCTACCAGAGTGGGAAACACTCCTGTATACATTCCTAGGCTACTGCTGGCTGCATTACACCACAGAGAAAGTTGGGGACATGGAACCATCACCAGGAAGCCTTTGCACTGTGGTAACCAAAATGAGCTCCCAACAGCTCCTGCCACAGGCCAGACTCAGTGCAAACATTTAAAACAAAGGCACTTTCCCATTTAAAACAGAAATTAAAACCCTAGAGAAGAGATGCAAGACATGAACTGACATGTAACAGGCAGCTGTCAATCACCACAGCACTACAAAACCTTTCAATGGATGTCTCTCCAAAAAGTTAATAGTTAAGAATCCCCACGTGGCACTTCAGGAGGGCTGAACATATATAATTAGCCACACATGTTCTGGCTACAGGGCCAAGCATAGAGGCAGGATGAAACCAGACAGAAATCATCTCAAGAGAAATCATCCATTTCTACTGGGGCGTTTTGGACTTTTTTAGCAAGAAACCAAATGGAGACAAATGCAGAGTTTCAAACGTTGTTTCAGACTATACTGGTTAGTCAATACAGGCAAGAAATATTAAGCACATCAGATTTTTAAAATGCCCTCAAGACAAAGAGGGAAGCATACGATGTTTTAAAATGTAATTCACCTTGACTGATGGGGAAAATAGTGTGTTTTTGTTAACAGACAATAAAACAGGCACTCCAGATTTCTTTTAGAAGTGAGCAGAAGACAACGCCTCTCAAACCTGGTATTACTCTAATGAAACACTCATCCACAAAATAAAACCTATACATTGAATCAATGTAATTATTTTAAGTAGTCACAATACCCTTGTTAGCTACTTGAGGACCACTTGTTCAGATAATTACTGAATATCTGGAGTGGGTGAAATGCACAAGGAGGTTTTATATGGACATTTTGTGAAAGAACATTTAAATAGAAATAATATTAATATGGTTAGTTCATGTGTCTTTGCTTCAGCATGGTTAATGCCAAAATAGTTGGCTAATATGTTCTCTCATTCAGCTGGGGCTGCATGCTTCTATATATTCTACAATATGTTCCTAATCTAAATTACTTCTGATATTTGAGCTTAATTTAAAGAATATATCTTGTTAAGTCCCCACAACTGTGTCATTTCAACTAATTAATATGAGAAATTAATGGAGATTAATTTATCAGTACTTTCTTTTCAAATAAAGTTCATCAGAAGTCAAATCTGAGATTACATCTAACATGAAATGTTAGTGTCTTGACAATAAATTTGTATGTGCTTGTCTTAGCCTGCAGATACAATGAGGTTTGGTAAAGAATTATTTATGACTATGCTCAAGTGTGAACACCTTGTACCTAACATAATGAGTATTCTTGGCCTTCATCTCCACTTTATAACAAAGGATTGTAACTTGACTATTTGGGATACAAGGAAGAAAAAAAAATCAGGTCTGTCTTCTAAATTTGTGCAGCCTGTTTCTCTCAAATTTTCCTTCTCTTCTTTTCCTTTCTTAGGATAGTTTCAGGACAACAACTTATAGCCTCAAGGACTAATAAATTCTTGAGATGAGTGTTTTCCATTAACTTCAAGACAACATTATTGCTGATGAAGGTGAGTCATTGCTGTCATATCACTAGTGGTTGGTGAGGAAACTATTTTACCTGTTTGCTCTCAGCCACCAGCCTATGACTCCCCAGAAGTCCTGAAAATGCCCAAGAGGGCATCAGAAACCAGTGAGTTTTCATTTTCTTCATTCAAATACTTCCCTTGTCTGTTGGTAAAGACATTGTAAAAGCCCATGAATAGACATATCTGTTTAACTGCATCATTCCAGTTGTCACATCTGGGCCTTAAGTGTCATGCTAAATTTTATCCAAAATCCACAAATCTTCAATTTTAGCTAAGTTATCTTTACGTAGCCAAACTGGAGATGCAGTTGTTTCCCCTATCTGCTTTATGTCAGTCTAATGGAAGCTTGCAATTCGATTTCATGCAGAGAAAAAACAAAAAAACAAACCAATGAAGAATTCAGATATCTGAAATGCTTCCCATTGCAAATGCAATGCAATACAATCTGAAATGCTTCCCACTGCAATACATTTTTTACAAAAAGCAGAAATTTCAGACTTGACTGTGTTAAGTAAGACTAGAGAATTTAAAGCAGAGTTTTATTGGGGATTGTCATACATGAAATCCCTATTTGTGCTTTGTCTTTGCATATTAAGTGCTTTAATTAATTAATTTTGAGTTAATTATTTTTAAATTGAATGTTACAATTAACCCATCAGCCCAGGTACAAAAATCCAGTTCCATTATCAGTGTTTTCATTTGTTTAAAGTAGTTTATTAATAGAGTTGCACCCCTCCCAGTTAAAATTTTCCCAGTTAAAAATCACAAACTTGCCCCTTTTCAAACTTCAAACCACTGGTACACCATAAGAGTTACCTTTCCTGTGTTTACGGTATACTTTTACAAGTGTTTTGAGGTGTGTTGGATGTATTTTAATACTTTTTTGTAGGTGTTTCACTTGCATTTTGATTCCAAGACAAAAACCCCCACCCAGTGTTAATAGCCAGCAGCTATTTTTAGCTACAGAGCCATTACTCTGCAGGCAAGTTCCATGGCAACCGGAATACCTGAATTTTAATGAAAGTATTGTATTCCCTTATCTCAAACTGATACCACCCCCCACCACCCCCCCCCGACAACGATGAGCCATTGGTGGACGGAGATGATCCATCAAAGGGAAAGCACCAATCGCTTTGGACCGAAGGGGCGGGCTGTGGGCGGGCTATGAGCGGACTGGGGGCAGAGCAAAAACTATGAAAAGGATGAAGCTGAGAGGCAGGCTCTCTTCTCTTTTCCCCTCTTGCTCTCTCCAGACTAGCTGTGGGAGACATCGGTGCTGGGGCATTCAAAGCCTTACCCCTTTTAAGGGGCTTTTAGTAATTTTTTTAAAGTCAGCCCAGCACTGCAAGTTCTTTTTCTCTACCTGAAGTCTAGTGCTGTCTCAGCCAGAAGATCTCAAATCCCTGCGCTCCTGGGGCATACCATCTACTGAGCCATAGGATCCCAAATTTTTATATTTTTCTGATTTCTGTAATTTTTCAATTTTTCTGTTTTCAATAAATTAATCTTTTTAAGAGTTGTCTCATTTCTCACAGGGATTCAGAAGTTTTGGGGCCGAAGGACTTTTATCCAACTGGAGTGAAAGTGCTGGCAAACAAAAATGATAAAGCTTTTGAGAATTTAAAGAAGAGTGAGAAAGAAGGCCGACAGGTGCTAAGGAGCACTCAGGTCAGGCAAAGACATCTGCCAGAGACTTCGACAACATAAAAGTAACTTTGAATCCAGTAGTGAAGGACAAGACAAAATTAGAGTTGAAATGAAGGAGGTGCAAGCTGAAATCACAGAAGTAATTTCCATAGAGAAAAAATCCATCAGGATTTAAAAAAATCCATTGGCATTATAACAAATTTAAATAAAAGTACACCTATATGTATAAAATAAGAGAAAACTTAAAGGGGTAAAGCTGTAAAATAGAAATATACATACTAGTAGGCTTTTACTACTGACAATTCACAGTATGCTTACAGTAACTTTTTTTTTTTAAATACTGTGGACTGTCTCCACACTGGGACTCACAGTGACTTGAGCACACACAGAAAATTCCTTGTGGACAAAATTAAACTGGAAGATCTCTTCAGAAGAGCACCTAAAAGCACTCTACCCACTAACAGGCATTCACAGAATCACAGACACAAACTAGGACTAGTCTGAAATAAAACACCCTGAAAAGCGTGAATGTGGACATCAGACACCACAAAGTATTTCAATACTAAGAGCCTCCTTCTACTGGCCTGCACTGCTTTTTATCAGAGACACAGGGTCTGGAAAGGTCTAAAACAAGGGTGATAATAGAGGGCAACATTATCTGTCTTCACAGAAAGTGGCAAACTATCACATTCAGTAACATTTTGGAAAGCAAATTCTTGAAACAACTTGTGTTGTCCTTGGCAACAATTTTTAAGTGCTGCACAGAGGCATGACACACTCTATGAATACTGTGGTTTTGTCTTAGTACTTTTTACAGGAAACAGACTTGCAACAAAACTCCAGGTCAAGATAAATTCTTCTTGAGTAGTTACCTATTATAATACAATGGAGAGATGAACAACTGCAAAGGTTTTACTTTTCAACTCTAGACAAAAAATACTGGCTCAGCAGATGCCAGGTAAAATTCTGGATCCAGACAATTTGGTTCTGGCTGTGTGAAAGGACCTGTCACTCTCTGGCAAGGAAGAGGGGCACTTTAGAAGAGCTGTTAGTTAAGGAACCTGCTGAGGGTATTTCCAAATATAGGTCTGCCACCACCAGAGAAGATTTAAGCTAATTGACAGAATTAGAAACAGCAAATACCCCACCCTCCCCCCAGCTCCAAACTGAAATTTAACCTTCTCAACACCAAATTTAAAAAATGCCACATTTTGTGACCTGTTTACAAGTCAATAAACACAATTTGCACATTGTATTTCTGCTCCATTTTATCTGCTCTCATCCTCTCCATATAAACAACTTTCTTCCCAAAAAATATAGTGAAACCCAAAAATATAGTGACACATGGAAAAACCTAGAGTACTATACTGTTAGATCTGCAATCTCTCCAATGCACAAGGTGGTTCCTCTCAAAATTATTACTAGAGATGTGCATGGTTACTAAGACATGTTGCAAAAAGTAACCATTCTAGTACTATCTACAAATATCTATTGATTTAAATAAGAAAATTATTATTCTACATTCCAAATTTAACTACGGAACCAATAAACAATCAGATTAAAGAATAAATAAAGAGCTTCTTGTTTACTAAACTTCTACCATCTCCTTTTCTCCTGAATTATAACTATACATGTTTCTTCATTTCAAATATAGCACACATAATACTGACTTGTTCTAGAAACAAACACATTTTTCTCTTAGGAAATGGTTACACCTATGTGTAGGGGAAGACAAAATCAAATAAAAACAATCAAAAAGTTCAGATCCAGCCTTAAATCCAAGCTTTCCCCAAACTTTCAATCTTAAATTCAGTTTTGGTTTTCTACTACTGCAAAATGTGACGCAGCACAGGAGAAATATCTATGGAAGATATTTACATCTATTTAGTTCTAGAGTAAATTAATGTAACAGAAACAAAGTGGGAAAATGTCAGTGCTCCAAATTTCCATGCACAAAAATAAAATACACATTTCTGTCTTACTGCTTCTATACAGCCTTTCTGCTTATCTACTGCGTATATGAGTATTCCTTTCATTTCTTTAAACAGCTGCAGCTGCTGAAACTGAAACAACACCTGTATTAGAGAATGCCTTGCAATTTCCTGAGATGATGGATTGTCTTCAGTTTAGACATCACTCATAAGAGACATCTCTGACTCTGAGGGCCCATCAGCATCTGGGAATTCCAGCTGTAAACCTAGTGGCATTTCTGTTTTGCAAAGGGGTTAATTTTCCACACATCAGAATTACCAGCTGCTTCATTGCTTATGTCCTTTTTCAGTTGCTGTCTTTGCAGTTATCACCTGTGTTATCACTAAATCTTTTTTCACAATATGTAAGTGGTAGGCAGTTTTCATTAGAGCAGCTACTGATTTTCTCAACGAATTAAAAAAAAATCCAGAGATTTTTCACCTTTTTCTTCTTTTTTTTTTTTTTTAAATAATCCTGGAAAACAAAGAAAGAGCAAGATCTAACAAAAACCTAAACTTGAGTTATTACCCCTAACCTAGAGCTACTGCAAATACATCCAAAAGAAATGTGGCAGTAGTTAAAGTTTCATGCTCAAAGCAGCAAGCTTGCTTTCAGGATATTGCACCTTATACTACTAATGGGTGAAGTTAAAAATGCCACTGCGTTTCCTGATGTCTGAAGCTGAGGTAGCCTTAAATCCACTCTAAGTCTGGAGAGTTTGTTTTAAATACCAAGTACTTTGGGGCACAACTTTGATGTCTAATCTTTTTCTTTTCTGTGCTTGTGTACTTTGTGTCAATACACTTAAGTGTATAGATGATTTAAATATTTTCAGACTTCATATATCTCATCTGCATGTTCAATGAAATGTCTACTTAGACAAAACTTTTGGTTTTAGAATCAGAAGAATCAGAAGGAGCTCCAAGTAAACATTTGCCTATCATATATTCCTATGAACTGTTCTAACTATCACTGAAAATAATGTCAGTCTACAAGTTTATATATTAAACCTCTGGACAACTGCTACTATGTTTTCTACTGGAAAGTTCATGTACATAAGCCACTTCCCAAAAGCAGTCACGTTTTGTGAATAATTACCCTCTATCCCTAGATTCCAACATCAGAGGTAAATGCATCTAGTGGAATGTATTACCTGAAATTATATTGCATATTTTCTGAATCACTTATCTCTCCACTGCTTATGCAGGTATGACACACAGAACTGTTATTACATATGATGTTTACTACCATAAATCTCTATAATCCATTGAATAAGTTTTTTTTTTAAAATGGATTGTCCAGCTCTGAACATTCAGCAGCCCATTCTATAAATTGGGTGTAATTAAATCCGGGAAGGGCAATCTCTCTAAGACCAAAGGTGAACTTTTGTAGTACAACTTTTCTGAACCATGGAGTCAGAGACTGCATTTTTACCAATATTCCAAAAAGGATGTGTGATAAATGGTACACTACCAAAATATACTTTTAAAAAATTGCAAATACAGTTAATCCACAATTTTAAATATTTAAAGATACCTGGAATGTCATTTGAGACTCTTATGAAGTCTAAAGCCCTTAAGTTTCTGCCTTATGACACAGATATATATCTATAATCCCATTCACATTGCACACATTTTTAAATACGACTCCCAGGATGAAAAGGAAAAAAAAAGCCTTGCTTAGAAAGATAAATTCCCATGTTTTCTAAGGTAAAGATAAGCTGCTGTGCTGCATAAAAAGAGGAAATTCTGGTTACATCTGAACTGGTTCGCTGTACACTGAAGCTTAATCTGAACACAGATGTGGGCTGAACAATAAACACAGTTTACATACTGGGGATATGTAATGTGAAGCCCAGGAGGATACTACTGTTCCTAAATCAGGTTGCCAGCTGATCACATCTACAGAGCTGAGAGATGAATAACTGTTTGCTGTAGGCACCTATTTATTTGGCAAGGGAGAAATAAGGGTCATTTCTTTTGCTTCCATAATAAAGGCTTCTGACTTTGGTTAAAAAAATTGGGTGACTGTAAGACTGAGAGGCTGGAGAGCAGCCAAAGGCTTCCAAGCTTGAGTCCTTGGAAGTATATCTGCAGGTGCCTCAGAGGGATTTATTAAGATAAGCTTGCCCAAAATTTTAAAGTACTTTCTGCTTCATTGGTAAACAGAACATTCCTATTGTACTTCAAGAATTTCTTCTTCATTGGTGCCTTCATATCATCATGCAAAAATATTTCAAGACATTTCCAAAAATGCAAAATCTCTTAACACTGCCATCTGCAGAACCAGAACAAAATGAACAAATGTGTACTGACTTTGTGAATGGAAGATTCTGTTTCAGTGACTAGACTATGCAGTAAATGCCCATTAACCATCCATCTGATCATGTTTAATTTTCACCGTTTCCACCAAAACCTCATTGACGACTTCTGCAGATTACTGACATGCAGCTGGTCTCAGTTTACGTGACTAGTACTGGGTGTAGTTATGTAGCACAGCTAAAACCCAGCAGACTACAGGCCAGATTTTCATTTCATTGCAAATATTTTACCATACATTTAAATGGCTGAAAGATAGGGGTTTTTTTTGTTACTTCCACAAATTCATCCAACAATCATGGATTTGAATCACTACTGAAATATGCTGCAAAGGCTTCAGCTAACTTGAGGAGAATGAGGAAATCAATGCATCCTAGACTCTTACAGGACATTTACATTTCTAATTCTGACAGCCCCTGCCTAGCCCAAAGAAGAGTTGCTCATTGTTTTTAGTTTAAAACCAAAATTTCCATTCCTTCAGGAAAGTCTCACAGGGAGCCCTGTAAAAACAAGAAAGTCAGCTGATATGTAGATAACCATTCAATCCATTCCCACTTTCAGATTAGGTATTATTAACGAGACTGAAAAAGGCATTCCAGAATGCTTTTTCTGCAGCTGTCTAAAGATCAGCTCCACAATACCCACCTGATGGGGAGAGCTCCCTCGGCCACTGGAAAATGAGGAAGAAAAAACCCCAAAAATACTCTGAGAAACATGAATGACTATTCATTTTCATACTCAAACAAGATTATTGGTATTGCCTCTGCATGCCATGAAACACACTACTGCTGCTGCATCTTATAATTCCATGTAGAGCATGGGCCTGCTCAGTTTTAATCACTCGTGTAAATAACTCTTTTGACCCACGGCTCATGTTCCTAACAAAATCTCTTCCCATTGTCTGAAAAACAGCAGGTTTCATGGAGCTATAAGCAAAGGAAGTAAGCAAAATGTCAATCAACAGTCTGAAAATGCACTTGCTGTCAAGGCAATGCAACATCTCTCACCAGTCATTCAGCTTTTGCACATTCCATTCATCTCTCGCAACACTTTGTCTTCTCCAGTGCCCAGAAAAGCTAAGTAAAGGAACCAACCTTAATTTACAAACAGCAATAGGCTGGAAGCCTTTATGGAAAAGCTGTGTATGCAGAGGGCAGGGCCTGATTCACACATTAAGTTAAAGCAGCTGGAACTCCCTCTCAGGTGAACTCACGACAAACACACTGCTAATTTTAAACACTAAACCCCCTCCACATCATGCTCTTGGGGTTCTAAGGCAGTGGCAGCTCTGACTGTACCTGCCCAGCCCCTTGGAGCTCCTCCACTCTGCTTGTGGCCCAGAACCGGGGCCATCAGCACCTGGCCCAGTGTCACCAGGTCCCCACAGCCCTGCCCTCCTGGGCTCACACCCTGTTCTGTCCGTGTCCCGATGGAGGTGCCCAGTGCTTGGGGCTGGGGTTGCCACCTGGCTGGGGCTGTGGGAGAAGTTGGGCTGCCAGGTCACCTCCTGGTATCCAGGGAGCCTGAGCCACTGCACCTCAGATGTCTGCGCTTTCATCTTATTCCTAAGTAAAAAAAGGCTCATGAAATTAGGACATACGAGGGGGGGAAATTGCAATTCAAACTTTTACATCTTCCTGAGTGAGATCTAATACTTCTAAAGCAGAAGATAAAAATAATTTAAAAATTGAGATTCTCTTATAAGTTGAACAGAAATAAAAGGTCACAAAAATAATTTGCTTTCTCCACCAAAAAGATAGACCAGTTATCAGTGACTAGTGGATCATCTAATAGAATATTGCTATTTTATTGAAAACGGACACCTTCCAAACCATCTTTTATTCATTCTTTGGCAGAAGTTGTTTCATTTTTCCTAATTTTTCAATATTAAAATGAAGGTCAAAAAGGACCATCTCTTGTCATTTACAAAGTTATTCAACCAAGTCCATTGCATTAATTACAGACTCTATACTGCTTGAAATAAGAAAGAAAGAGTAAAGCCAAATTAATGTGCAAAATGTTTATCTGAAACTTAGATTTCTCTTGAAACTATGATGCCACACTAAGAAAGCCAATTTACAAAATGCAATTGTTTCTTCCTACAGTGACAAGTAACCAGCCAGCAGTATTACTGGTATTTTATTGATGACTACAGTAAAAGAACATATAAAAACATCTTCTGTAGACTAATTTACAGGTTTTTTCCTCCATGTTTCTGCATGTATCATTTCTTGAGCTCATCTTTGTTCCACTTAAATGTTCTAAAAACACTCTTTGTCTTGAAAGGTCTGCTTTGATTAAGACATCCTTACTTTTACTCTGCAAAAGTTAGGAAACCACTTCACCATGCCACAACTTTTTTTTGCTCCCAAAACCCAGAATCAACTAAATTAAAAAGAAAGCTTTCCCCAAGCTTGAGTCCTTGGAAGTATATCTGCAGGTGCCTCAGTTTTACTAATCATTGCAGATGCACTGAAATGTAGAAATTAGCTTTCCGGTCTCCATGTACATACCTTCTCTCTCATGCACCGCACATTTTAAACATCTGACAACAGTTTTATTTTAGGACGGTTAATCATCCATGAGTATTTACTTATAAAAGCCTGTTTTCAAGGGAACCTAACTAGACCATAAAAATTTGCTTTAGGCAGAGGCAAGCACAAAACAAAAGTTAATGCATTTAGTTTGTTTCCAGAATAATAATAACTTATTTGAGCACTCCTAAGTCATTGACATCAGTGGATCCACTAAAAATTGCTTCTATTTTTAAATTAAATTTTGCTAACCAGAGTGTAAAGATGCCTAACAGTTCTGATATTTATTCGAGGTCGGAAGTATTTCAGAGAAAGGCAAAGTCTGGCAGAAAAGACTTTGCCTGAGAAGAGAGGGGCTGTTATTACAAAAGGCTCCTTTTTACAGATCTCGCAGAGCAGAGCTGTCACTGGAAAGAAAGTCTGCTGTAGGTCATGCTATTGCAGTGTTTTTCTTGCACATCAGTGAAAAGTCAGAGTGGTGTTTTCAAGTGCACTCAGTGCCCACCTGCTTCTCCTCTCACTAATATCACCATCACTAACATTCCCTGGGGTCCAGTGGGAACTCAGGTGAGTCACACTGAACATCTTCTGAAAACATTTTAATAATGGCTTTAGAACATTGTTTAAAAATAGGAGTGTTTGTTTTTCTAATGCCACCATCACTGTCTTTTCTCCATGTACTTTTCTTTCTTATTTCAGATGTATTGACCAACTGTCTAAACCACTGGTTTACTAGTTGGTCCAATACAATTATCTGTAGACAGCTATAACAGTGATCTTTAGAATCAAACAGAATTTTTGTATTGTAGTGTTATACATACAGGGTATTTACATAAGGGCATGATACACTATCCTGCCTGCAAAACATTTTCCCCATCCATATCTACCCCAGACTCAAGCCCCAAAATTCCTTTAAGAGCTTCTTTATATTCTTTAAAAACTAAGAAACTGCCACAGTCAAAGTTCATTTGCTAGAAGCAGGTGCTTACTTAAAATGTATCATATCTATAAAGCCTCCCAAACTCCTACGCATTGCTACCAAATCCTACCAGGAGTACTGTTTATGCACAAGCACACAGGGAATACGTTGCCCACACCTTTATTCTCTCTTTTTTTGCCTTCATTTCTTCTTTCTTTGTTTTCCACTCTGCTCACTCCCCGCCTTTTTTTTTTTTTTTAGTGTCTTTATTCTCAGAATATTTTTCTATTTGTCCCAAGAGCAACATGAGTCAGACCATATTAAGACTCAAGTCTACACAAATCCCTCTTATCCATAAATAAAAGAAAGAGTAGGGATGGCCTTGGACTAAGCCTCTAATCTGACCTCCCCAGAATTTACAGATCTTTTAAGGAGAAAGTTCAGATCTAACTTGATTTTCCCTAACCAGGACCATGTATATACATGTACAAGCAAAGCTTGTCACATTTTAGATGAGAGTTACGTAAGAAAAGTATAAAATTCTGAAAAACATATCAAGAATGAAGAAAAATGAGAAGTGCACACTGGAGACAAACATACAAGTGACTTGAAAAATGTAGGGCTTTTTCTCGACTACTGAGAATGCTAGAAGTGCCAATAAGACTCGCTACACTACAGCACATCAAGGCAATGCTTTTCAGCTTGGCATAACATTTTGACAAGTCATTTAAGGCCTTAAACTTTAATGAATATGGAAGCAATAATAAAAATGCATGACATATACAGTGTGTGTTTGCTACCTAAGAGAATGTTTTTCTACCAGAATGTGTTCTGCCTGTACTCTCTCAAAATGTGGTTGGTTATCTAGAACTCACAAATGCTCTTAAACTCAATGCCTTATTATAAAAGTCTATATGATTTTATTACCTGTGTACACAAATACACCCACATTTCCCACCCACCATAAATATCCATCAGGAGGGAAATAAGGAATCAAACTTCCTCCTCATCCATTCTCAACAACTACAGTAATCTGATTTTCACCATTCAGCGCTCACTGAATGCAGGCACTTATGCAGGTACTTATTACTAGTATTGCTAAGATACTAAGTTAAACCAATTGAGGGGTCAGCAACAACGTTTCATAATAGGGTTCAGGTAGCCTTTTGAAAAATTAACTCCTGAAAATGAGGTCTTGTCCCCCTGCAAAGAGCTGCATTCTTCTGGGCAGTACAGTTACGCAAGAGTCTTAGAGAAGTGTAGGACACAAAAGTTCAGATAGTGCTAAATAGTCTCCTCCCACTTTCCAATTACCTTTCTCATAAACACATGCATTTTCCTGCTGAGGCATAAAACATGTCTGTTAGTCTGAGCAATGCCTTAGATCCAAAGAGTGTCAAACGTGGAACAACTAAATCTTTTAAAAAGTCTAATGAAGTAAATAGCAGAGTATACAATTCTGCAGTTGTGCATATATTTCTAGGATGCATGTCTTTGGCATATTTTTGTTGTAAAGCCGATATTATATTTATTTTTTTCTCTTAAAAAATACAGACAAACATTTGGAGAAGACTGAGAGTGTTTTAGTTCTGTTACTTTACAGCTTACATGAACAGATTAATCTTTGTACTTCCATCAAGATGAAAGCTGGATTTTAAAACACTCACTCAGTTTTTATCTCATCTGTCTTAATATCATAAAATGGAAACACCCTTTTTAACCAGCAGAACCATCAATCAGTTCAGAATAGCCTTCAAGTAATTTCCAATAAATATCATTATATTGCTTTTTCTCTCCCATAACAATAAAAAAAATTGGCACATTTGGGCACACCATCCCCAAATGACTTATAAGAATATATTGTCCGTCCATCCATCCATCCATCCATCCATTCATCCATCATACTCCTGGGAGTATAACAGTTATAACGCTATGGTTAATAACATCCCCTTCAAAAATCATGTTTCATTTTTGAGAACATATTATGGGTCTATAATGAAACTAGGCTACATTTTCTTTATTGGGTAACTTTCAATTTTTAGAACTATGCAATTTTCTCCAGGTATGTAAGAGCCCACCCACACAGCAGAAAAAAAATGTCAGGAGCTTTGGAAGGGGACAATACATGTCTAACTGTGATATATTTATAGTCAAACACACAGACCTACAATCTTTAAACCAAACTCTCCTCATTATGCATGACATGATGTATCATGTTCATGTGATGATTATTCATAGAAATCACATCAGTTACTCAGAGACAAAACTACTTCTGAGAAGCTCTGGCTTTTACTCTGCATTTGTTTAACCCTCACTTATGACCAGGGCCATTCAATTGCAAGGAACAGACTGGAAGCAATTCTGTTTATTTCCTTGGAATATTTCTTAGGATGAAGAAAAGAAATCACACTTTTTATTTGCCCCTCAGTTACAGGTGATGAATATTAAGGCTCTGGCTAGTGCCAATTACAGCCCATTTTGGAAAGACTGGCATGCTTTTCATTACTTCCTCTGTCCTTGGAAATGGAAGAGTTTGTTTATGTCTGATTTGGGAAACTCATTGCTTTGTGATGCAGAAATAGAGCTCAGTTAAGAAAAATACTCATCCTTCCAGTGTATCTCCCTCTGCTTTCTGACTCCTTTATGATATTTTTGTGGCTCTCTCCTAGCTGGCTATGTCTCCACCTGCCACACCAGCCCTGCACTTGCCACAGTGCCTGGGCTCCATAGTGTACTGTAAGTGTAGTGGTGAATATTTGCGCTGGTTTAACATAAAATCACAACCAAAACCCAAAGCAATGAATCCCAAAGAATCATTCCCCTTGTCACAAATAAATCAGAGAAGAACCTTCTCCTACAATTGTGTCCCTGACATGAATAAATCCTGCCTGGGGAAGCAGTCAACACAAGCAGAGTGAGTGTGTGTGTGTGTGCGTGTGTAGACTTGCAACAGATACTCTGCTATGAACTTAGAGATCATTCCAATCTCCTTTTCAATCTACCATGGATCCAGATAAATGCTTATAAGTGTATCTTGAAATTTTTCCTAAATGATACAACAGGAACACAAATTTTTATCCCAGTAAATAATTACCATATCCTTACTCTGTTAGTTCTTCATGCAATTCATTGCATGCTCTCCTTTTACAGCCTCTCTACAGTCCATAGCACTCCCCAGTCCATATACAGTTTGCAAGATCTGCTTTGCCTCTCTTCTCTTTGCTTCTTTTCACCAGTTTCTCTCCCGTAGCACGTTAAGTACAAATTTTTTTGCTCCATTTCCAAAGTTATTGCCTAACTTGGCCTACATTACAGACTTAACCCAACACTTAAAAACCTCCTCTACCTTCTCTCTATAAAAGGACAGGCATGATTCTGATTCTCTCATAGTGTATCCAGTCACTTCCCTATGCTGAACACTACACTTCAAATACTTTATTTCACACATAATTTTTTGAAGTGTCTTAATTTCAGGAAAAAGAAAGAAACGTATGCTATCTCTACACAACTGTGGTGCATAAGCATTCAACTCTGTATTTTTAAATTAATTTCAAGAAACTTGAAACTTGGCCTCTCTAAAAATATAGGCCAGCAGCTCTTCCAGGAAATGAAAGAATCAGCTACTTGCTTAGGGATTTATACAACATCTACATTTAGAGTTTGGATTAAGAGAGGGGGAAAATGTGTCTGTCCATCTAACCACTAAAGTGTGTCTAGCTACATACTAAAGGAGCTACAACTTCCTGCCATGCTTGAGTAAGCTCTGCTCACGACAGCTCATTGTACTGGGACATGATATATGTATTTTGTAGACACCTCAGAGAATGAGAACAAATCTTGCTGTAAGCTCTATTATATGATACCCTAGGATTTTCTTTTGCTCACTCGCCTATGAAAGACTGTGATAGCTATAGTCATTTTCCCTTCTGCATCTCTAACCTACACAACTCTAACACATTCAAAAAGGCAGGAGGGAATAAACATCCATCCTCTGATGTCTCCTGTGAACTGCTTTTTCTTATGACAATTGAAATTGAACTTGTAAAATTCTGATGAGATAAGAAATGTTTTATTGGATGGCACAGTGGTCATGCACAGTGGCAGAAAGCTGAAAGATGTTAAAATGTAGAAGTTATAATTTCTAATAATTGTCTGCCACACTTTGACTAGCTCTTTGTTTCTTTTTTTTTCCTGGATATCTTGTTCATTAGAAATAATCAGCTCTTGTAATTGGCATATATATATATTTGGCCACTCTAAGACATGGCATTCTCAGATTCAAGCATAAGATTTTTTTTCTCAGGCTTCTTAAGAAACGAGAAAGTATTTATACAAATCCATCTCTTCAGAGTTTCTCCTAAGAAAGTTAGGATGAGTTTTTGACTGCTATAGAAAAGCGAGATTCTGTGATTTTTCTGAAAGGATTAAGCATTTTCAGTAAAAATCTCCATCATATCTAAAGGTGACTCCTAATAAAGTCACAAGCACTAAGGAGGAAACAGGTCCCAGTTGACAGGTCACTGGAGATAGAAACCTGGAAAACTGGATTCAATTTTCAGTATGGTATTGACTCCCTGAGTACCTGAGCAAATAATTTCACTTCCTCAGGCCTTTGTGTAACTCCCTCTCTCTGTAATATAGGAGTAATACACCTTGAGATCCAGCTAAAGAGTGTGACACGACATGTAGTCCAAGATTCACTAATGGAAGATCAGAGCCTGTATGAAAAGCTAGGCAAGTTATTATTTGTCATCTTATAGATTCTTCTAAAAATAACTATTTCCACCAAAGACTTTGCATATCAGTTACCCTGCACAATAAAAAATATTAAGAACACACATAGCCACAGGAATTTGATTTTAGGTGTACAGGCCGAAGGAAAAGAATCATGGTATGACAGCTCAGTACAGTATAACACGGTAGAGGCCACTATCAAGCATGTCTAAATACTAAGCTGCTTTTCAGGTTTACTTCACTTTCCCCCCTCTACAAGATGACTACAAAGTAGGAGTTATCAAAAAAATCAGCTTCAGGTAAGCTCCTGCTGACTCAACATTGAATTTTTATCCCTCAGATGGGAAAAAAATGTCCAATTATAAAACAGTGGTGTTAAAATCACCCTGCATTTCTAGAGTCCCATGGAGAAATACTGCCAAACTTCAAGGAGATATGATCTTGTTCTCACTCCCCCAACTGAAAGTGAAGTTTGCATGGGAGCAAACAGATGTGGGCATTTGGCAGGCATGGCCTTCCAGGAGGAGACACCAGCAGGGCGTCAGCTTCACTGAACTGCAGGGGTTGACTCAGGCTTTCTCAGAAACACGAGCTCCTACTGTCTTTCAAGATAAGAGATTTGAACATCATCATGCATGGGTTTCCAAGGGCTACAGAAATGAGCAATTGCATTCACTTCATTATCTGAAGGCTGTGGCTTGGGCAGGGACACCTCTCACTAGACCAGGTTGCTCAAAGCCCCATCCAAGTGGCCTTGAACACTTCCAGGGATGGGGGACCACCGCTTCTCTGCCTTTTAACAGACTGCACTAAATAACTAAAGCTGCTTCACTTTCTCAGATGACTTGGAATAAAAAAGGATAATGTTTAAGTATTTTATTTCCTTAAGAGTTTTCTAGGAATATATTGACAGTTCAGTGGGCTTCCATACTAGAAGTACTTAAAAAATTCCTACACTATTGCTGGAAAACTTGTTTTCTAAAACAATGGCTTCATAATACCTATCCCCTAAGGAGACACAGAATACATTTAGTACAGTAATCTGGAATTAGGTTTAAGTACAAAAGAGAATTAAAAAAAAGAGAAATGTTCATGAAGGGCATTACTATTGATAAACTGGAAATTACATGTTGCCCTAATACTTCTGCAGTTTCACTGAATGCTTGTGAACAGGAAAGGAGATCCAGAAGTCGGACAGATGAAAGACCAAGAAATGACACAGGCATTATTAACTCAGTTATATCATTAGGCTTACAGAAAATGGATAAAATACGTGTAATAGGGATGATGAGCTACTACCTTTATCTGCACAGGTTCTGAAGTACACTTCTTGTGGCATACATTGTCTTGCACACCAGAATAGCTGGATTTGTTTATGATGACTCATGCTGCTGCTCAAGAGTGCTCAAGGCTTCTGCCTGTGGCCATCCATCTCACTCAACAGGAACACACCAGACTCTGCACATTCCTCAAGGATTTCAAGAACCATTAAGCATGGGTGGCTTAAGGCTGCATCTGGTAGCTTACACAACTACAACATGTGGAAATAACTCCCACAAAATCCTGAATGAACAGGAGGGTCTAGGACTTTATGCAGAGACATACTGGCCCGTCAGAGACCTACTGAACCTTCTCTTGGTGCTCTTCTAAGTGCTTTCAAGCTTCAGTCAATACCCTGGGTAGAGTGACTATCTTATCAGTTTTATTCTCAGTTCCCAGACTCCTCTAACATAAAGGAGACGGGAGCTCCTCCTTAAAAAAATCACCAAGCTTGGAGCTAATGAGACTGTCTGCTTGTGGCATCATTGCCACAGAAGACTAATTACAGATCTTCAGCTTCAGGAAGAACTGCTGGTGATTAACAATAGAAGAAAAACATAACTTTTTTTTTTTTAAATTTTTTTCCACCAGAGAGTCTTCCTCTTTTGCCTGCCCCAAAAGAAAACCGATATCTGAGAAAGAACTGAACAATGTGCCCCCATTACTGAGAGAGATATACCTACTGCAATGCAGCTTTTAAATGCTCGTAACTAAAAACCTTTAAGTTGTGAGGTAGGAAGACCTCAGACTCCTAACACAAGGGCACATTTCATTGCCAACACTGTGGTTAGTAGAAGAGAATTCTGCAAGCTAATTATTCTTCAATATAATTCATTCTTTCACCAAAATAAAAAGGATTCCCCTCTGGGTGCAGCTCCTTCTTCTCCCTCAGGTACCTGGCATTGCTGAAATTGAAGGCCATAATTCAATTAACAAAGAATGGGAACTCTTTATGAAAATTAACCATTCAGAAACAGATGTTGATGCCACAAAAATGCGGGTACTCCCCATGAAGCACCACTGGCTGTCACGTGGATGGGAAAATGCAGAGACATCTGAACTTGGAATTACACACCAGGTGAGGTAACTATACTTACATCTGCAGACCACCATTCAGTGAAGTGCTTAAGCACATGCTTAGATTTCATTAATCTGCCTTGCCATGTGCTTACTTTATTCTGTACTGGCAATATCACTAGCCAGAAGGTATACAATTTCACACTAGTGCACTCTCCCTGATTGCTAAACCACCTTTGGATATCTGTGATTTCTTATGGCATGCACAAAAGCAATGCCTAGATTTCAGAATTTCAGAATTGTTAGGGTTGGAAGGGACCTCTGGGGATAATCCCATCCAAAGCCCCTGCCAAGGCAGGGTCACCTAGAGCAGGTTACACAGGAATGCATTCCAGGAGTGTCTGGAATGCCTCCAGAGAGGGAGACTCCATGACCTCCCTGCGCAGCCTGTCCAGTGCTCTGCCACTCTCAGTGTAAAGAAGTTCTTCCTCAAGTTGAGGTGCAATTTCTTGTGTTTTAATTTATGGCCATTGCTCCTCGTCGTGTCACTGGGCACCACTGAGAAGGGACCAGCACCACCCTCTTGGCACCTGCCTTTGAGATATTTATATGCACTAACAAGATCGTCTCTCACTCTTTGCTCTAAATAGGCCCAGCTCCCACAGCATAAGAGAGATGCTCCAGACCCCTGATCATCCCCGTGGCCTCCACTGGACATTCTTCAGTAGCAACTTGTCTGTACACAGCACTCCAGAAGTGGCCTCACCAGGGCTGAGTAAAAGGGCAGGATCACCTCTCTTGACCTGCTGGCCACACTCTTCCCAATGCATTCCAGGATACCATTGGCCCTCCTGGCCACAAGGGCACTGCTGGCTCATGCACAATTTGTTATCCACCAAGACTTCCAGGCCCTTCTCTGCAGAGCTGCTCTCTAGGAAGTCAGCCCCCCAACCTGGGGGATCTTACACTTGCCCTTGTTGAACATCATTAGTTTTCTCTCTACCCAATTCTTCAGCCTATCAAGATCCCATTGAGTGGCAGCCCAGACTTCAAGTATATCAGCCCCTGCCCCCGGTTTCATATCACCAGCAAACTTGCTGAGGGTACATTCTATCCCTTCATCCAGGCCATTGATAAACAAGTTGGATAAAACTGGACTCAGCAGATTCCTGATTACAGTCCTCCAGCTGATCACAACCCTCTGAGCTCTGACACCTAGCCAGTTCTTGATCCACCCCACTGTCCACTCACTGAACCCACACTTCCTACGCTTACCTGTGAGGATGGTAGGGGAGACAGTGTATTTCCAGGTATAGTAAATAAAATGCAAAAGGAAGCCACAGCTGTGAAACAGACTCCATGGCAGGGACTGGAACTCATGCTCACCATTTGCAAACCAGCACTGCTGAGAAGCTGATCACAGACCAGGACAGCTCATGTCACTCAAGGTTCAAACTGATAAATGCCGCTGCGAGGCTTCACGTCTAAAAAGCAGCAATTTAAGGACAGTTGGAAACACAATGCCTACATATTAACAACTTTTGAAAGTTTTGTGTTCACTTTCGGTGGGAATAGAGTTGAGGATGTAAAATCAACATAGTGAGTTCTGATTCTGCGCCCCTCTTCCAGATTTTTCCATTTTGTAAAGCTGTTGTGGAATCTCACCAGAAGAATGATTAGGGACTTTTCCTTCTAATTTCATATAGAGTATAGGATCCCATGGGCAGGGATGCCATTCACTACACCAGGCTGGTCAGGGCCCTGTCCAACTTGGCCTGGGACACTTCCAGGGATGGGGCATCCCCAACTTCTCTGGGCAACCTGTTCCAATGTCTCACCACCCTTGCAACAAAGAATTTCCTCCCAATATCTAATAAACCTACTCTCCTTCAGCTTAAAACCATTGCCCCTTGTCCTATCATTATCTGCCCATGTAAAAAGCCCCTCTCTTTCCTTTTATAACCCCCTGTAATATATTTGAAGGGTGCTCCAAGGTTTTCTTGAAGCCTTCTGTTCTTCAGGCTGAATGATCCCAGTCTTTCAGCCTGTCTTCACAGAAGAGGTGCTCCAGCCCTCTGATCATCTTCATGGCCTCCTCTGGACTCACTCCACCAGGTCCATGTCCTTCCTGTGCTGGGGACCCCAGAGCTGGATGCAGCACTGCAGGTGGGGTCTCACCAGAGCTGAGCAGAGGGGCAGAATCCCCTCCCTCACCCTGCTGGCCACGCTGCTTTGGATGCAGCCCAGGACACATTTGGCTCTCTGGGCTGTGAGTGCACATTGCTGGGTCATGTCCAGCCTCTCATCCACCAGCACCCCCAAGTCATTCTGGGCAGGGCTGCTCTCAATAATTTCTTCCTCCAGTCTCTACTTATGACTGGGACAGGTGCACTTGGATTTTTTTGAACATCATGAGGAAGATTGTGGGCCCACTTCTCAAGTTTGTCCAGTTCCCTCTGGATGGTACAATTTCTGATGGGAATTTATCCATCACTGGTTTAAAGTAATTTACTCTTGCTCTAACATTGCCCTTGAGCTTAATCAGACCCTTTCTCTCCCTGGCATTTACTCAGTGCATTCAAAGACAGCAATCATTTCTCCTTTCAGCATTTTCTTCTGTGAGGTTACGTGAGAGACTACAACAAATTTCACTTTGTAAGGTAACAAAAACATGAAAAAAGATAAAAGTGGACAGAACCACTATTTCTGAATGTGGCCACAGTCTTCTGTATCAGGAGATTCCAAATTCTTCTCAATACATACTTGTACAGTAGTTCTAACATACCTACTCAGTCTACCCGTGTCTCCCCAAGCGTCCCAGAATCACTTAGAGGTGGGAGGGAGTCTCAGGAGTGCAGCCTTCCCATCAGGTTTTGAACACTGCCAGGAACAGAGATTCTTTGGGCAACTTGTTCCTGTATGCAATTTGTAATTATCTTCAGAGTAGAAATTTTTCCTTACAGTTACTCCAAATCTTCCATCTCAGTTTAGGGCCACTGTCTCTCATTCTTCTGCTGTGCAACTCAAGAATAAGCCTAGCTTCTTCTTCTTGACACACCCTCACAGATCCTGCAAGATTGTTTCCAGACTCCTCTTCTTACTTTTAACAGAAACATATTCAATCTAAATCCCTTCATTTTAGTATTAAGAGTAGAAGCCCGTGCACTCCCCTGAAGGTCATTGGCCCAGCTGCAATGCTGGCAAGTATTTTTGACTGGAGCCGACATGAGAGTGACAGACACATTACAGCCTTAAAAGACAATGAAGAATTCAATCCCTGATCACCATCTGCTCTTGGGATATTCTATTAGAGCAAAGAGAGTCCTGAAGTAATGTAATCAGTTGTTATCAACATGAAAAAAATTTGGATTGCCAAGTCAATCACTTCCCATGGCAAAGCTGAATAGTTCTACCTAAATCTTGTTTATCAGTGCAGTACAGCATTTTCCCTAGAACCTCTGAGATTACCAAATATTATCGTTCTTCTGCCCTGACCCTTTTTGAATATTAAGAGTAAATATTGAAAATCCATACAGTTTACACCACTGCCCTGGCACATGCAAAATTAACAGCGATACTGTAAGGGATTGCAAAAGCCTAAGCCATCTCACAAAGGGATTGAATTGAAGAGACAACGCATTTTCAAATATAACTGAGGCCAGAATATAGACGCTCACCTTCTACAGCTTCAACTATTGCCAGTACTCAGATGTGAACAGAAAAGACCATTATTAAATTTACCTCTAAAGGATTCTATAAACCCTTCAGGTCAACAATTAAGTGTTCAGCATTTTGATTTTTTTGATTTTGTAGTAGAAAATAATTTATCATCTACTATCACTTCAATTTCTACTGCTTTTACATTCAGGATAGGAACAATAATATTGATTTTCCCTGCTATATTTTTGATTGTATGAAATAAAATATTTTCCATTAATTTTCTTTCCAGATAAGGTTCTGTCACAGATTACAGACTTCTGATACTTGTTAGATTCCCTACAGAACTTTCTGTAAGCCAGATGGGGAGTGGAAAAAAATTGCATACCCCTAAACTATCACTGAAATCCATTTAATACTCAAAGAGGAAAGCTGTTACTGCCAAACTCGGGTGAAATTCACCTCAAGCAAGGCAGTAAGATGCCTTCAGAAAGACACTGAGTGGGTAGAACAGAATCCCAGGACTTGAGGAATTTGGGCTAACACAATAAAGCTGAACAAAGAGGTCAGCACAGCAGTGATTTCAGGGTGATGCACAGGCACACTGCAGCAGATATCACCCCAGTAGATTCTAGTGCTAAAAACCCGTCCACTTTGGTCATTGGTACAACAAAATAAAGATGAAACATTGTGAGACCCAAGAAGAATGTGATTCTGTGATTCTATGAATAGATGAAGCCAGAATGACTGGGCATTGATGAATTAATGCTTCATAGCACACTACTGTGACTGCTGGGAGGAGACAAATCCTGGGAAAAATCTTCAGGGCAGCAGTGGCTGCTTAAGTTAAAGCTAGAACATTTTAGACAAAACTGAACTAAAAAGTTAAGATAAGATGATGTACTGAGAATAGACAGTTGATGGGATCCAAGAAAAATCCAAAGGAAAAAAAAAAGGAAAGTAGAAGAAAAAAGATTAGATAAAGAAAGTAAGATCTTGCAGTATGATGACTGCTTAGTAAGGAGGATGGCATCTGATAAGGCAAGCCACAGAAAGTGTTAATAATTATTCCTCTGAGTCCCCTTACTTCTTTGTGTCTAATGGTTGACCTTGAAATTCAAAACATTGCATTGCTCCTCCCAGGTGTTAGATGACAGACAAATATTTTAAATCATAATCCTAAAAATACTACTGAATCAATCTGCGAAGTATGAGTCTATGACGCCTTCATACAGACAAGCATTTGCATAATGTTCCTTTTTTAAAGTATAAAAATATGGCACCTGGTAGAAATAGAAAGCTTACTGAATTATGTACAAAATATTTAAATCTTTTGGTCAAATTTGGAATCCATATTAACGGTCTTTTAAAGTGCTTTTGCCTTTTTTTTTTTTTCCTTTTTGGCCAAAAATCTATTCACAAACAGCTTAGGAATTCTTTAGCTTGCTACAAAGTCCTCATATAGGAGTAAAGTCCTACCCGGGAAAAAACCCAAACAGAACTGGAATGAACACACACACACACACACTCTCCAGCTCTGCTCCGTTCAGTTACAGAATAAAGACAAGTGAACACACAGCAAGTGAAAATACTGCTCTGGTCTTCCTCAGCTTACCAACATTGTCAAAACAGGATACAGTTTTACCAGCTTCCTATTGATCCCAGCTCATGCATCAGCTCCTACCAATAAACAAATGTCAAAGACAAACATTTTGCATCTTGCTGCTGACCATTTAATATAAAGCAGAAGAATTGTTTTATAGTACACAAAATTATTAATACTACATTCCACACAAAAGCCCAAAGTATCAGACCACTGCAAAAGGAAGTTTGTTAAGGGAGGGGATGAAAAGATGGATTAAGATTTTGAAGGAAAGAAAAGTAATTGACAAGTTCGGGGAAAAAAACCCCCCAACAAAACAGCTCTAAGATAATCAGCTTTGTAGCAAAAACCTTGCTATGGTTTCCATAAAGCAACAAAATAGATATTATCAGATTGTCAAGATCATATCACAACAGCTAGGGGCAACAACAGAGAGCAGGAATCTCATTGGAAGAGTTTTATTTAGGGCCAAGGTTCTCCTAGATGATCATCCATCAGCAGCTGCAGTAACTAGTTAAAAATCTGAACAAAGATCGAAAAAATTTGTGACCAGAACTGTTGACACTTACCAGGCGCAAACTATTGATTCAGAATCAAACTAGATGATTTCAGAATTTAGAAGTACCTAAGTAATCCAATCAGACTCCTTACATTATCTTCTCTTGCAGACACCATTAAGATGTGAATTTAAAAACAGCTGTATGATTACCATATCCTGCTATAGAGCATGACTTGTTTCTTAACAATTATGAACAGATGAAAATCTCATTTAATAAAGACTATTCTTTTTCACTTGGCAATGATGGTTTGGTATTTTCCTTTCCTCTCTGAAAGATAGGTACTTTATTAAACTGGTTACCTGGAAGCTAACAAATTGATTTAAGAATTTTTTGTTGCCAGTTTGTCTTCCTTATAAAGAAGTAATTAATAACTATTAGATGTCATCCATAAAGTTGATGCAGGTTGCACTTTTAACTGATGCTAAATAAACTGTTTCAATGGATTTGACTATTTCAAAAGCTAATTATTATTTCTAACGTTCAATATAAGCTTTGTATATTTCACAATACACATCTGCTGATGCTGGAATAAGAACAAAATTACAAAGAATGTAGCTGTTAAGAGAAAATCCACCTAAAAGTTTCCTTTTGTAACAGAAAAAAAAAAAAAAACAAAAAAACAAAAACTTGAAAAGTAAGATAGCAAGTAAATCTTTTCCAGGTCAGAATGTTATTGACAAATGTGAATTAATTTTGGATCACTGTTATTCAGTAAAAGAGAGAAATCCTGTGTAAACATGAAGCAACACCACTTCATAGCCACAAATTACCATGAAATAAACCTAAGTCCTTTAGACCTGCAGCCTTTTGAAGGTCACATTTGCACAGGCCCACTACATTATCACATGATAAGAATGACTGAATAATCATTGGTCCAGCTGGATTTTCCCAGGAAAGAATAAAAATACACTCTAGTTTAAGTCTTATTTTAAGAACAGAAGTTGAGCTGTAATCAAATCCTCAAAGTTTCTTACCAAAGAAGGAAACTAAGGCAGCCAAACTATCAACATAGCAATTTTTCTTTTTTTTCTGAGAACCCACTTCAATGCAATATTAAATCTCTGGAGGCACAAACCCCCTTTCTGCAAGGTTTTCTGTGAAGGACTCAGGCTCCCAGAGAAAGGCTTGATTAAGACTTTTCCTCAGCCAATATTTTTGACATTGCAGTGTCTCTGTCCAGCTGAATGGCTGGCTTTCTCATTGGAAAAATCACCAGAAAAGGTATTTATCAAAGAACAAGAAGTTGTATATTTGTGAATTCCACAAGGAGCTTAAGGCACAGAGACTGACTACTTTGTCAACTAGATTGAGTTCCAATAGCGCTCTTTGAGAGAAGATGCCAAACAGGAGAGAGGGCCTTTCAGGACAATAAACACTGTAAGTACTAAATGCATGTTTAAATATTAGATATATGTTTAAATGCCTTCCTTTACAACTGCAATCTTTTTGAAACTGAATTTACCCATCAAAAACATGTATATAGGAAAAGGAGACATTAAATTTCCAGATCCCAAAATTATCCCCTATAAGAGGCACATTCATTAAGGATTTTCTTCATTGAGTGCAAGCCAGGTCTGCTTCTTGCACATGAGGCACTACAGAACTGATCGGATAACTCATTCTTGAGGTTCCTGCAAATTTCAAGGAACTGGCTGCCAGAGAAAAACTCAGAAGTTGAAGGTATATACACTGAACTTCCCATTAAACTTTACAAGCACAGACACAAACCAAATCAAATAACATTGGCACAAAGAATTGCAGCAATAAACCCCAGCGAAGATCCCGGTCTGTGAACCTTCTCTCACATCTGCTAAAGTGTCTCCATCTAGGAGCAGATCTTCATGCCAAGTCACTCTGTCTGCACCTGTAAATCGGTTCAGGTAACAGCTCTGGAACTCAAGCCAACCAGCACAGCAGTGCCCATGTGCATGTGGTTGTTCTCTCTTGGCCCCAAGACAAGGTGCTCCCTTCCAAGTGCTTCAGAAGCAGGTCCCGGCCTTTGCTAAGCCTGGGGCGTGCCCAGACGCCATCTGCGAGAAGGATGGCTGGCTCCCACTGAAACTGTGCTTGGGACCATGCTAGCTAATTACGTGCACAGCTTCCATAAATATGGCAATATTTATGTTAATTAAGGGCCTTGCTAGTACTGTTGTTACTATTACCATGATACTATGTTTCGCTCCAGTGCAGAGCACAGGATGTAACGGCATTTTGTAAATAACTAAACGAGCCTCACAGTACCCATTCAGAGAAGGACATGGGTTTTACCCAATTTACAGTCTAGGAGACTGTGAGATCAAAAGACCACCCAATATACTTCTCTTCAAGGAAATGGTGGTAAAGACCCAAGAATATGGGATGGAACTCCCAATACTTATTACTCACATTTAGCTGCTGGGCCACTACCTACAATGTTAAATTATTCATCATTTCTCACAGGGAAGGCAGACATGCACTCACAAGAAAAGCTGGGTGTAAGAAAAAGGGTTATCAAAGTATTCACACACTCTTTCAAAAGAGTTCATTAACCGACAAAAATATGCTGCTGTAACGCATTTTCATGTGTAGGCAGCAATTCTTCTCTACGTCCTAGGGCTGGAATCCTGTGTGGGAAAAACTGAACTGCTCAGTATATGTAAAAGACAGGCCTCATTAACTCTTGGGCATCTTCTCATTTCTTGGTCATAAATCCTATTACCTTGTATTACAAACTGCCATAAAACTCACAGATAAAAGATAATTTATGCTCAGTGTACAGAAGCTAATGTTTCTGTACTCCTGAGAAGCACACAACCAGAAAATGAGAAAGTATGTATGTGAAACCTTAAGCCATTCATACTGAGCATGGCTAGCATGATAAACATGACTCTAAGGGCCTTATGCTCTTCAGCCAGGGTATAGTCTAATGGTAATTGATATTACCAAATTTCAAACATAAAATGTATGAACTCTTGCATAAAATATCCTGCTTATAAAGACTGATTACTCCTTATTAAAAATTCAAGCTTTCCTCCTCCCCCCTTACAGAAAGAAATATGACATCTATTCAGTACACAGGTACATTTTTTTTTTTTTAAATTCCAATCATCACATCAGAAAATGCTTCAGAACAAGCATCACATCCTAGAATTCTTACAAAGCCTCCCTGTTTCTGACTCCTATCCTAATTAGTGTTCCATGGCACAGAAAAAGTAACAGCCCTTGGAGCTGACAGAATCAAAGGCAGCTACTCTTTTATTTGCTTTTTCTCTGAAGCAATTTAAAGTCTTCATACTGATTTTAACTGTGTTGGTTATCTGCTCAAAGGAATATTTTGGTTTAGTGAAGACTGAGCAAAAGTGCTCATTTAGGCTGCTTGTCATTAGTTTTCCTTTCTCATTCAGACAAGAGAAAATCTTTCACTGTCAATTTATAAATCCTGTAGCTACAAATTATGTTCTCATTGTTTGAGCCCTTCCATAGGTGCAACTCATTTCATGCCTGCTTTCTTTTCTTAAATATTTGTTTAGTGGTTTGACATATATTGGAATTCATTTATCTAAATTTACATACTTACAGTCTATATATCTATATTTCAGCCTCCCACCCAATTCTTCCATAGAGATCACAGAGACAGGTATTTATGGGATGTAATTATTCCCATCTTTTTTCTCTTTTCCTTACAGGAGCTCATCCTTAAAGGTCAGAAATGAACATAAGAGAGTTTACTTCCTTACAGTTTTCTTCTCTCTCCATGCCAAAACATTTTTATCGATGTATTTCAAAAACTTGCACTGTCTGTCTGTCTATTTCCCAAGAAATGCCTCAGTACTCAAAGTTCTAATTACTCTTACATTCAGTACTTGCAGAAAGTTACTGGCTGATGAAAAAAGGCTTTGTTTACCTGGTCCACCTTGCTTGGTAGTCTGCACTGGAACCCAAACCAGGCATTGTCCTTGCTTTCTTCCTCTTACCACCCTGAAGACTTTTAGCAAGTCTGTAAGCATGTTTCCTGCAACGCTGTGGGCCCTTTACAAGTGTATTAAATATTGATGTATTTCTTCTACTGTAACCCTCTATACCAACACTGTAACAATTTCAAAGCAATTAATAGATTTTTGGTGTCCATAGATACCTACTCACACCGTCCTCCTCTTAGTTTCTGCACCAGTAACTATAAATTCAGCAGCTTGACTTGTTACTCCCCTTGGTATTCTTCCTAGGGCTCTTAAAGAATTACCAGTTTATCTGCTGTAGCCAAGTATTTTAGACTCTGCCTAGGTACACATGACAGAGAACCACCCTCTTGCTATACTGAACCAAAGGTTAACGTTTTCTGGAAGCAAAAACATAATTCTGTTTTGCTCATATATTTTATCAAAAGAATCCAATAAAGATCAGATTCTTCTTCCTGAAGAGAGAAAGGTTTTCCATCAATATTTCTAGAAAAAACAACATGCTCTCAAGTTCATCATTTGCATTAGCAATTGGATCTCAAAATGTTGCTTCATTTATTGCACAGTTTCCAGACTTGCATCTCGAACAGTCAGTGGGTCTCCCATTGTGTTAAACTCCCTCCTACCCTGATTTTAAATTACAAAGGGGGGAGGGGGAAAAAAGAGAATGTCATGATTGTGGCTGTTTGCAAGAGAAAAATATCAGGCTGAACTCCATAAAAAAAAAAAAAAAGAGTACTTGCAAGCTTAGGATCCTTGTTTCTCTCAGTTTATAAACTACTCACTTTTTTACGGAAAAACAACTATTCAGGATTCATGTTATTATATGGAGGTACCACACTTCAGTTGACTGAAGATGCTGACAGTGACAGGTTTAAACCAACAATGAAAAGCAGTGTTGTGTTGAAGTTAGCACTAATATTGTTTAAACGGCCTACCCCTATATCTGCCCCTTCAAGCTGCTAGAAACAGCTTGAAGTTTCCTGTGGAACTCTGCCCATCTACAAAAAAATATTAAATGCTTTTTGTATGGCATTATTAAAAAGAGAACAAAGAAGTTTCCAGCAAACAAAACAATCAGCAACCTCCTATTTCTATTTAAAATGCACAGATCATGATTTTTTTTTTCAAGTTGTAAAGGGTTTAATTATTCACGGAAGACTCATGAAAGCAACCTTAGGCATGGCATTTGAAAGCCGCTTATGGAAAAGATGAATGAAAATAATTAGAAATCTTTCCAGTCCAAGCAAGAGTTTTGTAAGCTAAACTGGAAATTGTCCACTTTATTTCAGCTCTTCAACATGTTCTTAAAAACACTCTAAAGGAAATTTACAGTGGTCAGTGAAGTACTGCACTCACAGATCAATCACAAGCAAGTTACTCCTCAGTTTTAGATTGTAACCGCAGTTATCCTTTATTTCTCTTTTCCCTTCACTCTGATGCCTCCATCCATTTAGCTGTGCAACTAATGATCAGAGTAATTCCTCATCATACTGGCAAAAGAGCTCCTATGCCTACCACCTTTCCTGCAGACACAATGCTTCAAATTTTTAATAGAGCACCTGTCCCTGTGGCTTTAAATCTATATTCTCATAGAACCTCATGAATGCTTTTCTCAAATTACAATGAAGCACATCTGGTGCAAGGTTGTGTCAAATTTACCTGTGAATGTTACTTATATTAATGGAATAAGCTTTCCAAGAGAAATTGGGAAACTTAGGTAAGCTTTTAGAAGCCTTGCCAAGGGGAAAAGATATTTTCCAAAAAATAAATGAAACACTGTTAGAACAGTGTTTGATGTTTAGATTTGCCTTTAATTTAAATCTCAAAAGCAAAAGAGCAGCAAGATCTTTTGTGTGTGTTGTTTTATGAATCAATAAATGCAATAACACATCTGAAAAACCACAGAAATAACACATCTTAAATAAATTCCCTTGTTGATGCTAGATGGATTCCCATCATAAATGAACTGCGCCACTTGGACTGCATAAGAGCTCTGCCTGATGTGTATGTCAGGAACTCCCTCATAACATCCTCTTACATCTTTTCTTTGCTCCTCTTATTGCAGACATCCTTATTGCTACTCAGCATGCAAAAGGGCTGTGTGCTAAATTTAGACTTACTGGAATCTAATATAAAAGGTTAATTTTTTTTTCCCATTTCTAATCAATATCCTCTATTTACCCAATTCAGTTTTTATACTTTCTGATTTTCTTGTTTCTCCCCTTTTAAACAAATCTATCCTGAACAAATTAAACACAATCTTTTCCAAAAGAGGAATTCAGACCCCATCATTTGCTGTCCACTTGCCTGCAATGTATTTTATATTTCAGCTCTGACCCTACAGAACACAACTGAGAAAATGAGCATTTAATGGTGCAAGACCTATCGTGTCAGAGTGGGTGGAAAGTCAGCTTTATTACGAAGTAACTTTTCACAACACTTACAGGTTGAAGCAGGTAAATCAGCGAGCACTCCTGGATAACTATCACTGGAGAAGGAGTGATATTTGTTGCATGAAAAAGGGTTTCTACTGATGCCATTGTTTGGTCAAACCGTCCTCCAAGTCCGCCCAAAGTCACAATCACATCGATCTAAAAGACAGAACGAAGAAAAGTCTAAAAGACTTACGAAGAAAACTCCCAGGAATAGACCCTGAAAATCCACAATAAAATCACATTTTGAAAAACAAAAGAAAAGAAAAAAATAGCTACTGACTATAGAAAGCAAATGTCAAATACAGTTATTTTACTCCCATTACTGATAAATACCATTATGTGATTTTTAAGCTGAGTATTAAAGCACCATTAATTCATGGCCAACATGTGATACTTTTTAAAAGGACATAACCATTCTCCCTAAAACACAGGCCACTCTTTGAAGGTACTTACCTGTCTGTCCCGAATATATAGAGTCTAAGATATATCACTCCATACGTAAGCTCCTCAGGTAAGTGTGGTATATCTGAGCCATAGGATCCCCAGTTCTTTACATCATTTCATTATTATACTCACAGTTCACAGAGCGAATAAAGGAAATTTCAGGTTAGGCCATTATGTGTCATTCTCATTCCTGCCACACAGCATTTCAATGTACAAGCAATACTGCTCAAAGGCTGGCCCTGCTCAAGATTAAAAGTACTACTGTATAGGAAGTTCCAACCCAAGTGACTAGAACATCACCTTTATGATTCTGTTGAATATTGTTTTGCATGAAAATTAAGGTCTTTTCCTTCCTTGAAGAGATATACCAGCTGTCAGGGACAGAGAGCCACAGGAGCACTCTCCAGTCCCAGTCCCTGACACACAGAAAACACCGCCTGACTGCTTGCAATATGCCATGGAGTTGCTCTTGCTCAATTCTGTCACACAGCTGTTCAAGACTCTGAGCACTTTATTTCCTATAAGCAGAAAGGGAGTATTCAAAAGGCTTGGTTAAGAGCTTTTGGGTCCTTAAATAAAAAGTCACTGAGTGCAAATTATTATTATTATTACTTCCATAATGTAGATCAATTATGTTCAGTAATTGTATTTTAAAAAGCTAACACTAAGTCATATCTAGGGCCCTAAGACATTGCAGCTCTGAAGTCTTTAGGAGCTGCTTTGACTATGGCCATCTGGTTAAGTTTCCAACTTTATAGAGCTTAAGCCTATGGTTTGTGTGATTACATGAAGTTTTACTCAACCCAGGAGCCACATAATGGTGCTCTGTGTATCTGGAATGATGTATTAATAGCATCAGCTTCTATTTTTATTACCAGGTCTAGGGCTTTATGATTCTGTTGAATATTGTTTTGCATGAAAATTAAGGTCTTTCCCTTCCTTGAAGAGATATACCATCTTTCTCATCAGCACCAGGAAAATTCTTCAGAGGCCAGAGTGGATCAATATAACACATTATACTAGCAGCAAACACTGAAACGAAAAACCCTATCCTTGTACTGCTGACAGGATGTATTTTCTGTGCAGATTCCAGATCACACAGACCTTATGTACAACCAAGAGAATATGAACGGCAGGAAAACCTATCCTTAAACAGAAGACAAAATAGCAAAAGGTAAAAAGCATGTGTTCCCAGCTAAGCTATACTATCATAAGATATTTTCCCTTTTATTGATTCCACTTTAGAAACAAACTGCTTTTGTTTGACTGGTAATGACTGTGAGTCAAAAGGGCGGATCAATTCTCTGAAAATAATACTACTACTAAGACCCACCAACACCCATTAGTCCCCTACCAGACAACCACCACTAAAATGCTCCCCTCCTTCCCTAATAGAGGCCATAGGGAGAATCTGCTACACTAACCTGGAACCACAGTGAACTTAAGGTGGCTTGACAAAGGATCAGGATCCACATGTATGCTGTTTTTCCTCTAAGCAATGGGACTGAAGCTTAAATATTAGCCTAGATTAGTCTTCAAGAAACTGAGCAACTACTGCACATGTCTCACCATACATCAACTTGTTTCTTTTGGCTTTGATGATTGGTACAATATAAAAGGTAAGAATGAAGGGATTACAGAGTTCCTTTGACTTGGAATTGAAATGATGCAGTAACATTCCAAATGTGTCTTCTTTCCCTTGTAAAACTGCCAGTATGTCAGAGAACCCCTGCTCTACTACTACCTCACGTGTACTTCCCATGAAGTATAGGACCCAGCCCAAGCAATGATGTGCTCAGTAACTGCAGTTGTGGCAGAGACTGCCAGAGCACTGCCATTGAAGAAAAATGCAGCAAAAAAAAATACTTCTTATATTTTCAAGTAATACAGAATCCTACTCAAAGTCCTACTCCTTATTAAATTGTAACAGTGCAGTCTTGTGGATTGGTTACCAAAAGGGAAGAAAATAAAACCAATATAGCATGGAGTAGACATGTTGAAAAGGCATTCATAAACCAGAGGTATGGGGTTGAGGTGTGTTGGAAGAAGGATAATAAAGATATCTGAAAAGGGAATATATCTATTATTTAGGGTTTGCATGGATTGTGAAAATGAAAAACACAAGTATGTATCAGGTATGCAAAGAAACCCAGCCGGAGTATGAGAGGAATAGACAGAAAAGCTGAAATTCTGCACTTCTGTGACAGTTTACAGTACCACCTTTCACTGGATAATCCTGGCAGAAGTGACAGGCATCCAGACATTGTAGGACTTTTATAGCCTTTATCTGAAGGTCTAGGTAGTCATACTTTTTTTATTTAAAAAAACCAAAAAAACCACAGAAAGGCTAAGTGCAAACAAAACCTCAAGAGCCTTTTCATCCTAAAGCTATCACCTCTGTCAAGAAAACCCCCCAGAAAACACAACACAAAAATCACAAACAAAACAATTAGTTCCTTCCCTGCAATCACTGCTTCTCTCACTCTGCCAAGCACTTAAGAAAATGGATGTGCCAGGAAAGCATGTACACAGCTCTTTGTCATTCCAGAACCTAAGACAAAGTGAATACTCAAGAACTGGACATTTGGATATTCCCACACTACAGAGAGGAAAGGCCATTCATTTTAGTACTATGATTTCCTGCATACCACAGGCAACAGAATTAATCCTGTTACTGCTAATGAGCTCAGCAGGCAACATTTGACCCACACGCTGTACTTCAATTGAAATATCCATGCTTCACTTAAATGCCCCATCACCAGTCCCCTTACACAATCTGTTTTCACACTGTGTCATTCGTTTCTTGAAAAAAAAGGACATAAAATCATAAACAACTACAGAGAACAGCTTAGATCATTGCAGCCACATTCTCTTGGACTATCTATAACCTGATTTAAATACAGAGTATCTTTAAAGGCTATCAAGCTTTAACTTAGAAATAGCTGAAGATCTAAGGGTAGGATCCAGTCATCTTTAAATGATACGCCCATATGTTACTATGTCTTGAGAAAGTTTTAGAAGTCACTACCAAAGAGCAGGGCAGTTAGAAGGAGAAGGAAAGCATAAAGTAAGAGTTTGTGCTGGCAATTCAGGGACGTATTTTTTCCTTCTCCCACAAGCTGTAATTTAGAGGGTGCAGTAACCATGGGGAGCTGAGGCTCCTACCACATCAGAATGAAGTTTCTCAGGTTCCTGCTTCCACTCTCACAGAGACTATTGAAATGGACAACCTGCTGTAAAGCCTGTTTGCAGGCTTGCTAAACACTGTGAAAGCTGTCCCAGCTGCCATTCCTCTTTCTAGAATGAATGGGTTAAATACAAAGAAGATCTTCCCTTTATGACTGAGGAACATGCATTTAAGGACACAGGAAGCTGGGAACTGCCTGAAGTGGGTGAAAAGAGTGCAATATCTAGCTTTGCAATGTTAGCATCATCATGACATATAAGAGTGAAGTCCATGGCTCAAACTGACAGCCAACAATGCCCACTCTTTTCAAAACCATGCTCATTATCTCTGATAAGAAATCCTCTCCCCAGGGAGAGGACAGACAACTCAAAGTACTTTCTTCCCCATGAGTTCACTTTCAGCCAGATAACTTGCAAACAAACATGCCGAAGTCTCAGGGACGTGGGTAGATGAAAGGCAACAAATTTACCGACAACAACCAACAGCACTGAACGAACTGCAAAAAATATCTCTCCTAAAGGAAAAAGGGAAGGCAAGAGTAATCGAGATGTTGTAAAAGTTCTGGAGTCATGACTAAACCTCCCCCGCTCTGAGATCATGGAGACCATCCATTGGTAATATCCAAGATATTAGTATGCCAATTACAGGTTAGATACCTGATTGGAACACGGTGGGGTTTTAGCACCTTCTCACTTTACTGAAATCTTTCATCTCCCGCAGCCTTTCTTAGTTTTCTATAAATCATAAGACTATTCCTTTAATTTAATTTTTAAAGGAATATCACATAGACAACAAAATTATTCTAGTAATATGTATAGTATGTTGGAAGTTTATCATGTGCTGAAATATATATATGTATGTATGAAGTATATTGTGTTGAAAAACGAACAATTAAGCAGTAGTGTGAATGGTACATTTACTATTGCTTTGTTGGTTTGTCACTTCATCAATTTTGGCCAGTTTACAAGAAAAGCATTTTCTTCTTCACAAGGCAATTTGTCAGCTCAGGATGTGGTTTAAATTATTTTCTGGTCTTTGCATCAGATTCAGTACCAAAGACTTTAAAACACACCAAGCACTTCCCTTGATAGCAAATGGGTCAGAGTAGATTTTAATTCATTTTCCCATAGCTGTATCAGAGCTCTCGTGCTGGCCAGATAAGTAATATTTTTATATCATACTCAAAATTGCAATGTAAATTTAATGAACTACTAAAATCCCATAATCCAATGTTAAATATGCAGCAAGATATTGTCCACTTGAGTTGATTACTGGCTCCCTAGGTCAGTGTTTTACATAAAATGTATGACATTCATTTCTGTAGGAATGATATGCTGAACCACACAGTAGCATCTGAACTTTGCTCAGGTAGAATCCTCTTTACTTTAGCCAGAATTTTCTTGTTGCTTCAGCCATCTGACTCTTCCTGGGAACAAGACCTCTCAGTCAAAGGCTGCCATCCTGTCTGTGTACCTGAGATGATAACCTTCAATCAGCTTCATCCTTACCTCACTGACTCCACTAATCTATATATTAGGTTGTTCCAGCTCCCTCACAAAACACTTCTTGCTTCTTATCTTCATTTTCTTACAGTTTCACCCAAGTGCTTTTGCTATTTGTAATGCTTTTTATTTCAAATAAGAGGTTAATTCTCTCTGGTAATGACAATAAGTATGCAAACAGGTTGCATTTGCCTGCTTAAAGCAAGAAACATGCATGATGGTAAGATAGAAATGAGAAAGAATCCAGAAATAGACTTGAGTTGCTGGAAACATCTTAAGCTTGGTTTTACTACTGACCTGTGTTTACACCTCTGGTTGAATGACTGTTTCATTTCAAAAAATGAAGTTTTGGCTTTGCCCTCTCTCGCAGGTAAATGGAATGTCTGAGAGTGTATATAACATAATCTAGCATTAGTTTTGGGGAACATAAACTTCATTACCATTGACTTAATTCTTTATTACTTAAAGAAACCTAATCTACAAAATCCATGTGAACTGCTGGATCCCAAGCTGCAGATGCTGAAAAAGCTGTCAGAGAAATTTTCCTATTTTTTACAGCTGCTTGTGAAAGTCTCCTTCCTCACGCAAGCTAGCTGTAAACAGTGTAGAGGCTTTTGTAAACCATGACTTTATCTCACAGGTGCAAACTTGTTATGCACAGTCTTGTTTTCCACACTGAAGAAAGTATTTTGAAATGGGTATCATAGCATTCAACCAATCACTCTGGGAGGTGTATGGTCAAGCACCCAATAATGTTATACCACTCTTGTGAACAAAGCTATAAAAAATGAGTCTGTAATTAATTAAATAATCGCCATTCTATCCTGGACTTGAATTCTGTGTTGTTCATCTCGCTGTCTCTGCGGACCACAGCGACACCAAGCAATCTGAATTCGACTTCCTGCTTTTGTACTGAGTATTTATGTATGATCTTGGTCAAACAGTGCTCACTGTACCTCAGGTAGAGAGGGGACACCAACAACTCCTGCTCTGCTACTGCTAGTCAGCTGGAGCAAAGCTCTAGAATTCCTTCTGTGTGTGAGATCAGTCACCAGAACTCCTTATTGCCTCAGATTTTCTGGGTGAAAGGTTTTTCCCTACTCCTAACTGTTACCATGCTGTTCTGAGTAGGTAGAAATACACTGGAACTCTTAAAGCAATCTGTTTACCGATGCTTTGGAGGAAAATGTGTGCTGGTTTTGATCCAGACACATTTATTTTGTGAATGAACAAGGATTCCAGGACTATCAATCAGTTGTCTTCTGAAAAATCATAAAATCTTCTCATCTTTTAAAACGGTATGAAAAAACATTCACAAGCATCAGGCTAACCTTTCTCTTCCCATAACTGAACTACTGTCATCCACAGTGTGCACTGTGGTATTACGCCCATGGAAGTGTGAAATCAATAACTAAACCACCATATCCCTAAGAAAGGAAGTCCTGGATTTGTATTAGGAGAAATCTGAAAGGCCCTTGAAAGATTATACTAAAATGGTCTAGCAAATCTCTTCAGTGGTCTAACAGCCACTTGCATCCAGTGCCAACAGCTGTGTTTGGCACAGGCTGTGGTTTTAATCATTTTGAATACTGCCTCCAGGAGTTAAAATAAGGAAATACAAACTAACTACAAACTCTCATCAATGTACAATTCAAGAAAGGAAAAAAATCTTCAAGAGAATCTGTTCATTGTGAGCTTTGTATTTCACATTTCACTTAACTCCGACTGTCAGTCTTTACTGTAGTAGCCTTCCTCTCCCTCCCTCCAACATATTTCCATGTTGTCACAAGATCAGCAGGGCAACACAAGTACAACATACTGCTTGCCAGCCAGCATGGCCCCCACCCCCCGCGCTGATGCCTCATCCCATGTGGATCCCACTACCCTCATCAAGGGCCAGACTGCAGCCTGTGCTGGAGGTTAACCCAGTCCTGCAGCACCAGCAGGTGGAAAAGACACTGTGCAGGGAAGAGGCTCTTTGTTGCAAAGAGTCTCCCTAAAAGGCTCTGTTCTTCCCCCATGGGACACAGATCATGATCCAAACCAGGGAGCCTTTCCCTGGACTGTGGCTCCTGCTGCAGCCTGCTTGGCAGAAAGAGTCTTGTACAGGAGGGTCCCTGGCTACTTAGGACCTGATGGATCTGTAAGTTCTGCCTACCAGCCCACAAACAGGATATATATCCTATATCAGTGAGAGTGTGTGTACCTTTGCACATCTCCATGAGCCCTGGCAATGTCCCTCTGATTTCCCTCACAGTTCTGTGGTGGGTTAATCTCAGCTGGCTGCCAGGCATTCACCCAGCCTCTCTCACTCCCGCTCCTCAACAGAACAGGGGGAGAAAATAAGATGAGAAAGCTCATGGGTCAGGACAAGGAGATCGATAATTATCTATTACCATCACAGTCAAAACAGACTTGACTTGGGGAAAATTAATTTAATTTATTGCCAATTAAAATCAAGTTAGAGAAGGAAAAAAAGACAAAACTAAACCCACCTTTCCATCACCCATCTTTTTTCCAGGCCCAACTTAACTCCTTCATTCCTCACTCCTCTATCTCACCCTTCCCCTGACTGGCACAGGGAAACAGGGGACTGTGGTCAGTTCATACCATCTCCTCTCTGCTGCTTCTTCCTTATCATGTTCTCCACAGAATCCAGACCTTCAGGAACAAACTCCTCCACTGTTGGTCCCCTACATGCTGTGGCTCCTGCCAGGAGCCTGCTCCTCCGTGGGCTTGTCTTCAAAGCCTGCAGCTTCCTTCAGGGCACATCCACCTGCTCTGGTACAGGGTTCTCCACTGCCTGCACTGTGGATATCTGCTCCACCATGATGTTCCATGGGCAGATACGTGCTCCAGCATGGGCTCCTCTGCACAGGCTGCAGCTCCCTCAGGAGAGATTCATTTGCTCTGCCCAGGCTTCTCCAGGAGAATCTGGAGGCTGGAGCCCCTCTTTCTGCTCTCCCCTTGGGGTTGACATGGCTGTTTTGTCCCCCTTTTCCCCTCACCCCTCCCTGCCTGGGCTGAGGGACTCGGCTGTGCCTCTCCTCATGGACACACCTGTACCCCACCATCACCTGGGCACACAAACCCGACAGCTCATTACTGTGCCTGTTTCTCTAGAAGGTTGAGATGAAGACAAGATGTGTATTTCCTTTCCCACACCTTCATGTGGTTGTGCTTCAGCTCCTGCCCAGATGCTGGTCCAGGACCCTTGGAAAGCCCACAAAGGAAGCTAAACAAACCTGTGATATTGTGAGGCAACAGGGTAGAATTTCTGTAGCCAAGGGTGTCCATATGAAATGCTCTGCCAGCAGCCCACAGGCACTAACACCCCCATGAACAGGGAACACCGACTTCAACGCTATTGAGGGTTGAGACCTTTTCTTGTGACTTCCCAAACCAGTTAAGTTTTCTTTAAAACTAACTTTTTGCCTAGTTTTATTTAAATTCCATCATATTAAGTTTGGATGTCAAATTTTAAGGAAAGAATCATAGATTTTTAAGGGGAAACATTCCATTCAAAAATACAGAAACTTAAAAAATTTCAATTTCCACTATGTATCTATATATATATATAGATATACACGTTTTTGTTTGTTTGTTTCATCTGAGTTAAGGGTAACAACTCAGGCACCTTCCCATTGTAACATTTAACAGTGAAGTCTGTATAAAAGACGTCAGATGTAAGGCAGAGCTTTGGAGGGCCTTCACTCTCCCGCAGCAGCATCCCAGAGGACTGAACAGCCTGAAGCACATGTGCCCAGCTAGGGCGAGGCGTTAGCTCTGCTATTTAAAATGTTTAAACTTGGGTTCACACAGGTCTGAAGATCTCCCGATAGGTCCCAACAGAACAGTAGTATTTTCAGCTGGTCTGAACATTAATCTTCATGATGAACAAGGGGATAATAACCTGTCCTATTATACTCTAGGGATAGATATAAGACCTGAAACTAAAGATGGAAAATTTTTCCTATGTCTCTCAGGCCCTATTCTGTGAATGGTTCCTCTTTTGAGTGATTTCACTGAATACCTGGGCAGTACAGAATGACTTTTTTTTCTAAGGGAGTGCAGACTTGCGGAAAGAAGTCTTGAATTTATACATTTGTTTCTAAGAGGCTGGACATATTTTTATACTGAAGGAAGTACATTACGATCTGGATGTCAATTTTCCTTTTCAGCACAGGTTCAGTATTTATAGCAGGTAAGTTAAACATAGCCTGAGTAATTACAGAATGTATTTTATTTTTCTACACTGCCCTCTACACCATATAAATTTAGCCACACACTTAAAAAGAAATGAAGCATGATTTCTTAAACTGGAGGCGCTTGTGCAGCTGTAAACATTTTATGTTCACATTTAATTTGCAGAAAATATTGAGCTTTAATTGTTCAGTGCTTAGCTGTTCAGTTGTTTAAAAGGGAAACTCAATGGGTTCTTTAGGCAAGTTGAAGAGACCATCCCCCATCAGTGGCAAAGTAAAAGGTAGGTGATTTAATAAGGAATAGCATGAGCATCAGAACCAGCAAAGCCTGGCTGCCAGGGCAGCTCTCCTATGAAGACCCCTCCGTCCCTACTTTTGTTGAGCTTGTGCTACTGCCATTTTTTACAGTGGGAATACTGGGGGGGCCTTTCAAATGTTACCAGGCTGCCTCATTTTCACAATATTTGTTAAGAGTTAAATTACTCTAAGCCACTCTGCCCTTTCTTGAAAAGCACTGGTGTCAGCAAAGAGGTGCAGAGTTAAATGTCAGGAAAAGACAAAGGACTGCAGAAAGCAATGAGGCCTCAGGACTACAGGCTAAACCATTTCTGTGTAGTACCAGCTGCACACTTTTACTTTCCAATGGTCTTAATACCTTCCTCTCCCCCCTGCCCCCAGTACTCCTTTCTAGGTAAGGAAAAGAAAAAAAGAGGAAGAGCCATGACAGCTTCAAAAGCTTTGACCAGTATCACGATTTCACTGTTTCTTTTGACTATTCAAAGGCCATACAATATTACAAAAAGAGTGAGTATGTCAGGGCAAAAAACCCTAAACAATCCAAAACCAGTAAAGAAGCATTCTTATATGCACTACTTAGGTTAAATAAGTTTCTTTGAATGGGATAAAAAAAGAAGCCACAGGAGAAGTTAATTTGTTGATTGATTCACCCTCTGCTTTAAGGACCAGATCACTGCAGTTCATGAAATTATGAAAGTGTGCTCTCTAAAGCCAGTGTTTCTTACACTCAGGAATGTAGAAAACTGCTAGAAGTTTTTATAAAACTATCTCTACAATAGCTAAAAACGTGTCATTCTTGACAGGCATCTCAATTTAGTGGAAAGAAACCATATTTGAGATGTAACAAATGCTCTATTATAATCTGCAGTTAAAATTTATCATACTAGCACAAATTTCTTAATATGCTTAACAATAAACTTACATTCCATTAACTAAACAGAATGTAATAAAACCAGTTGTAACTTACGGGAAATTTCAAAACACCACGGTAATCATGTGTCAAGCAAAAAAAAACCAAAAAACCCCAAACCCAAGTTATTTATGAAAATCTCAGGCAACAAACTGAGCTCTCAGTCCTTGAACTGCAAAAAAATTCCTGATGTCAAAAGATATTACTGCTCAAAATTTCCCACTACAATATCCACCTCCAAGACTCTGTCAATGCAAGTATGACAGTCTTGAGGATAATGATATGTCCTTGTAGCCTGACCACTTTCCCAGCGTGGAGGCAGTTACATCAGCAATAGCTGCTCTCAGGGAAGCTGTGCTCCTGCAAAGCAGAAGGGGCTGAGAGGGGGAGGAGAATCACATCTCCTATGACACAGTTACAAACAGAGCAAAATCAGTGGTTACAAAGGGAACAGTACATCACCTGTAGTAACCTCACGCTTTCTGTTCCAAATATATTTAGCCTTTGACTAAGTGGAGAGAACAGTTGCTGGCTTCCTTATTAGCTTCTGCAGTCCTGTTAATGAGCATATCCTTGATCTCTCAAATCCCTTGAACTGCCTACAAACAGCATTTTCCCCCTTGTTCTTCCTCTCCCCAAAGCTCAGTATGGGATTTAACTTTTTTAAACAAACAAACTGAAATCAATGTTTTCTCCAGAATCCCTGCCCTGTTTGTATCTTTAAAAAATTGTCTTCATAGATCCAATACAATCCAATAAAAGAGTATACAAGGATTACATAAGCAAATTTCTTGATATTCGATGCACTGTGTTGTTGCAGACACCCACATTGCATAAAATTTTTCGAACGCAGAGATACAGTGTCTCTTGATGCTTACACCTGTACTGGAACAGGTAGACACCTTACATGAAATTAGGGTTTCTCTTTGTGAACTGGCAAGTTCTGATATCCAGTACGACAAGAAATGCATTTTGTCATACCTTTACAATGGGAAGCATTAAAATAATTCAGCAGTAGGAAATATGGATTAGATACTGCATTCCTTGAAGGTAGACTTGGACCTCAGAGTCCTCAAGGATATGTCTGAACACCCTATAGGAGGGATTTACTCCTGTTGAAAAGTAGTATGAAATTCTACATTTTAGAAGTGGGAATTAACAGGAAACATTTAAGATCCATTTGTTTCTTTTGGACAGGAAAGGTTTATGAAGAAGATTACTATTAATAACTCATGAAAATCTTTTGATGCAGCACTTGACAGTATAAGAACCTTTTCATTACACATATTTAACTTCCCCTAAAATATATCTCATTTGCATTTTTTATCCTCCTTCTGTGAAACGTTAAGAAGAAAAACTGAGTAGTGCCACCAAAACTGAACAGGTTTATTCTCAGCCCTGCCTTCTATATAGGATTTAGAGATAAATCCACAAGCTTCAATGTCCTTAAAGTCATTCAGGTCCAGTGGTGAGGCACTGGAAGTGGTTCCAGGGAGAAATTATGGATGCCCCATCCTTGGAAGTGTTCCAGGCCAGGCTGGAAGGGGCCCTGAGCAGTCTGGTCTAGTGGAGGGTGTCCCTGCCTGTGGCTGTGACGCTGGAACTAAACCATCCTTAAGGTCCCTTCTAACCCAAATCATTCTGTGATTCTTATAAAAGCTTCACATTTCAGCCCCATGTCAGATTTGGGATTTTCCAGTCTGCCTCTCCCCGCTATTTGGGTATTTAGTAACTTCCCTGTTCTCAAATCCTGGTAATAGATTATCTTCATTCCTAGGCTTTGCTTTAAGAGCCATTCCCACTACTGTTCTGGATACCCAAAAGTCTTCAGAAATGAAAAAAGTAGTGTTCCATCCTGAAATTGCCAACATGAGCAAAAAATTTATGATTTAGTAACAGGAAGCAAAACCAATGTATTTACTGCTTAAAGAAGTCACATCATCAGGAATAACCTCAACTGACAGACAAAATCAAAACTAAGCCAAATAGAGCCCAGTATTTGCAATAATTATACCCTTTCTTTGTGGGACTGGTCTTTATGCAAAAAGTTACTCTCTTTTAAAGTATCTTCTGATTTTTGTTTTATGGTACTTTTGGTTTTCCTTCAGGACCTTTTCCCTCATATAAAGACAAACCAGAGAGGGCTTAGTAAGCTGTTTGAACACTGCACAGCTGAAGGTGATATATGAACACCATTTCACTGTCTTTGGCACTTTATAAACACAGGACTTCACTAAGTTGTTTAGTCTTGCTCAACAGAAAAGAAAGCAGACTGATTTGACACTTTTTTAAAAGTACAAAGGGAAGAATGCTTGCATTCCCTTAAAACAATTAATATGCTAGACTGCTGACTGATTGAACCTCTAAAGTGTAATTTTAAAATGGAAATGTTAGTAGAGTATCCCTTTATTGCCAAGGGTTTTTAAGAAGAGTTGGTTTGGATATTTTCTCTTTTTCATATTGACACTGGTGCTTATATCAATTTAAACACACTAACATTAAACCACTAAAAGGCATGTAAGTTTCAATAAAACTCATTTTTTATATCTTCAGCCCATATAACCAAATGAGCTGCTTTAACTTTTTTTAAAGCAGAAAAGATAATAAAGCTAAATGAAAAGTCCCAGAGCTTAGTTTTAAGACTAAATGGTATTTTAGATGAAACAGCTAAGGAAAGCAGAGTTTGTAACTCTGAGATAAAGATAATGGCTTAAATCTACCTTTATATTATGAGTATTCTTCTTGGAGCTGCAAAATTGATAAACACACTTTCAGTTCTCACTGGCATGAGCTGCTACAAACTGTCTGTGAGTGAGACCAGAGATGCTGTTATTGAAAGAGCATTTGATGAATATTGGGAACTGGAGGATCATTCCCAGCTATACCACTAGTATGCTGGGAGACTGTGGACAAATTGCTTCTGTACTTCTGCTTTCCAATCTGCAAATCAAAGATAACAGCATGCACTTCTAATGCAGGATCTGTTGATCCCTGAATAAAAGATATTGCAAGCTCGACTATCATTTTGTCAGTTCCACTGGTTTCTTGAAATAGCTTATGTTAAGATGAGAGAAAATTAAGAACAGAAAGTAGTACCAGACAGAAGTAAGTTTATTTGAAGGTCTTGTAATGAAGAAAGGAAAGTACTCACATAACTACAGAATGAATAAAATAGTGATTAAAGCAGTAAAGCAAAATGTGCACAACTAATAGACCATAAACAATGTCAAAGACACACACAGCAGCAATAAAGGCAGAGTTATTAAGACATTTAAAAAGCACCAATTAGGGCCAGGAAGGAACACTGCCAGAAAAGGTGTGCATTTATATACATACTTGCATGTGTGTGCTTGCATACTCACAGACATGCAGAAAGAGAAAGAGAAATATCTAACAGCCTTTAGGTTGGAAAGAAACTTCAGGAGTCAGATTCTCTTGGTGGTACTTCGCTACTGCACCCATCCAATCGAATGCAATTCACAAATTAATTAGGGCTGTGGAGAGGAAAGATTAAGACTGATTCTAGCTTGCACATACAAAGGGTACTGCTTCTTCTAAAATTCACTGCAGTATGTAAATACAAATGCATATAATTAGGTGACTTAGATCTCACAAAATGACCACAATGCTGCTTTCTGCATGACTAGGCTATGCAACTGAAATATGCAACGTAAATCAGAAATTAATTACCCTGAGGACTCAGAAACTATTCTAAGAGTATTTATTTGAGAAATAAGGAAAAAGCAGTCATGAATTTGGCTAATTATTCTAGAAGACAGAATTACTGCTCTTTATATTGAACAAGGAGTTCAAGAACAAACAAGGTGTTTTTTCTCCCAGATTTGTGTCTCAGCTGACCATCAACTCTAGCTGCATATTTCCTTGAGGTAAAGACATTTCTAAGGTTCTTCTCAAACTAACTACCAGTAAAATCTAAGCTAACTTTTTTTGCATCCTTCTTTCTAAGTAGGGGCACTGTCTACCTCACCTGCATTCTCACTCAGCTGACCTCCAAGAAAGCTGTTTGACATGATTATCTTTCAATATGTTATTCCTCTGTTCAAAAGTTATTTGTTCAAAAGCTATTTGGAAGAGCAGGAAGAAAGAAAAGAAGGAGGATAAAGGCGCAGAGACATGCAATGTAAATTACACACACTTAATCCCTTTGGAACAAAGTATTGCCCCCATACGTTCATGTGAGCTCAAAAACCTCCTTGACATAGAACTTCCACAGAGGTGACTGATAAATCAGAGCAGAAATTTTCTCCATTCAGTATAGCAGATAAATGATAACTTATTCTCGGACCAATGGAGGGACACCTGTTTTAAATACCTCAGCAACTCACACTTGAATTTCATCCAGACAAATACCTTGCAGGATTGCGGATACATGGTATACATTGAACGCAATTAACTTCCCATCTTAACGTATTGCTACCCAGAAATAGCAGCAAACACAGCATGACTGTGGCATCAATTTTTTAAAGATACTAAAGAGGTACTCTCCTTGTTTCGTAACTTCAACTATAAATCATGGGAAAACAAACTTGTAGTGTCTCTTTGTCTTATTCCTCTTTGACAAGTGCTTTAGATAGATTAGGGAAAAATCAAAGCTGGAGACATACCTATTTTCTCTGGCACCAGGAAGACATAGTCCACCTCGTTAATACTCTCAGTTAAAAGGAAAGCTTTTATGATATTTTACAGAAGAAAAAGAACTCTACTTTGTGACATGCAAGTTTGTCCTTCAGGTCAAAAAACACAAATGCAGATGAAGAACCCCTTCTTTATCCACTTTTGGTTTTCAGACCCTGGACCTCCTCTTCTTCTCAGCTGTATGTACCTCTCAGGTGACCACAGAATTCAATGGCAGCTTTCTTCTCTGAAAAAATTTGAATTCTCCTCAAAGATTTTAGGTCTACGGCTGGAAGAGTCTGTTGTCTTACCCCTTGACATTTTTATGGCAGAATGTTACCCATAAAGAAACCTAAATTAATTGCAAGTTTAGGTATTTAAAGAGGCTAAAATTTCAGAAGAGTCAAGAGGTTGTATCCATAAGCCAAGGACAGTGTATTTTGCAAGCGCTCAGAATTTCTGTGTCTTTTGGGGACCAGACATCAAGCTATTCTGTGCTTTATCAGGGCATTCTGAAGAACCACCGAACCTCTTACTAAAGAATTATATCCAATGCTTCTGAACAAAGGGAAAATTAGAAACCGAACTGGTAAGTTATAGAGTTGTGATAGTTTTGTCTTACAATTGCTTAAGTTTTCCATATTATCTCCCTAAGTCCAATGACTTCTTCAAATTTCTTACATCAGAGAAAGCAGAAGACCAAAAGTAGAAATGCATGATGCTTTATCTACTGTGCATGAATCAGCTGATAGCATCTTATTATGTCTTATGGAACAGGCACAGCAAACAAGAAGCAGCTAGGATTTAATGAACATGGTGCTTAGTTCTAGAAAATTTATCTGTGCTACTTCTTGCAGCTCTGAAAAACTCAGATTGTATTTAAAGCACATCTCTTACATGTAACAGCATAAAATTATAACTGAACTGAAATCATCGGTTTAGTGTATTGATATGAATGCTACACAAGTACTGAAATTATACTCAGGCTTGTACTTTACAAAATATCCTCAAAAATTACAATGTGGTATCCTTTACCAACTTAACACGGCTTTACTGTGAGAATGATCACAGATCTCAAACTTTTACAAATAGACTACTTATTGTTGAAACACACTTGTTGTAGCTCTCATGTTCCCATTGCTCTTATTTTAACCACACATTGATTATTCATTATAAAGCCTCTTGTAATAGCTTAAAAAAACTCCCTCTCTAGCAATAGCTGGGATTGGATAATGAACTGAATCCAGGAAACATTTATGTACTTCTTAATTGTAAGGGCATTTCTATTAAGAGGAAAGCACCTTACCTGCCATATTCAAAACAAATCCTAGGCATAGGTGGCTCATCTACTCCAATGGCACTCATTATCATTACTGTCCTAGATGGAAAGACACCCCTCTGAGCTCTTGTGATGATAAATTATAGGGGGAAAGAAAATAAACTGTTGTATAAAGAGTTTCCTGGCTCACAGCCAGACAGATAAGAGAAATGTATGGTGAAAGCATCCTGTACCCTGATGAACACCAGCATTGTATTGAGACGCAATTGCAGATGGGCATTGTGCAACAGCACTGCAAAGTGTCCCGTGGACATTTATTTTCTTTAGAAGAACAAGAAATTTTAAAACAGGTTAAGCAGAAACTGGTTAATTTTTTTATCAGCCTGGAGTGACAAGTGAAGAAGGAGAGAAGGGTACTGGCATTTCTACCCCTTGCTGCTTTGTTGGAGTACAGTGATCTCAGGAAAGCAGGCAACTTTCTTATCTTGCTACAATGAAAATGGGAAAAGAGGAGGTTTACACATCTTTTTCCATGTTGTGCTGTTGTTTTAATTTTCTTACACGCCTCTTGTCCTCACTGTGGGTAAGGGATGCAGCAGCTGGTCCCTCTCTTCACCCATACACGTAGAGAAGAAGAGAGAGGTCAGCTCTTAGGAATGACTGCTCCATCGGGAGGAGAGGGCAGCAATCCCAGGAGCGCCATCTGCTGCCGACTCATTACATTTGAAATTCCCAAGGAGTTTTAACTGTGCATCTCAGAGACAAAACAAGTGGGCCTCCGAAACGAAACTGTGGAAGGGGAGAGGGAATGTTGCCTCCCTTGTCTTTCCAATGAAATAAGATGGACAACTCCATAAGGCTTCTTTTAAGTTTAGTGCACTGGTTGCTCTACAAAATCTCCCTTTGCTTCCAGGGGAACATTTTGCAGAAGGAGGTATTGCTTACCATTTGAAATGTTGGTAGCATAAGATTTCCCCTCTCCATTTCACCTTTGGAAAGGGAGAGAAAGGGGATGAACATCAAGGCTTAGTGTGCCAAGACTTGAAAATATATTTGGGTGCTGAAGTGGGATTCTTGCTTTGAACACCAGCCACAACAGCTCTTCTGCACTTTGGGTAGTTCATTAACAGAAATCAATACAAGCTGCCTTCTAAGAAAGCCAACACTTGTTCATCGACACACTTTGTAATTCCTTTTAGCAGAAGCATCAATGCTTACAAGGTGTGCACTAAATTATGGCAAAACTGCAGAATGTCAAGGCTACTGAAAATAGTTTCATTTCAGTGCAAACTTAAAAGATAAATCTAAATATAGTGAGAAAAAGAGTAACTTCTAAGAAACAGAGAAAAAAAAATGTGTTGTCTTTACCTGGAGGCCCTTCTTCTCTATCTTCTTCTGGAGTATTTGAAGGCACTTTGTGAAATCTGTGAGGTCCTGATCCATGGTCTCAATTAACTCACATCCCTAGTGAAGAAGCAACAAAACAGAGAGAGAGAAGAAAGAAAAAAAAGTCAGTAAATTTTTAATTTTGAGAACTAATGATGTCTTTGTGAAATTAACTGCAGACAACCACTCAGAGTCTCTGCATGGAGATGCAGGATTAAGTAAAAGACCCTTACAGAGCCCAAAGACTGTAGGTCCCAGCTGAACTAGTTACTATGAACCAGCAGTTTGATAGGTCCAGGAGTATATATTCAAAGCCCATTGAGTACATTTGTGAGTTTGGATCAGCGTGTTTTACAATGCTCTGCTGGATGGACAAGTTCTGCTGTAGTGAGCCCCAGGTGATCAGTAACTTTCAGGAAAATGACTGTCCTCTCTGGTGCTGCACTTACTATGTCTCTGCTACATACATTCAAACCTGTATAAATGTGAGCATCCAAAAGTGTTCAAGCATCCCAGAAACAGTGCAGTTGTACTGCAGTTAATTTAAAGTGATCCAACAACAACTTCCTTTCAGTGGGGTATTATGGCTTAGAACATGTTAGAGAAGAGGAGGAGTTCAGATTTCTTAACTGAGAGATAAAGCAATTCCTAAACCTCCGATAAAAAGCTGAGTAAGGAAAAGTGAAGTGTATCTACCGCATAAAGTCACTATTCAAAGAGGTTGAAAGAATAAAAGATACCCAATACAGCATTGTGAATTAAAATAAGAATCATACACATTAGATTTAGAAGTTCCCTCTCCTACCACTTCAAGGTCCCCTTAAAAGCCTCCTAGCTTTGTCTTACTTGACAGATTTTATGTTTCTGCTATACACAATAACAACTGATAAGAGAAAAGCATTCAGAATACAGAATCTTTGTATGTGTGCCTCTGTATATAAAGTACATTACTCTGCTACATGAGAAAAAAAACCCAAACAACAAAGCCAACATAAAAATGTTAAAGTTGCCTTTACCTTGGTAGTAAAAATAAAGGTACAGTAGACAAAACTTCCCAGATTAGTGAAGGCATGAAGTATACTGAATTGCATGCAACAAAGTAACAAGCCTCCAATAGGAAGACATACACTACCACTGAAATGCTTCCCCACACAGCCAGAATGCATATAAAACCAAATAAAGTCATCAGGCAGTAGGGAATTTGGATGAAGCAGAAGAGAAAAGAGGGAAGATAATAACATGTTTTTCTATTATACTTCTCACCTCAAAAACTTCTGAAAGAAAACTGGTCAAAAGTAGCAGCCTTTCTGAGACCTGAAATATTTTTTCAAGTAGTAATAATAGGCTTTCCAAGATGAAGGATCATGTAGCTGCAACAGCACATGTAATCAGAGATCTCTGCTGCAGAAGTGATGCTGCTTCCCCCGCAAAGAGGTGAGGGAAAAGGTAGTTGGGTTCTGCACTCAGTGCTAAGCACGAAACTCTTTGAAGAGCTGCCATATAGCCACTCTTCTCTAGGAAAGGCTGAAATGTAAAATTGGCAGGAGGAGAAGTGACACAGGCCATCTGGAGCCTGTAATGACCATGTGAATTTGGCAACACCAGTCAGAGACACCCAGTGAGCCCAGGAAAGGTACAGGGTTGTTCAGTCCCACTCAGAAAAGCTTACAGTCAGATCTGAAAACTACTGAAGGGAACTTGTTTATCAAAGCCACTCTAAATGCAAAGGTGTCTCATTCACTAAGGATGGGGTGCTGATCTCAGACAGTGTTGATATCAGCACTGATAGTGGGAAGAGAGACCAAGCTGTGAGAAACTGTGAACAGACAGGACCTCCTCAGTCTTCTCAGACAGCCTCTGAGCAGCTTGAGAACATGACAGATGAAGACTGAATCAGTGGTTGGGACAGCTACTGCTGAGTATGGGAGAAGACACAACCTCAGTTGCTGGCTCTTAAATTAGCAGTAGAGAAGTCAAGCCTTTTATCTTTGGCCAGGGCCATTCCTTGGCTTCACAGCATTGGCAGAAGTAAGTGGTTTATAGGTACCAATTTATAAATGAAAATTTAACCCCCACTTTCCCTCAGTACTTTGAAAGACTCCTTCCTGCAGTCATTAACAAGCCTGATCTTCTTGAACAGGCAGGTTTGTCAGCAGAAGGTAGGCTGCAATTCTACTTTCCACACAGGGAAGATCAAGGTGTCAGGGTTTTTATTTTTATTTTTTTAATGATGATCTATGTTAAGATAACATTATAATTTATTATTTTATGCTACTATTAGAAACATTTATTTGAGTTTAATTCTTGCCTAGCTTCTCAGGATATTCTTTGACAAAAAATTATTCTAGAGGAAGTGCAAGGTACTACCAAGGCAAGATAACATTAGCATGGTGATTGGAGAGCACTGAAGGTCATTTAGCATAGCTCCAGAAGAAAGCCGTGATGCACCACACATAGACAATATATGTTCAGCCCTGCTACTGTCTTCTGTGCATATTCACAATAAAAGGCCTCAAACACATATCACTGGAATGCAAAGTAAATATGTGAATGGGATGTCAAACGTACAGTTCATTAAAGGCAGCTTACTGTACCTGTGAGTACAGAAAGAGGGTACTGCGGCTCATAAGTGCCTGGAACTGTTTAATCACTGCCTGTACCTTTAATGCTTTACACAAGTACTGCTGTAGATCATCATACCAAAAAATGCTGATAGAGTACTACCATTAAAGCCACCACTTTCTTCAAATTAAACTGTGCTTTCTCATTCTCTTTCCACATCAAACAGATAACCAGCTGTAGAATTGGCAGAGATTTTAGTACTGCTCCTTTTGCCACAATGTCAAAGAGACTGGCATGGTCAGACTGAACTGGGGGAGGGGACAAGCAGCAAAACCGGAATCTTCCTGCATCCTCTTTACGGCCTTGCTGAAATTAATGTCTGTGCAATTAATGTTCACTGATGGTATAAGAGCCTCAGATAAATCTGTTGCTCCTGACATATCAAGTGCAATATTTTATGCCACAGAATTGGATGACAATTGTAATGCAGTTCTTTTCAACCTTCGCCACATTATTCTGGAATGACAAAAATCTTCAAGACAGAGCTATCCAATGCAGTCAGAGTTTAATGAAAGGACAGTATAACAATGGCAAGATAGGCAATAACACTTGTAGTTTATAGATACCTGCTCAACTTAGTAACATTAACCTTTGGTAAGAAAGTTAAAAAGCCAAACAAATTTAACATTAGGAAAGGTTCGAAAAATCAATACCACACAGCAGGAAGGAAAACAATAGATTGCATCTGATGACGATATAGCTTTGCTGAATGATAGGATGAGGCACAGAGTATGAGGCTTTTGCTGTTCTGTCTTATTATAGCAGCTATGGGAGCCACATTGTTAAAGAAGGAGGAGTGTGTCAGACACATGTAATCAGATTACTGAACCCTATACTTCAGACAGACACTGAATTTAGACAGGCACTGAAATGTCAATCTGAACATCTCAGCATTTCTTCCATTTTTAGAAATGTTACACATCACAGCATGTTCTGTGTTTGCAGAAAGCAGTGTGTAGTTGCCTATTCTCCCATGTTCTTCTTAATCTTTTATTAAGACAATGTAATATTTTTTCTTTCTGTAATCTTTCTGAGCATGAGAGCATAATTAGAACAGAATACATAAAATATCCTAATGTGTACTCTGTCTCCCAGGTCTTCCTATGGCAAACCATTTGAGACTATCTTTTGAAGCCTGTGTCTGGCTGTGCTCAGTGGGTGCACTGGTGACATTCAGTTCAGTCCTTTAACAATTCCTGAGCAGAGAAGCTCAATTTTGAGCTATCAATCTCAAACAGATGTGCTTATGTATAGTGTTAATGGCATGCATTCCCAAGCAAAAAAGAGGAGAAAGGAGACAGCCTGTAGAGCCTCTCAAAATCACAGCATAGACTAATATATTTTAAGAAACCTATATAAATTAAATGTTATCTCTAAACACTCTCCTTCCCATAGGCTTCACCTGCACAAACAGTAATGTACCCACTTTATCCTAATATTTCACTAACCAACAGAGTAAGAGCTATAGATTGTCAGAACTATTCCATTTGGGAAGGACTTTTCAAAGTCAGCTGGTCCAATTCTCTTGCTAAGAGTACGTTAGTTTTGCTCAGGTTTGTCAAGGCCCTTTCCAGTCCAGGTTTAGCTGGAAAGGGAGTCACATCTCTCAGAATGGAGATGCCACTTCCCTGGGCAACCTCTTCCAGTGCTTGACCACTCTCGTGAAATTTTCTTTCCCAGTGTCAAACTGGGATCTCTTGTATTGCAAATCGTGGTTGTTGCTTCTTTTCCTATCTCAAGAAACAATCTCTTTCTGTTTTCTCTCTGACCTCCCATTAGGAAGTTTAAGACAGCGATTTGATCTGCTGCTCACCTTTTCTTCTGGAGGTTTGAACAAGACAGTTTACATCTGCCTTTTCTCACATGTCATGTGTTCTAGACTTCCCTAAAATGTATTTCCCTCACTTGTACTATATTGGCATGCAGTATTTCCACCTCAGAGAGCCTGAAGACGTCATTTAAGAGCAAGGAGGCAGAGGGTTCTCAGTTCTCTCTTCCTTTTAATGTAAATTTCTGGCCACAGGGAATTTCGTTTGGCCCCTCTGATATCCTCTTTCTCTTTTGCCCTCTCAGAGAATAACTCTAACCTTCACATTCCTCACACACTAGCTGCAGCCACATGAAAGTTTTGACCTCCCCAACATTTTCATATGCAAATGTGAAGCAGACAAGCATTTACATTCTGAATTGGACTCAAGGCAATTGATACTGAAAAACAGCTCTAGGAAAAAGCATACATGGATTGAAGCAAAGTACTGCTCTGTGTACAGAAAGATGAACAGAAACGGACTGCAGGTCTTGGACCAGGCCTAGCAAAGAAGATAATACAAGTGGATGCATAACCCTACAAGTTTAGCAGACAGACATTATGTTCTACTGCCTTGTCTGTAATAGGAAGGTGGTTTTGTGAGGCCAGAGCATTCAATCAGTATCAGAAAGAAAAAAAAAAAAAAAAACAGTTGGGGAAAATTTGTTTGCAGAGATGGCAGAAACACAGAAAATGGTCATTTTTACTGTTGACCCAGTATTCCACAGCTGATCCAAAACACCCTCTACCAGAATCAAAACCAAGTCTAGCATGGGATAAAGATGAGGCAGGCTAGAATGTCACAGGAGGCTTCTGAAAATGTTTAAATATATAGGATTGTAGAGAGACAGACAGAACAAGAACCTCCAACTTGAGCTACTTACAGCCATAAGAACTGCACAGATTTCCTACAGGTGGTAAGTTGCTGGCGATTGATTTAGTATGATGGCATGGCTGGCTTATCTCTATGAATTACAACCAGCAGGATTTTAGTGAATTGAAGCCTTTTGCATTTGGGGAGTAGGGTGCAAGTAAGGAAGGCAAAGCAGTTAAGTTCACTGACTTCTTTTGGGAACTTCAAATACTGTTGAATAAAAGTGCTGAACAGCTTCTCTTTAACTCAGTTTAATTGTATGAATTGTCTTTTCACTTTTGAAGTGGAGAACAAACCAAGCATGTGCAATTGGTGAAAATTATTTTTGATATTTAAATAGCCAAAATACTTAATTAAGTAAAATTAATTTTCTTTTAATTTTTGGACTCAAATTTGGGTGACTGTCTGGCATCAGTACAAAACTAATACTGTATGGATTGCTTGGCCCTCAGTTCTAGGGTTAATGATGTTTTCACTCATCCAATTGCACATTAAGTGATGGTGCCATTCAGATTGACTAAAATAATTTATTAATCATGTTGAAGCATATGCTCTGAAAGCCAAATAACTGAAATTTACATTTGGGTGAAAGCTCCATTACTGAAAAGCAAACCAAGAATGTTCAAGCTTGACCATCACTTTTCATCTTATATAACAACACTTGATTTATTAAGCAAGTACTATCTGGCGGCAGGAAACAAAACCAGTAAATATATGTAAACATATGCACAGTTCCACAACCCAGAAGCTACATGAACTTGTCAAATTTGACAAGCATTTAAAACAAACAAACAAACAAAAAAGCGCTCTGGGTTGAAACTGACTGCAACAGCTGCAACCTCTCCTCCCTTTCCCTATTTCTATTTTGATATGATCTTTTCACAGTAAATAAAATGTTTCCTGTTTTTGTTTTTAATGAGGCAGCATGTGGCTTCTGGTGGAGGATTTTTTTTTAAATCATACATTTTATGTTGAGATAATAGCAATGAAAGAGTTCGTCTGCATTAATTAGGTTGCCCCCTTTCAAAAGAAAAGTCTATTGTACATGAAATAGCAGTTACTTAAAATTAACAAAATATGAGTCTGTTGAGTTGGTATTGGACCAATACCAAAGAGAGCCAGCACACCTTCTTGGCCAGCTATTAGATACTAGAAAGCGAAATCCAAATGTTTTTAAATCTAAAAAATCAAATGCAAGCAATCTGCTCCCCTGCTACAAATTTAAAAAAAACAAAAAAACAAAAAACCAACAAACCCTACAAGCAAACAAAAACCAAACAGCAAATTAATGTTCCATTTGCTGGAAAAACTCCTAGTATTTATCTGTACTGGAGCAAATTCTTCTTCTGATGTATTAACTTTGGTAAATGAAAGCAAACAAATACTCACAGGTCAGAAAGTGCAGTAATACACACATCACTGCAACGCCTTTATCAGAAGGCCACTAACATATTTTTGAACTTTTAAATAACCAAGCAGAAAAGTAAGAGTGTTGCGTGAGAAAGGTCTGTCAGGAGTTACAGTCTCATATTAAACCCATATCTCTCCATACCCATTTCTGGCATTTAAACAGTAGACCTACTTTTGTACATCCCTGTGCAACCCAAACATGTTATTTTTTCAATCTGATGATTAAAACAGCATAGTACAGCAGTGACAGCCACCTGCTATTTTTGGATCTTCTCTGAAATTTCCCTTATGTGCCCTTCCTTGTCTGAAAAACAAAGGTTCAGAGAGAGGAGTTTTAATTGATGGTCAGGCTCTCTCTGTAATCAGCACTGTGAAAAGCTTTTGCCTACCAAGATGTTTAGGCCCTTTGGATCCGAATCTAGTGATGGGTCTGATTACGGTGCCTTGCTTTTCTTGGAAAATAACTTGAAAACAGGAATTGCCACTCTGTGTATATTTATCTACAAAAATATGAGGTAGCTCGTGGAAGGGAAATCAGAGTGGCGGAATTGCACCAGGGTCTAACAGGAGGGAAGCATGTGCCACTGACTGTAGACAGCAAGAGCCACTACCTAGTTGTGTCGACCCCAGTCTTTTTTACTGACTTACATGCACTTTGAACCCAGACAAAGAACTGTATGATTTTCAAAAATGAAGTAATTACACTTAAACACATACTAAAATCATCTTTGGCACTCACATCGGTGCAAATAAGAGTCAAGCACTCTTCTGAAATAAAGCAAGAAAGATAAAAGCTGCCTTAACCACAAATCCTATCTGTGCCTCACAAAGCTGAAGAAATAGAGCATGCAGTATTCCTTGCAATTCAACCATTTGAGCTGGAAGGGAATGAGAGAGGCCATCTACATTTCAAATATCCCACACCAATTAATTTGCAGTAACCAAACAGGTTTTTATTTTGGCTTTTGTGATTTTCTTGTTGTTATGGTGGTGGGGTTTTGTTTGTTGTGGTTTTTTTTTTTGTTTTTTTTTTTTTTTAATTAAAAAGGCTTCAGGTTAACAACTCTTGCTTTTTATCACATAGGATGACAGACACTCCGAAGAACTAAAGTTAACAAGCAGACACTGTATTTGAATCGACTTCAGTTTCCAGACTAATTGCCAATTCTCAAGAACATCTCAAGGTAAGAAAAACAAGGACAACACAGAAAGGCTTGTACTGGGTTTTTTTCGAAGATCTGGGCTGACAAATTTTAGGTATCCTAAACACTATCTTAACATGTTCCTTTGCCAGCAGCCAAGGAACCCAAGAGCACTGTGACTGTGAAAAATGCACAGAAAATAGCCAGAGATGTTAACTTGGATGGCATAAAATTCCCTCCAAGGCATTTCTAATCATTAATCTTATTTAAATATATATGACTAGTACACCTAGTCCTCTCTTGCATTTGGACAGATTTTATGCAACAGAATTTTTCTTCCTTAGCTAGTATTTCCCAGTATGTCCTTAGTTTCAGAGATATGTAATTGCTCTGAAAAGAATTTGGATTGTGAGAGTAGAGCTGCATTTTAAATATTGATTACTGGACAGATTTTATTGAGACCAGCTCCAAACGTGTGCTAAGGTTATTTTTACACAACTCTGTCTATAAGCACAAGATGAGTACAAAGGGATTTGAAGATTTTGATTACCTGAAGACAGCAAATTGAAAGGAGAAATATCCTCTTATTGTGGATAAAACTCCAAAAACTGTGTTATCAATACAATTCAGTAGGTCTTTTCTGCTTTTTGGTATTGGGATGTTAATGAAAATAGCAAAATTAGTCTCAAGACTGATTCTTCAGGTAAGACACTGATTACTTCCCACTGCTTGTTAGTTTTCTTATGAACTGCTGCCTGCCTTTAATTTGTGTCTTAAGTTCTAACTTGGCAGGTATGTGACTAGATAATACTCTTTTTTTACCTTCTTATTGTTCTGTCTGACAGTTTCTAAAACCTCTCAGCCTCAGTGTAAGAGCTGTATGTCACGAGGAATAGAAGAAACTTTCTGTGGGGAGAGTTTATTCACTGTCTATAATGCCCCATTGTTTCAGGATCATTTAATATGGATCAAAAGGAGAATGCCAGACTATACAAACCCTCAGCACAATGCAGGTTAGCTTCTGTGTTCCACATTTTAAATGATATGCCTGTGCTCTCTTCCTCCAGTTTTCCTTTCCAGTCATATTTCTCCTTCCCAATGAAGGGAATGGATAATTTAAACTTACAGAGATCTCTCTTGCTTTCTCCAGGCAGATCATCTAGGACAGGCAGATCATGTAACACTTCGAATATGTGCTGGTGCCTGAGAGAGGCAGGAGCTTTACATTGCTGAAAACTGCGTATCTCCCCACACTGCTACACCCGGTCTACATCCTGCTTACATATTTACAGGATACCAGAAACAGTAAGGCAGAATGAAGCAAATATTTGTTGTTATCCATACATACTCCATGTTAACTACAGGCAGAAAATGAACACATAAAACAGATGTTGTTTTTGGGAACTAATTGGAGGAAAGTTCCTAGCCATACCTCAACAGCTTCACATCAGAAATAGTAATGTTGCAAAGAGTGCCAAACTCAAAGGCACATTGCCATTCATTTAGCTATATCTTCTGTACTGAAGAGAATTTTATGGCTCCAAGAATTAGAAAGGCTGCATAGGTTTTGAAAATGCCCAGTCTTAATGTAGACTAGTGAAAACAGGTTTCACAACTCAAAATAAAATTAAATTGTTCAGTATTTTAACAAATGATGTTGCAAGGCTAACAGCAATGAAAATAAATAACAATAATAATTATAATAACAACAGCAGCAGCAACAATCACCGCTCAGCTTTACAATCCTTTTCCATCAAAGATCACCAAATTATCTGGGAGCAATGAACAGAAATAATTGACATGCTGACATTTTGACAGACATAGGGAAAAGCTTGGGAAATTAAAGCACTGCCCAGCAGAGCAGTTCTGACTTCATCACTAGCAAGTGTTCCACTGAATATGAACACATTTCCAAGTGAAATTCAGGCTATTTGCTATATTTCCACACAACTGAGGTCGATTCTTGAGTAATAATAGGTGACACATCATATTCACGCAGTAGCTGCATTTTTTATTTGTGGAGGATTTCAAATCTCAATTGAAAAGTGAAATTGTTGAACAAACGTTCAATCCTTAGATCTGAGAGCACTTGATTACTTGTTCAGTTGGACACCAGTTTTATCTTCAAGGCCTGCTTTTCAATAAGCAAAGGTTGCAGGTTTAAAAACAGAGAATACCTTGAAACTGGGCTGTATATGCTTTTCCCCCATCTCTCTTTTCCACATGAAATATAAACAACTGCTCAGGGGACTATTCAACTAGAAATCAGAAAATCCAAGCTTACTGTACTGAAAATACTTCCATAACACTTGACATGCTTCAAGCTTTTAACAGGTAACAAATATGACATCAAATAAAATAAAAAACATACATCCAACTAACTGCAATTACTCTGCAAGTAATACAGAGCTTTGCAGCACAAGATCTTGCATTGGTATACCCTAGATCTCCCCTAGTGGGATATTCCTTTGCTTTATATAGCAACAGTGATTTGTTAAGTGTCACTTCTGGCTCTTCTTACAGATAGCTGTGATCCCTGGCAAAAGCAAGCTAACACAGCATAATAGGTACAAGCATTACAAAGGCACTATATAGTCAACTTCTTGTTCCAACAGGTGTCTGTTCAGAACCCACTCCACTAACCATCCCGTGAGCATTGATCACAGTCCACCGGACAGGCTATTCATTAAAGAGATAACTCAGAGAACAACAGAATGTTCATCTCCAGAAAACAGGGGTCCCACTGATGTTTATTAATGCTTTAGGATATTCCTAAAGTGAATTACACTGAACTGAAACTGTATGAAAAATCAGATCCCATGATCTTCCCCTACATGACTGAGAACAGGATTTGGCCTCCTGCATCTTCTGTCGACAAAGGGCAATCGAACTGTCAGGGCATATTCATAACACAAAATGCAAGCCACAGCCATCTGTGCAAATTTTGTGGAATTAGTTTGCAGGAACTGAATGTGGAGAAAAGGCTGAGTGTCATATTGTGCTAGAACAGAAATGCAAGTGCCAAAAGGAGCTGGGTGCATACACCGGGGCAGACTGGCCTAACAGACTACCTGGAATATACAAGGATGCAAGACATTTCCTTGACTACTGCCTAGACAAAGCATAAGGCTCCAGAACACCCAGCTGTGCTTTGACCTTCTCATCAGCTACACAGGCTAACACGATTGCTGAGTGAACCTGACCAACACTCACTGATACCAGTACTCAAGACAGTAAGGCACAGTATAAAATTTCCCTAACACACTACTCTAACACATAATCACATCTCTAGGGATCTGGGAGCTTCTCCTACTCTGCTTTCCTTTGTTCTACCCATACTCTATTTTAAACTACTGCTGTTAGAAAGAAAAGCAAAAAAATATCAAGACCTGCTTGTGCATTTCCATCAGAGACCTAAAAAAAGCTTTGTAGTGGTGTGGTTCAAAATATCCATTACTTACTTATTTTCCTTCTGTGAGATAAAAATTAGGAGAAAGCAAAGCAGGCACAAAACTTAAAAGAATATAAAGTTTATTAACAGACCTAAAAGAAAGAAAAAAAATTAGACCAAACCTTCAGAACACTTCTCCTCCCCCCACCTTTCTCCCTTCTCCCACTGACAATGTAGAAAGACAACCCTTGAGATTTTCAGTCAGTTTACCACCTCTATAATAATCTTTTTCAGTTCACTTAGGGAGAGGAGTCTCTCTTGCTCATGCTGCGGAGGCATCTCCACAAGAAACAATTCTCTCATGGCTTCAATGTCACAGCAAGACAGCTGCCCGGGTTGGTTCTCTGCTCGTATGTAAAAGTCTCTTCCCTTAACTTACAGCTTTCCCCACAACTGTTTTTGAGGGTCCAATCTTGAGCTACTGGGGTACCATTTTAAGGACGAGCTGTTCAGAAGCAAAGGTTGTCTTCACCCATCTCTGGAAGCATCTTCATCTCTAGGAACAGAGGTCTTCTCCTTCCCTGGGGGCAAGGGTCCTCATCACTTTAATTTTTCTCTGTTCAAGCTTCTCATCAAATCATAGCTACTTCAACATTTGCTTATTTCAGCACAAGTACTTTTGCTCACAATTGCAGGTTGAACGCTCCACCCCCCCATGCTTTTATGATACTACAATGGATACTCTGATGCATCATAGTCCACCATAGCTTTACAACAGAATTTCAGCTTCTAGGCTTGAAGCATCTCCTTTTCTCCTCTCTCAGGGTTTCAGCTCTTCCTTCTTCACTGACTTTGGTGTCTTTATGGTGTTTTCTTCACTTGCCTTCACCCTTCCCTTTCCTCTGACCTGAGAGAGGATTGATGTCTGCAGGCTTCAGCTGTTCTGGAGGAAACTTGCAACACTAAAAGGGTTAATCTCACCCGGGCCCTGCAGCTGGAATTCGCTTATCACTGTTGCTCACATGATCTTTGCCGGGCAGCGGCCTCAGATGAATCTTCAGCAGCACTGGAGGCGGGGGGAGCCGGGCCGCGCCGCCCGCACGGAGCAGGGCTGCGGGGCTGGCCCGCACTGAGGGGCTGCGGGTGGAACAGGGCTGCATGGCTCCAGGATGGCTGTGTCCCGGCCGTTCTGGGCTGAGCAGGGCCCGGCCCGGCTGGGCTGCACTGCAGGCCCCCCAGTTACCTGTCCAAAAGCTGGAAGCAAGAGAGAGCTTTCCCGGGGTTTGTTCATTCTTAAATGTGGATCACAGAGGCGTGTCAAGCTTCCTAAGTGACTTAAAAAACTTGTCAATATCCAAAGTAGTCAGTTGATTGGTTCTGTCGGGTCATAGAGGAAGCTGTAAGCATCTCTTTGCAAGAGAATCCCTTCCGTGGCTGATAGAAAACTAAACTATGCTAAACCATGACAAGCTTACAGCTTCAAAAAGCTGTGAGAAGATGCATCAGAAGCTTAGCAAGGCTATATGCACACATTTTGAAGGGGCAATTTTAAATTTTTGTTTTAGCTCAATCAATTCTTCCAAACATATTATTTTCACTAAACTGTGGCTGAATGATAAGTTTGAAGCAGATCCACATGGAGATAGCAAGACATGAAGATACAGAGTCCCCCAAATTCTGAAGTTTTCAGAGTATTTGTCCCTTTACTAGCTGATGTTTGTAGAAAATGGTTATGTCTTTACCATAGCCAGTGCTGGGACTGGAAACTGTCGTGGACCTAACCAAGATTTAGTGGGCAACAGAGCTCAGCCTAGGCTGTACCTGAAAGCCTCAGTAGTCTCTGATGGGTCTAAACAGGTCTAAATACTGCCACCGCTCCTGGAAGACCAATTAGCTGGTTCAGAACTAGGACGGTTGACCTAGTTCACTGCAAGGCAGGTTATGTCTGCACTGAGCAGGCACAGAACAGCCCTATGAGCAAATCAATGCCACACCTTATTCTACCATTCGAAAAGCTCTCTGTGTTTAAGGCACAGCAGCCTTAAACAGTGATAAATATTAGAGACAGCCCCTTATCCCATTCCGTTACATATTTGTCAGACGCTTCTGAAGGTGTGAGGACAGTTGCAAGGAAAACTCTTCCTAACATTCTCCAGGGATGGATTTGCTGTGAGAAGGCAATATATATACCCTAATCAGATGATAAAATATGGAGATTAAACTAACCTTTAAGTTATCCTGTCCACGCTTCTAAAGAGAAAGTTTTTCTCCATTCTTTCTCAAGTGTTGTGTTCAGCTTAACTAAAAGATTTTTCAAAGCCTCAGAAGTTTTACTTCTTTACAGAAGAAAAAAAGTACCCCACCACAACTGATCTCTCTAGGTATTTTTCCTGATATTTACTAAAAAGTCTTTTATTCAGCCATATCCCTCTTTGCACACAGGCATTACATAAGTGTATCTCCTCAGTCCACGTGATGCCCAGTTACACTCGATCTCTTTCCTAATCTTCCTTCAAACTCATGTTTTAAAATCCCTAGCATCCACACAAAACACAAAGGTAAAGCAAATACACAAGCAATACCTTCTATACAGAAAGCAGCCTTTCTCTACTGACAAAAGGCATTAGAGCTGCTTTCCTTTCTGCAGGAACTCATTGTGCTTTTCCTTATATAATGGAATGGCAATCCTGTGCCTGAATTGGACCACAAAAATTATTTGTTAAGAGGCTTTGCTTTCAAGCTGCAGATCATATTCTAAAATGTCAACAGATTACAGTACATTCAGACACTTAATAGTTTTTCCTTATACATGGAAAAATTCACCCAACACCTTTCATTCTATATCTAATTAGTAGACATCCACACACAGCTTATGTAGACAATGCCCTACTTCTACGACACCTTGCAGTCTGCAGCCTTATAATCCCCATCCAAAACATTCACAAGGAAACTGTCTTGAGATCGAGGCACCGACAACAACATTGATCAAGTAAGGGTTCAGCCACTCATGCTGCCATGAGAATGTGGTGTGACCTGGGCAAGTAGTCAGTGACATTTGGGCACTAAATGGTTCCTAGCTTCTGTGGGTGTCAGGCTTGATTTTGGCCTCTTTTCACCTCAGTTCACCAAGGTCTGGTCTCTCTCCATCTCAGTCTTGCAAATTTTGGTCTATCTCAGTCCTGCAAGTGTGCAATAAATCAATACTTCTGGCATGAAAATAAGTGAATAAGCACTCAGAGGCAACCTATGGCACATACATGTAGAGTGGCCACTTCCTAATCGGATAAACAACTACTTAAGGCAAACATCTCCCTCTTCTCCACTATTTTTTAAGACAGAGCCATGCATCTGTGCTTTCCCTACACTAAAATTCTTTAAATATTTAGTCTCTTTACCCTGACTTTTACAAAAAGAAGTTAGTCTAAAAAGGTAGCAGTCATCATCTGTTCTGCCTCCTCATTTTAGCTATCATAGAAGCTTTTCCTTCCTTTGGAAATTAACAAACTAAGCACTCTAGAATTACATGCTGCATCAAGTAAAAATAAAAATACCACAACAGAGGAAGTATGCAACATAGTTATTTCTTCATTTGAATGAATCACATTGGAGATACACAGTGGAAATTATCTGGCAGCAGATTTAAAGCAAAAGCTGAGCTTTTTTGATTGAACTATATTATTACTAACTAAAAGAAGACAGTTATTTAATACGTTCTTGATGTAAACTTCACAAACTATTGTTACATTTCCAGACATTGTATGTGGTCAGTATTTCTACTCCCTAGGTACTTTAACTCTTTTCAACTTTTGTGCATGTAATACAAATGAAATTCAAATCAGCAGCTTTCAGTCAGACCTATTTTTTTGAATGTGGCAGTCTAATACTAAAATTGGTATTTGAATGCAGTCTAGTGGAACATAAAATACATTGTTTTTAATGGATTCACTGGAAAAAACTAAAACCACTGTGATCACTTCATTCAAATTATGATTAAGCAAGTGAAGATTTGGTTAGATTGTTAGAATGGAAGTAGAAGAGATCAACCACAGATTTAGGTAAGACTATAGCATTAAGAAAAACTGTGTTCAGTGTGTTTTGCAAAAGACCACAACACCTCTCTTCTGATGGTAGAGCATTTTCCTTTATTCTCAACAAGCTCATCCAACATTTAGCTAATATTAAACCTCAGGCAGTGTTATAGTACCAGACGTTTTAATTAATGACTTATTTGTTCCTAATAATTTGGCTGAGGGTGAACAGAACTCATTTTTAAAGGAGCCAGGATTATCACGTGTAAGAAGAAATAGTAGGTCACTGTAAATAACATCTGCACACTTACTGTAAATCATTTTGGTGACAGAAGGTACTGCCATGCAGTCTGATTAACACCACCAATGAAGCACAGCCAATTTTGATATGTTTGTATGACAGATTGCTGTTATTAGCCAACATTAGAATGTTTGATGTAGTTGCATAGGGCTCTCAGCCCCCAAACTCCTCGTTTTGTATTCTCAAAAAAGCATCTCTGTAAAAAAATTAAATTGACACAAGAAACAGAGATGAGGATTTTATTTCACTTGCATCATGTAAAGTTCAACTTCAAGCCACATCTTTTGTAACTCATCTTGAAAATCAAATTCTTGTGCCATACTCTGAACGACTGCCTTCATCACCGGGGTCTGCAATCAGAACTCAACCAACACCTATGCTTTGCATGATGCAACATTGAACTGAGCCCTTCTCCTGCTGAGCTGGAATAACTAAGAGCAAGATCTTCCTTTGCTTCAGGAATATATTCCATTTTCTCCAGCCGGAGAATGCCTCTCCCTTCCCTGCTACAGAAGCAGAGCCGCTGGGCACAACGCAGGGGAGTGTGTATCTGTGTCCTTCAACACAAAACCACTTTGAAGAGTTTGCCCGTTTTTTTTTTCTTTCTCTTGGACCCAGTTTTAAAGGCACAGAAAGGCACAGGATTCATGTCTGGGCGTAGAGCAGGCGATAAGGGATGCACATCATAAAGTCACCCCAAGACACTAACAAAGTAGCTTTTCTTTATGTACAGATCATTGAAAGGAGGGTGCAGTAATTCTGGTCCCATTCTGTCACTGGTTGTAAGCCAACAGTGATGTAAGGTGCAGGTTCTAGTCTGGGAGACAGGAGGCATCCATGAAAGACTTTCCATGAAAGGCATTCCTTGAAAGACTGGCTTAGACTTGAGGGCCAAAGAACTATATTTCAAGGAATTCAGCTGCTTCTTTCTGAAGACATGGAAGATTAGAAACAGTGTTTTTAAATAAAGAACTTGGGAGTCAATAAGCAGACAATAGTTACATGCACTGGAAGGCATTGCTGTGCAGACTTTCCTAGGGCTGGCAAAGCAGGGGACATAACCAAGAAAGTCAAGTAGTACAGGCAGTACGAGTCCTTAATACTACAGCTGGATTTGCTACCAAGATTTGCATCATTCCATATTCATCTTCCACTTCATTTTTCATGGTATCTCACCTGCTTTGAATAAATAATGAACTATTGCCTCAGATACTTATTTTTACATACTTCTCAGTAAGAGTCCTGCAAGCGCTCCCAATCACTGTACAGCCCATCTCTGAGAAGGCTGATATACTGCCTGCTTCTCTTACACAAATTCCTTTTCTTTAAAAGCTGTGAACCTAATAGCTATTTCATACTGAGCCCCCTATTGCCCTGGAAATTTCCAGTGACTCAGACAGAAGTAAATGATCTGAGTGAATATTCTTGCCGCACCACCCAGCTTTTGCTTTTCCCTCTTCTGTTTCAAATATTCAATTATTTGATTCCCTGTGTTTTAACTCACTAACTACTTTCCTAGATTTCTAGCTCAGAAGAGGAAAAAAGGCAGTATAAACCACAAATTGTTAGGAAAGTAGCAACCTATGTAATACTTCCCAATGATGATCTTTCCCTACTCACTAACAGCCCATTTTTATTCTTCCTAATTTAGCTTTTCTGCCTAAGCCTTCTGGCCAAGGGCTGCAGCAGACAGGATCCACCCCGTGTCAGTACCTCAGCCCTCCAGCCAGACTGTGGCAAAGGCCAGCCCCTTTGTTGACAACTACATTCCAAAGCAAAACAAACCATCATTGAAAGCCATACTCTGTCCTGGCTTCCAGCTGAAAGGTGTCCTTCCAGCCATGTTTCTGAGTTTCCCATGTTGGTGCCTCTTGGCCTGACAAGCGACTGGAATAACCTGCGTTTCCACTGCCGGCTTGCTCTGTCCCCGACAGCAGGAGAGTCATCCATCCTCACAATTAGCTCTGAAACATGACAATGCTTTTTAACACTTGGAAGATGCCTCCAATCTCTGCCTTGGCTTAAGAAGAGATGACTGGATGGAGCAGACAGCCAGATGCTGATTAGTCTGGTATTGAAGCTGCATATCCCAGTACAAGGAGGGGGAAAGGGAAGAACACAAATAGACACATAAACTCTATCGAAGCCCTTAGGATCTCCTTTACTCAGTTTTCCAGTGACTGTGAAAGAACATCAATGTGTGAATTGAACCTTAAGAAGCACTCAATGAGGCACACAAGTGGTAACAATGCAGGGAAGGCAGAGTGCTTGACCAGTCTCTGTAAACCTCTTCATAAGCCATCTTGTAGTCAAGGGAAACCAGAGCCTTCACCTGTATGAGTGAGGAAGAGGGGAGAGGCAGGGAACAAAACCTAAACACATGGGACTCACAGGTACTGTGACACCACAAATGATTACAAAAGCATCATACATTTGACTCCTGAAGTGCAGGATGCACAACAAAATCAATAAAGCAAAAGGGATGAGGGAAACAAAGTATTCAGAAACACATGGACATGGATCAATGAGTTAATAAATTGGCCTTGCAGTGTTGGACAAAGGTTATTTGCAAGGCATCTCTGATAAACTGAAATACTAGTGAGAATCTGCATTTCCTTTAATTGTGCCTTATCCCTAAACTAACATCATCCCTTCCTCTGCTACTGATTTTTCTTGGGCCATCCTTTTCCTATACAGAGATGCAAAGTAGCACTGACAAGATTAAATCAAGCACCTGCTTTTAAGTAAGCTATTAGTAACACTCTAGGGAGGCAGGGGCCGGGGAGTATAAAACACTGTCTGTTTGACTGTAGTACAACAGTAGCTTTTCTTGCTCAGTAGTTCAGTACAGAGATGGCTTTTCTGGGTGAAGAATTAGTCACAGCAGATCTTATTACTTCCCATACTACAGAGTGATAAAGATGACTAGTGGAATAATTACATTATGCTATAATTACATATAGTAACCACTTGTCAAGGGCACGGCAATACTCTGGAAGTACTTTGAATTCTAAACACTCTGTGTTTCTCAGGCAGCTGTTAAGGGCTTTCCTTTATTAAAAATTCCAAGCCTATGACTTATCAGCATATGAAAAGTGAAACCCAAGTGCACAAGCAGTGATCCCTCCACAACAGCTCTGTGGAGAATTGTTCCAGAGACCTTTGCACCATTCTCAGGGTTGGGAGCACCCTGGGTCGTGCTGCAGAGGCATTCAGGTCAATCAGGATAAAGACATCCCAGGGGACTCCTCTTCAGGGTGGGCTCAAAGTTGGAAAGGCAGCAGAGGCTGGGAAGGAGACAGGAGGAAAGACAAGGCATCATAGTATCTTTGAGGGAATTTAGACAGAAGCACTGCAACCTGCAATTCAACCAGAAACCAGATACATCAGACAGATTTGGTTCTGGAACCAGCATGGGAAGGAAACGTTATATTTGGTTGGGTAGAAATAAAAAGAAACAAAAGGTAAAAATCAGTATTTCTGTCATTGTTTTTCTTATCCTCCTTACGACCTCTTTAAGCAAGTCCTGTCTTAGTTAAGGAAAACCAATTCCCTCTTTTTGCACTGTGTTTCTACAGTGGAGAAAAGTTAACATCAATTATAAACAGTATTAAAATATCAGTCACAACTACAGGCTTGTAACCCACTCCGTAACCACAAACTGGACATTTGATGTGGAAGCTGCTTGATATAGAAGGATGCAAGAGAGCAGATAAAAATCTGCATCTATTTACACCAAAGATGCATCTCCACTTAATTTTGAGTCCAGTCCTCTCAGGATATTTATCCAGACTAATCAGACTAACGTATCTATGGACTGTCCTGTATGATGGATTGTCTGAATTTCTTACCTAACATTTGCATGAAATGCGGTGGCTTGTTTGTCTGGAGGTCAAACAGGAGATTTGATCTGAAATTTTGTTTGCACTTTCTGTAGTTCAGAGACACAACTGTTTGAAGTTCCTCTGAAAAGCACACATTCACTGTAGCAGTTGCTCACCTGGATTGGTACACATAGCTAAGTGAAAAGTAAACTTCAGCTCTGTAAGCATGAAGATTCTTATTTTCCTTGAAAAACATAGTGTTATGCCTTGCAATGTGCATATCAGCAGTTAGGAAAATGCAGGACAAATAATTACAAAGAAAAAATAGTGTACAGTTTAAAATTGTCAGTTTATTGAATATATAGAAAACAATGCCTAAGATCTGAATCTATGAATCAGATATATATTGATGCAAAAATTAGGACATACTGCTTTTTCCCTATTATTTTTAGCTTTTGCTGCGTTCTTTAGAAATCACCAAGAGAATCATAACATGGTTTGGGTTGGAAGGGACCTTAATGACCATCTAGCTCCAACTCCTCCATCACAGGCAGGGACACCTCCCATTACAGCAGGTTGCTCAAAGTCTTGTACAACCTGGCCTTTAACACTTTCAGGGATGAGGCATCCACAACTTCTTTGGACAACCTATTCCAGTGCTTCACCACCTTCACAGAAAAGAATTTCTTCCCAATATCTAATCTAAACCTGCCCTCTTTAAAGCCATTACTCTTGTCCTATCCATACGTGCCCTTGTGAAACTCTCCCTCTGGAGAGGAATTTTTTATTTTGGACTCTCCAGAGGCCTGTCTGATTTGGGGGGAAAAAATCCTGGAACAGTATTAGTGGCAACAATCAACTCAATATGCCAATACTGAAGAAGGAATGTTGATATCAAGATTCAAATTAGGCCCATTCTTAAACCATATTTTTAAACCATATTTTTAAACAAGATTTAGTCTATCAATTGTCAAACTTACCAATAAAGTCGTTAAAATTAACTACAAGCTCTTTCCACAACAGATGCAAATCACATCAGGTCACATTGAACTGGTTATTAAAAACATGCAGAAGAAAAATAACCCAATGATAGTAAAATCCAGTTTTGTTTCTAGACTATTTATTATTGCAGATTAAACAGGTTTGAAAGGGAAGCAAACAAAACAATCACCTGTGCTGTTTACATTTAATGGTTAGAGTTACAACTTGAAAACCATATGCCTGAATTCTTTCTTCAGAGTCAAGCTGGTTTCATCAAGGTTACAGAAGCATTTAAACTCATCATCCAAAAAGGAAAACAAAAATTATCTTTGAAAAGCTTTTTCTCAGTAGGTACTCATGATGAGCTCAACCCAGAAAACATTTTTGTTGTTATTCTTAAGTGACACATTTACGATCCCAGACAACTTGGTTGAAATAGCTTTTTGTTCTTTTAGAAAATGGTGAATGACACCTCTCAGGGTTTTTTTTGTTTGTTTTGTTAGTTTGTTTTGTTCCTTTTGTTTGAGTGTTTTTGATGTTTGCTTGGTTGTTTTTTAAATCATGCTGCTTTCAGATGGAAATTGGAATAATAAAAAAATGCACACAACCACTATTTCCCATTTTTAAAAGCAGATGAAGATTTTAGTTAAATTCTAGGACAGGTAGGATTCTCCTGTCTCATCAAATTTAATCCAATGCCATCAGTGGAAGCATGTCATGATATACTTCTCACAAACTTTCTAGCATCCACTTAAAACCACTTCTGCCCCAACTACAATCCATAGATAATAGAACATATAATTTGCACCCTGATTTTATTTGAATCTTAAATTTGGATCTTAAATGAAGATTTTTTTTTAGCTTCTCACTTGTGTTTAGTCCTTTATATATTTATTTTACCTTTATTTCATTAGCCTAAACAATACAAGCTCTTCTAGCCTTTTCTCACAAAACAGGCTGTTGAGCACCCTGCTTATTTTACCAGGGTTTTTTTGAGCCTTTTTCAGGCTCAAGTTCATGTGTTTCGAAGACGGGTTTTCAGAGATGCATGTGGTGTTCCAGGGACGGCATGAAACTTTCTACAGTGGCCCTGAGAGAAATCCTGCTGCTGCCTGTGAAGCCTTCCTTCATCAGGGGATCACCTCTGCTCCTGCTGCTGTCATATTGCAGAATGACACATCTCCAGCGTCATTAAGACTGAATCTTCTGCACATGTGATTGTGAGCCTCAGCTCCGTGATATGTGGATATTGAGTCTCCTGACCCAGCCTTTCTGTCCAAAGTAGGATATAGTAACAGGAGGTCGAGCAGGTTTATTGTCCAGTGTATACCTGGCACTTTCTGATAACAACAGTGATTTTCACTTCCATGTGCTTCTTCCCGTTAGCCAGTGTGCTTTTCCCCAACTTCCCCTCTTGTCCTCTTTCCCAAAGCTTTAGGCAGGTTTTGTTTTGCAGTGGAGTGTTATCTTCAATAACCATGCTGTCCTCTCGGGCCAGTTTAACAACTTCATCTTGCTGCATTTTCTAGGTAACTAAAGTACCCATTGCTACATGTAGAGCTGACAGAAGAGAGCTCTAATTCATCTGTATTTTTGCTCATAATCCCTCCTCCTCTTCCATGCTTCACACTTCTTATTAGTTTCCTTTTGGAGTTCACATGGTTATATTTGAAGTCTTTCTTGTCTTTCACCTTTTGCTTCAAAACCAGTTCCAGGTAGAAGTTTTTAAAACAAAAGGGATGAAAATTTGCCTTCTCTTAATTTAGTGCAAAAGCTCCTCTACAGATGGCCTTCTGTTTTCAATTTCTCGAGCCATTTTCTTTTTGAAATACAGTTACAAATTTATAAATAAGCCCCCAACACTGAAATACAGTGCAGACCTTACAGACATACTGTTCATCTCTACAGTTCACCAGTCAGCTTCTGACCATTCTGTTCAGAAATTACTGTGACCCCCAAATGTACCAGAAATGTTTTACTGTCTACCAGAACGACACTGAAAATACCACATCATCTCATTTCTTCAGAGATTGCATGCTGAAATATAATCTGCCATCCACCAATCAGCTATACCTGGGTTTTACCATTTAAATTGCATTTTTTCCCTCATGCCCAAAAACATGAGTACAAATCAGCTGACCTTATTTTTAGCTCATCGTAAACATACAAAGTAATTTCACATTTTTTCTTTTTAATAATGTAGTATTTCTATTTAATCCTTGCCTGCCACTTTGCCATATTTCCAGTAAATATGTAAAAATCTATCTGTATAGCAATAATAATTGGCTTAGTATTTCTATTTTGCTGCCAAGTTTATTGTACAATAGTCAACAAAGCATTTCAGTTACTCCTTGCTGACTTCATCCAATTTTCTAGCTGGGTTACATATGTTGACCAACTACCACTGCAATCCACATATTATTGTACTTCTCTCTGTTCCATGCTCTAGCCCCTAATTTGTGTCTTTATCCTTTACTAAATAAGCAATTTTATATGCTACAGAGACATAAATATGCTCATCTAACCACCTTTTGCATTTAAAATTAACTGATTTACTGGTTGAACTCAGTAGCTAGAGATAATGTTGATCACTTCTCATCACGAAGCCCTTCTGTACTTTGTCATCATGTCATAACTCATTTTTATTCATACAGTGAAAGAGAAAATAAACCATTTTATTTTTTTTCAAATCTAAGCATTGAACTGAAGTCAAACAGCTACAATAAAATAATAATGATAAAAAATCTCTGACTTTACAGTAACCCCCTATCAAAAGCTTCTTCAGCTTATTCTGGATTCAAATGCTGAGCTAGTAAGGTGGTCAGTTCTGTCTGTTCCCCTTAACTTTCAGCAGTTCATATTTTAAAAAGCTTTTTTATTTACTTTGTATGATTTTAAACCAAACTGAGAAATTTATTAAGAAAGTGCCACATAATTAATTTCAATTAGGTCTACTTTTCAAGAAAAATATATGAATTTTGTGAAACATAAAACCTGTGATTTTATTTTGCAAATCAGGTTTGTTGTTTTAAATTTGTGATAGTAATACAAAAGGTAGTTGCTAAATCTTAATTAACTGCTGAAAAGTAGGTAGATGACACCGTATGTTTCTAAACTGGATACTCACACAAGTGTCTGACAAGCAGACTTCAAAAACTGTCTTAACTGTCAACAGAGCAACTGGAAGAGACCTCCTGTCTCATCACACTTGCTGCCTGCAGTCCTAGTTAACTACATCCTAAACATCCTTCCACTGAATCATCAAAGACCACAGCTGGGCTCCCTACACTCAGGCACATAATTTGGGGTTGAAATGTCTGGGATTTTGTAGCCTTGCCGAAGTAATTTTCAAGGATGGGTGCCATTTAGAAAGCATGTCTGTGTACTTCTCCACTCATTATTACACAAATACATTTAATGAATGCATTTTTGAAGGTGCAATTTCAAAGTCTGGCTCTCTCATCATGTTTTAATTCAGATTTTTGATCCAACTATGGTGCTCTTACTTTATCCATACCTCAGACAAAACTCTCAACAAGAAAGGCTCAGGAGCCATTATTTTAAACTAGTGAATCATTGGAAGTAGTGAGGAAAAAAAAGATAGGAGAGTGGGATGGCATGCAGTGAAAAGAAATAAACAATCTATGAACAGATAACAGGATTGGAAGGCATTGGACCTTACAGTACCTTTTGTGCAACTTCTTTACAAGTGAATTTAACTAAAAGAGGGGCAGTGTAAACACCAGTTATATTATTTAGGGACAGCCCCTCTTTACAAATTTTTCCAGAATTTATTAAACCATATCAGACTTACCCTGACCCTTCGAAACATTTTGAGTTTGCCACTAAAAGTACATCACATAAATGATAAATAGTGCTCCCCAAGGGACCTCAGACTTTTCATACTATTTAATTCCCAAATCTAACCAGTCCACCCCACTTTCCTCCTGCCACAGGGAATTCTGAGCTATCCAAAAGCATCTATAAGCTGTCAACCCAGACGTACATTTTTCACACTATATAGAACCAAGTTCAAGAAGAACTTGTCAAAAAATGTCAAATGGAATTATTCTTTCTCATATCACTTTCATTCTCTACCTATGATGAATCTACTCAAACTTCAGGTCTGCAAGGCATTCAGACATAGCACTGACACATCAAAACATTAGACAGGGCTATCCTGTATTCTGTACAGGACACAATCACTGGAGAATCACTGACTTTCACTCTTAGCGCCATGTTATCTATTTCCCTGCACAAAATCCTGAAAGCCTCACTATTTGTCATAAATCTATCTTAAATAATTTCGCTTAAATTAGATGAGAAGTTCACAAATTTATCAATTACCTCCCTTTATTAACTGTAAGAGACGAACTGAGATCTTACCATGGCTTTTGGCCTTCTCTCTGCATGTGGCTGGCTTGGGGAGGACCCATCCTGAAAACCCTGTCACAATCAGAGAATTGCCATCGACTTGGATGGGAACAGCACTTCACACCAGGACACTGCTGCATGGCATTACACTTTATTTGGAGCCTGGTGCTAAGGACTACAATCAACACTTCATCACAAACTGCAGTCAATTGGAACAAACCAATTATTTTTGATGAAAAAGTGTTTGGAAAGACTTTCCAGTGAAGCAAGAGGGTTGTTTTGCACTTAAAGCACTGAAACTCTGAAGGTTCACAGCTAGAAGGGTGCTCTTCTATGGAAGAGGAGCAAAGCAGAAAGAAACTGAGTCTGGCCACAAGCAGCTATTTGCATTTCAGGGCATGTGAAAAGCCACAGAAATGGTAAAATCGGAGGGGAAGGCTATCTCTTTTGGCTGGACTGTTTCTAACTGTTCCTGGATCATGGGAATGGCTCTTTGGCAGTCACTGTGTGCAGCCCAGGGTTGCAAACCACAGCCAGGGCAGTCCAATGAGGGTGGCACAAGGACTGAAGCATATAGAAACTCAGTAAGTAAAGGAAAGGCATGTGCTTGAATCCCTAACTGCCTGGGGAGAGGAGGAGTTGGCTTGTCCAAGCACTCAACAAATTACAAAAAATATTTGAAAACTTCTCCCCACCCCTATCCAAGATCAAGCCAAATGTATTTTTAAGCTGGAATATGTGTGTGCTAGTTTGAAAACAAACCAGTGGGAGGCACCAAGTCAGAATAACAATTTAATGGAAATTAAAGAAAAGGAGGAAAAAAAGGTAAAAGAAAACACTGTCAAACTGACAGAGTCAAGGTACAACCTGACACCCTGTTAGGCAGGGTGGTGGTAGCAGTCTGGTAGAATGGTGGCTGCAGTCCTCTGAAGCAGTGATCCTGTAGTGAAACAGTCTGCTCTTCCTCTGGAAGTCCAGTGGTGGCTGTGTAGCTCCTGTCCTCTGGAAATCCAGTGGGAAGCCCGGTGTCTCTGGTGTTCAGCCTCAGCTTATATCCACGATGGGATGCTTGGTTCCTCCCTCTGGGTGGAGCATCTCACAATGGGGTAACGAGTCATGAGGCAGAGTGTTGATTAGGCTCATTAACAGAAGATAGTCCGGAGGGAGTTATCTCTGAGTCAGGCGGCAGGACAATGATGGGCAATTAACAGCAAGATAGTCTGGGGGGAAGGAGGCAAGGAAACACTGCCCCACCTGATTTTAACAGCTGATGGGGATGGTAATAGAATACACTGCAACCCAGGACA